>NC_073238.2:34804375-35108281 GCF_029281585.2 Gorilla gorilla gorilla | reverse complement strand
AGATTTTTTTCTATGACTAAAGGGTTGCAAATTTATTGCTCTATATACTTCCAAGGTAATTATGGGCATTGAGAGATAAGTGCTGATATCATAATTTGATTACCTTCTCCACCCTGCATTTCCAGATGGAGTAAAGTGGGGTCAAGTAGTCTCGTAAGCTCTAAGCCCCTCTCCAAAGCCTCTCTGGCAGCAGGCCTGACAATACCAAGGGCATGAGCACATAGTGTCTAGTTTGGTCTCCTTAGTCATCTCTGTGCACGTGCTGCTGCCTTGGCTGCTGGGTTTTGGCCAGAGTGGCCGTGGAGCAGGGCCAGGGTATTATGAAAAAGCGCTAGGTTAGGTTTCAGTTTTCTGTGATTAGACTGAAAGATTTAGTTGCCAATTGTCAACAACCATATTTCTCACACTTTGCTCAATGAGTTATATTATCTCCAAAAGAAACCAGAAGGCTGTTTAGAAGTCCGTAGTCTTACTGTAAATTGCCATCCAGTGAGTTGAGGCTCTTGCAGTCTACCTCTGATCTTCTGTTCTAATATCAGAGTGTTAATAGGAGGGATTATTGAAAACTTTTTTTAATAATAGAAAGGCATATAAGACTTTTACTTTTTAGTTATACTTTTATGTATATGAATAATTAAACCACGATAACATGTGTTAGATATATACCTAAAAATCAACCAAGATAGGTCTTAGAAAATATCCTGCTTTTTTTTTTTTTTTTTGAGACTGGGTGAGTCAGAGGATGCTATTCCTAAATTCCTCTTGTGATATGTTACCAGTCTGTTTATTTTGGCAAGATAAACTGTTAAGACTTAACAAATGATGGCTGTAAAGCACATGCTTTGTTAAGTATATAAACAGGCCACAGATGTTTCTATGGAAAGAAAGTATCTTATTCATCTCCATATTCCAGTGCCTGGCTCTTAGCGTTCAATAGATTTTTTTTTTTTTTTTTTGAGACAGCGTCTTGCTCTGTCACCCAAGCTGAAGTGCAGTGGTGTAATATTGGCTCACAGCAACTTCTGCCTCCCGGGTTTAAGCGATTCTCCTGCCTCAGTCTCCTGAGTAGGTGGAACTACAGGCATGTTCCACCACGCCTGGCTAATTTTTGTATTTTTAGTAGAGACGGAGTTTCGCCATGTTGGCCAGGCTAGTCTTGAACTCCTGATTTCAGGTGATCCACCTATTTCAGCCTTCCAAAGTGCTGGGATTACAGGCATGAGCCACCATGCCTGACTGAGAGCTCTCCTAAAGTATAAACCTAGGAGTGGAATTTTTTGATCAGAGAGTATGTAAATGTTCACTTTTAGAAGATAGTAGTGTCAAATTTTTGCAAAAGTGATTGGACCAGTGTATTACGTGTATGTGAGTTCTCAATGATCCATGTTCTCACCAACATTTACTGCCAAACTAGCAGGCATAAAATATGATCTTAATTTGCTTTCCCAAGTACCAGTAACATTGAGCATCTTTTCATATATTCCTCTTTTGAAATGTGATTCCTCTTTTGAAATGCTTGTTTGTGTCCCTTGCCCATTTTCCTAATGGGATGTTTGTCTTTTCCTTACTGATTTGTAGAAAGTCTATATATGTTCTAGAACTAGTTTCTTGTTGGTTATATGGGTTTCAGATTGATATGGTTTGGCTCTGTGTCCCCACCCAAATCACATGTCGAATTGTAATCTTGTAATACCCACATGTCAGGGGCGGGGACCTGGTTGGGGGTGATTGGATTATGGGGGTGGTGGTTTCCCGCATGCTGTTCTCGTGACAGTGTGTGGCAGTTATCTCCTCACTGTCTCCCTCCTGCTCTGCCATGCTAAGACATGCTTGCTTCCCCTTCGCCTTCCACCATGATTGTAAGTTTCCTGAGGCCTCCCAGTCATCCTTCCTGTTAAGCCTGCGGAACTGTGAGTCAATTAAACCTCTTTTCTTCATAAATTACCCAGTCTCAAGTAATTCTTTACAGCAGTGAGATAATGAACTAATACACAGATCTATTCTTTTTTATGGCTTTTTCACTTTTTTTTCTGTATTTAAAATATGGAATAATTCTGTATTTAAAATATGGAATAATTTTAGGTTTACAGAAAATTTGCAAAGACAGTACAGAGAGTTTCCATGTGCCTTGTACCCAATTTTCTCTTAATAGTATCATCTTTTGTAGCCATGGTACATTTGTCAGAACTAAGAAGTTAACGTTGGCGGCCGGGTGCGGTGGCTCACGCCTGTAATCCCAGCACTTTGGGTGGCCGAGGCGGGCGGATCACGAGGTCAGGAGATCGAGACCATCCTGGCTAACACGGTGAAACCCCGTCTCTACTAAAAATACAAAAAATTAGCCGGGCGTGGTAGTGGGCGCCTGTAGTCCCAGCTACTCGGGAGGCTGAGGCAGGAGAATGGCGTGAACCCGGGAGGTGGAGCTTGCAGTGAGCCGAGATCGCGCCACTGCACTCCAGCCTGGGCGACAAAGCAAGACTCCGTCTCAAAAAAAAAAAAAAAAAAAGAAGTTAACGTTGGCATATTATTAGTAACTAAACTAAAGGCTTTATTGGATTTCACCAGTTTTTCCCCCGATGTCCTCTTCCTGTGCCAGGACCTAGTCCTGGATATCACATTGCATTTTGACTTCATCATATTGTTTGATGAACAAGTGTTCCTCGTCTTAATGTAGTTGAAAGTTGTTTTTTTTTTAATGATTTGTAATTTTGGTTCCAATGTAAAGACGCCTACCCTTCCTGTGTTTTCTTCTAAATTCTTTAAAATTTGCCTTTCCTGACTTTAACATCTTAGAATTTAGTCAAGTAGGGATGCAAATTTTTTTTCTCCATGTGGATAACAGGTTTTTCTGCAACATTTATTGAATAGTCCTTCATCCTCAGTGATCTGCCGTACTGTAGTTTTTATATAAGTGTGGGTCTCCCCTCTGCCTCCCAGGTTCAAGTGATTCTCCTGCCTCAGCCTCCCAAGTAGCTGGGATTACAGGGTCCTGCCACCATGCCCAGCTAATTTTTGTGTTTTTAGTAGAGATGGGGTTTTGTCATGTTGGCCAGGCTGATCTTGAACTCCTGACCTCAGGTGATTCACCTACCTCAGCCTCCCAAAGTATTGGGATTACAGGCATGAGCCACCATGCCCGGCTCCTCCTTATTCTTAATCAACATCTTGTAAGTGAATGCTTCTGGGTTTTCAACTTTAAAAATAAATACTTAGGTATCTGTGTGCTGATGATGCCCTAATTTGTATTTCCAGCCCTGATCTCTTTCCTAAACTTCAGACATGTATCAAACAGTTAATAGAACATTCTCACTTGGATTCCTATTTTGGATCTAAAATTTAACATGTCCAAAAGAAGAAAGGCCAAGAGGCCTTCATCTCCCTGTGTGCGTCATCTCACATTGCCCTGTCCAACACCCCCATCCTTCTGTATTGTAGGAGTCTTCCCAGCTGTCAGGATAAAAACCCAGGTGCACCCCCACCACTGCCTTGTTTTCTGTCTTGCCTCAGGTCATTTTCCAGTGTCAGCCCTTTCTCCAAAATCTGTACCCAGTTTGGCTGCTTGGCATCATCTCTCCCCTGGTCCATGGCACCATTATACTTTGCAGTGTAAGCAGTCTGATTTTCCTTTAAAGAATTATATCTGGCCAGGTGCAGTGGGTTACACCTGTAATCCCAGCACTTTGGGAGACTGAGGCAGGAGGATCCCTTGAGGCCAGGAGTTCGAGACCATCCTGGCCAACATGGCCAAACCCCGTCTCTACTAAAAATACAAACATTAGCTGGGCATGATGGTGCACACTTGTAGTCCCAGCTACTCAGGAGGCTGAGGCAGGAGAATCGCTTGAACCCAGGAAGCGGACGCTGTAGTGAGCCAGGATCACACCACTGCACTCCAGCCTGGGTAACAGAGTGAGACTCCATCTCAAAAAAAAAAAAAAAAAAAAAAGCATTCTATCTGTTTCAAGCATTGCAGTGGCTTCTTGCTGCAATTAGAAGAAAACCTAATGTCCTTGTCATAGCCTATCAAGGCCTTTGATCTGTTTCTTGCCTCCCAGCCCCCATTCTCACCCCATGTTATGTCAGGACCCGTCACTCTCTGCTCCAGGTCCACCGGCTCTCTCTGCGATATAAATGCCAGGCTCATTCTTGCCTCCTGACCTTTGTAGGTTTTTAAACTACAGTGACCTTTTAGCCAAATGTTAGCTCCATTCAGGGAGATCTTGGACCACAAGTAACGCTGTGAAACAGCCTGGTGGTGTGCATGGTCATCCTACCTTTTTCTCTGATAATTTTTCTCTTCTTTCTCAGTGGTATAGTTTTGGTGTAACACTTTAATTCAGTAATAGTAGCTAAATGAAGAAGAAAGAATAGGAAAGAGGACAATTAGGATTACAAGCTAAACAATTTCACTGAGACTATCTTGAAGCATATACAGCCTCAGGGTTTCCTTAGTGGATCTCATACAGGTCTAGTTACATCCGGTACCATGCTCGTGGAGAGAGGCCTATTTAGCCAGTCAGAGCTTTGGGCAAGAAGAAGCCTGGCTTTTCCCTAATCTTATCTACTTGTCTCTTTTTCTAAGTTTCCCACATGTGTTTCCTTTGTAAGAAGAAAAACTAACTGCAGTGAACCAAAAAGATGGAGAACCAAGAAGAGGGAGAAATTTATTTCCACATTCACAAAGTATTTGTGCTTGTTAAATTTCTGATTTTTCTCTAAGTATGGGACACTTTTGGTATTTCTCTAATAATTATGAGTTGAGTCAACGCGTATTACATTTTTTTGAAGACAGTGCTTTTCTACTGTATGGAATTTGCTGTTCTTTTTTATTATGAGTTATTTCTTGTTAAGGAGCACTGGTGGAGTTCTCCCCACATATTCTTAAACCTGCTGATTAAGTCAGTCTGTTTTCATCCTTCAGTTTCTCTAAAACCATTTTAAAGTGTGTAGGGTGTATACATTTTTTTATTTTTACAATTCTCTTCTTGACTACAGAAAATGTTAATATTATTTTTATTTGAAAAATGCATGTTCCACAAAACACTAAAGAGCTGGTTTTAAAAATAAACTTTAATTCCAGATTGCCTAAGACTTACTTAAACTGAACTTAGAAAGATTTTAGAAAGTTCAATAAAAACTTATCAATAATTGGGAAGCTCTGTTAAAGGAAAAACTTAAACTATTTGTATGTATTTATATGACTGTTGTTATAATGCCAATTGTCGTTCTCTGGACATTTGTTTTATGAGTGTTCTTTTCTTTTAGCTTGATAAAGATGACATGGTATACATGGAAGCATATGATAAATTGTTGGAGTCCTGGTTAACTTTGGTTCAAGATGACAAACATTTCCATAAAGGCTTTTTTACCCAACATGCAGTTCAAGTTTTCAATTCCTATATTCAGTGCCACCTAGCTGCTCCAGATGGCACAAGAAATTTGGTGAGTTTTAAGCAAGATGGTAATTAACAGTCTATTTCATCATAGGCTATATTTTACCATGTTACACGTTATATAATGCCAGAAATTTAGGATGGGTTCCCTCAGAAGATTTGCTGGGAGCAAAAGTGGCCTTGTTCTCTGAGTTCTTATTATATGGGATGTTGCCTATGTATATTCCTTTTCAATTTTCAGTTACCCACCTCTTTCTGTCTAGCTGTCAAGAGATATGAATAATTTGGGCCATGGATGTCTGGTTATTTCAGTGACAGAAGTTCAATTCTCCCATATGGGAGGTGGGTTGTGGGTGTGCAGTTAGTTGTGTTGATCACCATGGAATGATTCCTGTACTTCTTGCTCTTGTATGTTTTCCCCCTTTTGATAACTACCACGGCTGTCAGCATTGTTAGAAGGGAGTTCCTAGATAGCTGTGCTCAAAGGTCTGCTGTGTCCCCTCTCCTTTTGCTATGCAGTGCTAAGCTATCTAAGCTATGTTATGGAGCCACAGAAGTGCACGTTGAATAGGCAATGCAGTTCCTCATTGTTTATTTCTTTTACTTGCAATAGACTGCCAATGGTGTGGCCTCTCGTGAGGAGGAAGAAATAAGTGAACTTCAAGAGGATGATCGAGACCAGTTTTCTGATCAACTGGCCAGTGTAGGAATGCTAGGAAGAATTGCTGCAGAACACTGTATACCTCTTCTGACAAGGTACACACAGTCCAAAGAAACCCCATGGAGCAAATATTCTCTATTCACAATTCCCTGGAGAGCACTTAAAGTGTTTAAAGACTTTAAACACCCCCACCCCGTGTCCCAGCACACTGGAACAAATGGACAGAAACATACTCATGATTGCGTTCCTTGGCTTAGACATTTGGAGCCCAGGCACTACAGCGTAGATGGCAGAGAGATTATGGAAAACATGGTATGAGAAATGATTTGACCCATATCAGTAAAAACTTGGAATAACCAGTTTTCAAATGCCTGTTGTAAACCTTGATTGTTTGTAAAGCAGTGTTTTAATTCTATGTTATAAAAAATAAATCATAATTCCTATAGTGCTATGAGGACAGTTGTGTACTATAATGTTTTTGTATATGTGTTTTTACGCTAACATTTAATTCATGTTGTCTAATATGTGGAAGTTGTAAGTTGTTCCATGTCTTTGCTTATTGAACTTTATGAAGCTACTGTTTTCTTCTCTTTTAGTTTATTAGAAGAAAGAGTAACAAGACTCCATGGTCAGTTACAACGACATCAGCAACAGTTACTTGCTTCACCGGGTTCAAGCACTGTTGACAACAAAATGCTTGATGATCTCTATGAAGATATTCACTGGCTTATTTTAGTTACAGGTTGGTTGGCGGTTTCTTTTTAAAATGTAATTGCCAACTGAGCAATTTAAGCCTTAAAAGAAGCTTCCTATATGAAAAACAATAGTGTATATATAATATTGGATAAAATTTGGATACAGCCATTTTCTGTCATAGAACTATGGATGCATTTTTAAAAAATACTGGCTAATATGTATGCAGTGCCTATTGCATACCAAATGTTTCATGGATCTCATTCTACCTGCTGAATTAGTATTGCTAGGTAGTATTACTATTATCATCATCATCGTCATTATCCCCAACTAATAGATGAAGAAGCTGAGACTTTGAGAGTATAAGAAACTAGCCCATTGTCACACTGCTATTAATTTTTAGAGCCAGAATGTAAATCTAGGCAGTCTGACTCTTAGGATCTTCTTTTTTGACCACCATACTATTAGTGTTTCCATATTTTAAATAATAAGCAAAAAATCTTGACTTTTGAAAATGAATTCCCTAATATTGACTTCTAATATAGATAGTAGCAAAATTTCTATTAACTTTACAGAATACAGTACTGAAAATTATTTAAGGTAGTAGATTAAAAAGCCCCTATGAATTACAAAATTGGTGAATAAAACATTTGTCCTTTTCTGTAGTTTTGAGGGTTACTTATCTGAGACACAGAAAGTTTTTTTTGCATAAACTTGAAATTCAACAGGTTAACATTTATAATTTACATCAATTTATATGATGTATATAAATCAAACTGAAAACATTTATAGTACAATTTGATAAATGTAGATTTGTTAAGTGTTCATTTTTAATTTTTTTTAAACTGAAGGCTACCTCTTAGCTGATGATACTCAGGGAGAGACTCCGCTAATACCTCCAGAAATAATGGAATATTCCATTAAGCATTCATCTGAAGTTGACATTAATACAACACTTCAAATTTTGGGATCTCCAGGAGAAAAGGCTTCTTCCATCCCAGGGTACAACAGAACAGATTCTGTGATTAGGTAATATAAACTCTATAGCTGTGCTCTTGTAATTTTTATACTGTTTTATAAATTCTGAGTTGATGGGTAGATGACTGGAGTGATAGGCACGTTGTAAATCTGATACATGAAAAAAATGAAAACTTGGAGAAGCCTTGAAATCCACAAGGATGGCAAGTACTCAGTATATTTAGGCAATGCCACTCTAGTGAGAGTTGACAGCTATACCCAGTACTGAAGAAAAGTAATGTCAAATTATTCTGAATACAATGAGACTTGGAAGGGACATTGAATGTAGTTAGGAACATAACGCCTGTCCATCAGAGAGCAATACTGATGCATGCAGGCGCCCTAAATGAAGGGAACCAGATGAACGTCAACAAGTATCGTTCATAAAAGCTAAAACTACGTTTCGGTGGCTTTCTCATGGAAAATGATAGATAAAAATTTGTATCTTGTAAAATGGAAATATGTATTCTAAATGTGAAACTTAAGAGCCCTGTTATAATACAGGAGAGTGCCTCAAATGAGATGATTCACTTTAATCTTCCTAATACTAATGGCAAAATTTTCGTTAATTCTTAATGGTGAAATTAAGGAGGGATAAGCCTGTATTAAAAATGTTCCGGCCAGGCGCAGTGGCTCACACCTGCAATCCCAGCACTTTGGGAGGCCGAGGCGGGCAGATCATGAGGTCAAGAGATTGAGACCATCCTGGCCAACATGGTGAAACCCTGTCTCTACTAAACCTGCAAAAATTAGCTGGATGTGGGTGGTGTACGCCTGTAGTCCCAGCTACTCGGGAGGCTGAAGCAGGAGAATCGCTTGAACCCAGGAGGCAGAGGTTGCAGTGAGCTCAGATTGCACCACTGCACTCCAGCCTGGCGACAGAGCAAGACTCTGTCTCAAAAAAAAAAAAAAAAAAAAAAAAGTTCCTGAAAGTGAATTTGAAAACAACATGTGAAATTTCAGTATCTTTAACTTTATTTTAAATGTAGGTTGCAAGCAGAGATGTCAGTAATGATAATAACATTGGTTTTTGTCAGCTGCAAAACCAGTAACTCAAACAGGATGCTGTCCCCTTCATTCTTTTTAGTATGCAAAAATATATGGATATCATTTAAACATGCAATAGAAAATGTGGCTTTTTAAAAAATAGTTGAAATATTGAGCTGATAACCAAGGAAATGTTGGGGAATTTATTTCCTTTATTGTTGCATTCTCTTGTTTGAAATGAAATCATACTTTATTGAAAAAGTTATATATTCATTTTAGGATTACCTTAGTCATTAGATTTAGTGTCTCTGGAAATCAGTGCTTTGCTCTGGTTTGGTTGGTGGTGAATGTTAAATTAAAAAGCAGTTCATTTCAGGGTGCTGTCATATTATATATTCTTTGTTATATTTTTTGCTTGGGCAGTAGCATCAGGAATGCTTTCCTTGTATTTTAAGTGCTTTTTCCATTTTTGTCAGATGTTAGTGTGGGAGCAAAACATTTTGGTATCTGAGAGCACAGACTATGGAGGATTGGGACCAAAAAAAAAAGTCGCCATGTTTTTAATCCAAAGAATTAATATGAAATTTAATGTTATATGGTAGAAACATTTCTTGTTTCACTAAAAAAGCAGCTCACATTTCTTAAAACAGGTATCATTTGAGAAATAATTATTGACTGCTGACAACGTAACAGGGAGCCTTTGGGTATTTGAACAAAACAGATAGAAGTCACTTCTCTTTTAGAACTCTTTATAAAGGAGAGAGAATAAATAAGTAAATTATGCAGTATGTTAGAAGACAGCAAATGTGACAGGTAAAAAGCTAGAGTGAGAGTATCAGTAGGGATTGTTGTAGTTGTCATTAGTGTGATGAGTGTTGGCTTTATCTAGAAGGTGACTTGGGAGCAGAGATGTGAGGTTGGTAAGGGAGGCCATGAAGGTGTCTGGGGGGAGAGCATTCCAAGCAAAATAAACAGTGAATGCAAAGGCCCTGGGCCTGCTTGGCACGTTCAAGAACAGCAAGAATGCCGTAGTGGGTTGAGCAGAATGAGGTGGAATTTTGCAGGAGATGGAGTTAGGAAAATAGAGGGAAAACAGAGAAGGTCTTAGGCCTTTGTAACATCTTTGGCTTTTGTTCTGAATGAAGCAGCATGCTTCATGTTTTGAGCAGAAGAGTAACTTAAATGTTAAGAAGTTTACTCTGCTGCGTTGAGAGTAAATGATGGAGGCTGGGCACTGTGGCTCACACCTGTAATCCTAGCACTTTGGGAGGCCAATGTGGGCAGATTGCCTTAGCTCAGAAGTTCAAGACCAGACTGGGCAATATTGAAACCCTGTCTCTACTAAATACAAAAAATTAGCCGGGCATGGTGGTGCTCGCCTCCTGTAGTCCCAGCTATTCAGGAGGCTGAGGCACGATAATCGCTTGAACCTCGGAGGCAGAGGTTGCAGTGAGCTGAGATCGCACCACTGCACTCTAGTCTGGGTGACACAGCAAGACCCTGTCTCAAAAAAAAAACAAAATGCAAAAAAACCCGAGAGTAAATGATGGAAGCCAGGAGACCAGTTAGGAGACAAATTGCAGTAATCCAAGAGAAAGATGATGGTGGCTCAGACCTATAGTGGAGGTTGTGAGAAGTTAAAGCTCTGTTTGATTTATTGTGCTGACTTTGGATTTATGACATACAAATGTAATCTAGGATTGACTTGGAAAATATGAGAAACTGAGTGCTGTTTGAAATATATTTGTAGATATAGTGCTTTAAGGAATTGAAGTAGGAATGGGGTATTAATATTGGAATATCAACAACTTAAAAATATTTTGATGTTTTTATGAGTTGTATTTCAACTCCTATGCGTGCCAGCATCTGAGGATACAGTTAGAAGTGTGTAAGGGTGTTATAGGAGCTCCTGGTTCCCCCAATCTACGGGCAGAGGAGAACCAGAGGGGGCTTCTTGAAACAAGAGTACTTCAGGCAGTGACAATAGCATAAGCAGCAATGTTATACGAAAGGGGTCCCTGAGGGCTCTTGGATCTTGCACAAGAAAGAATTCAGGGTGAGTCCATAGAGTAAAGTGAAAGCAAGTTTATTAAGAAAGTAAAGGAATGAAAGAATGGCTATTCCATAGACAGAGCAGGAAGTTCCTGAAAATAAGAAATAAGAAAATAGGAGGAACACGTCCACCATAGGCACAATGCTTGTGTGTATGTGTGTGTGTGTATATATATATATAATGTGTGTGTGTATATATATATATAAAATGTGTGTATATATATAGATATATATAGTGTATATATATAGTGTGTATATATATAGTGTGTGTATATATATAGTGTGTGTATATATAGTGTATATATATGATTAAAAAGATGGGGAGATGGGCTTTGCTACGAGGGTTTGTGATAAAGGATTACTTTTCTTAATTACTGTATTTTGCAAGAATCGATATTACTGTCTTTAAAGCAAAATTAGGAATGCCTTTGTTCTCCAGATGTCAGAATATCTGGACACTCCCAAGTCTGGGTCTGTTTAGTAAATCTTATTAATTTGTTCCCTTAGCTGTAAACATCTAGAGAATAGGGAATGCCTGATTTTCTGGGAATGCAGCCGTCAGGTCCCAGCATCATTTTCCTAGCCCTCACTCAAGATGGAGTCAGTCTGGTTTGATGCCTCTGACAGTAAGAGAGCCCTGCTCAAGTGAGAAGAACTTAGGTGTGGCTGGTGTGTGACCCAGGAGGGCAGGGCGATAGCTTTGGTCGGGGGATGAGGGTGGAGAGGCAGGGAGGTTGCTGTGGGTGGGGCTGATAAAGTAGGAGTAAAAATACTGACAAGGATTTACAGCAGAGAAGTGAACTGATCAAAATATTTTAGAGATACTATTCCATGGGTGATAAATTTAAAGGGTGACAAGGCAAGTTAGGAAGCATTTTCCTACGTAGTCTTGGGAGTGAAGATGGAGAAAGGTTCTTGGGTTATGAGAGGTATTTCTGAGGTAGAAGAAAGGCCCCTGGGTGCCTCCCCTGGACCTGCCTGACTCAGGCTGAGTGGTTCTTTCATTGATGTTTCTTCCACTTTACAAAAGAAAGGCCAAAGTTTTCATTTCTACCTCTGAACATGTGGATTGGCAGGTGTGTAAAACCCCACAGAGGAGAGGGACAGTTGCAAACAGTGTGGCATTGACTAAGTGACTGAGTCACTAGTGAGTGGACAGTTAGCAGGTTTCAGTCCTTTGCATTAAATAACAAGAGGACCTAATCACATCAACTAAGAGATGATTAAAAATAATTTTTGTTGGTAGATCTCTGTGATTTTTGGTGTATAACTTGGAAGAAATTCAAATAATTGGGGTACTCTGCGATTTTAAAAATAGGTTCTACTTATATGAAGTTTTCTCAGTACTTATATCTATTAAAGGAAAAATAGGAATCAAATCATGCTCCACTCGCTCATCTGGCAATAGGTAATATCCATTCAAAGATACATGTACTAAGTGGGGAAAGAACCCTACTAAGTTAATCACATTAAGAGATGCATACAATTTTATGTTTGTGTTTATTTATGTTTAATTATTTATTTAAATTTATATTGTTTTGCTCAGTTGTCTAGTTTTAAATATCATAATGATAATCCAGAAGACATTTTTAAACACTTAATGGTCTTATGATCATTGAAAATGTTTAAAAGTTATCTTTCAATATGTAGACATTTGTATCAGAGTATGTAGTATGATGAACAAAATACTGGAACATAAAAATTATATTAGGATAATGTTCTATGGGAAAATGAAATTGAAATAAAAATAAGGAAAATCTGTTTATATTTTTAATGCGTGATAGTGGGTATCAGAACATTGTGATAATAAAACTCCAGTGCATAAATTTAAAGTGTTAATGTAACCATTTTCTTTTGAATTTTGTTAGGCTGGAATAGAGATTTAAAATGATTTAATCTTACCAAGAATTTTGAAATATCTACAACTTAAATGTATTACTGTACTGGGAGATTGTTGGGGTTTTATTTGTTTGTTTTGTTGTTGTTCATATACCCCCTAAAAAAATTTTTTAAAGTTTGAGCACTGGTGGTATAGGAAGTGTGCAGACAGTGAAGAAGGTTGGGCATGGTGGTTTATGCCTGTAATGCCAACACTTGGGGAGGCCAAGGTGGGAGGATTGCTTGAGCTCAGGAGTTCAAGACCAGCCTGGGTGACATGACGAAACCCTGTCTTTACAAAAATTTTTTAAATCGGCCTGGTGTAGTAGTGTGTGCCTGTAGTCCCAGCTACTTGGGAAACTCAGGCAGGAGGATCGCTTGAACCCAAAAAGTTAAAGCTGCAGTGGACTGTGATTGTGTCTGGGCATACTGCAGCCTCGGTGACAGAGCAACTCTGTCTAAAAAAGAAAAAAATAGAAGAGATTCTGGGGTGGAACCTTAAAAACCTCCTGATTTAAAGAAGAAGTTCAGGAGAAGAGGATGCTGCCATGAAGACTGGGAAAGAGGAAGCAGATGGCTAGATGAAGAGAGGAAGGGCAGTGACCCCAGGGAGGCTGCAGGAAGATAAGGGCAGTGACAGTGGGCCATCCATTGGGGTAAAGAACTGAAACACGTGTGTATGATTTCATGATGAGATCATTTCAGGCTTCCTGAGAGCACTAGTAAAGGAGCATAAGCCGAATTTGAGTGATTAGAATCCTTTTCTCAGCACTGATATTCATTAGTGTGTAATGGGGTCTTTCCATTACATCCTTTGCTTCCTTGCCTTTTGGCTAAAGTCAAGTTAAATATATATCACTTCTGATTATGTGCCCTCCTCAACAAAGACATTTCTGTTTGTCTGCATGTCACGCTATGTGATTGACACCACACGACCATATGAATTATGTAGTGTAGGAAAGGACAATATGTGTACTTACACAGGTAATCTTTCTAGCAAGAGGTTTATTTAAAAATACCATGAAGAATCAAGTTTACTAGGAAATATTAGATTTAAACAAGGCTCAGTATTCAAAACTTCTAAATAATTCCCAGATCTTGTACTGTAACATGACCATGATATAAAAACACAAACTATACTAACCAGGGTAGTTTTAAGTAGTGATGCTAAGTAGTACATGCTAAAAGAGTTTGGCATGTACTCTGAAGATTTAATTTGATGTATTTCTCCTGAAAATCTGAAAATTTTGAATCTGAAAATTCTCTTTAGCTAGTAATGCTGATATTCACACATGTGGTTACAACTTCAGCAGAAGGACATCTCTAGTGTTGACTCTTCCTTTCTTTATCTTGTCTCCTGCTTCGTGAAAGATCAGAAATAATATGGGACACTTGTCTAAAACTCTGTAGATGAAATTTTCAAGTATAGCCTGACCTAAATCCAGAGAACTGAAGGACAAAAAAGGACTTTTAAGGAAAAAAGTATGATTAGACAACAACTAAATAAATAAAAGAATAAATGACTTCTGTTTTATACCTACAGGCTGTTGTCTGCCATTCTCAGAGTTTCAGAAGTTGAATCTCGAGCAATAAGAGCAGATCTCACTCATCTACTAAGTCCCCAGATGGGCAAAGATATTGTTTGGTTTTTAAAACGCTGGGCAAAGACTTATCTCCTGGTGGATGAAAAACTGTATGATCAGGTCAGAATGTAAAACTTAAAACTTCATTTGGATTTATGATGATAGCAGTTATAGAAGCAGGAACATTTTTCTTGGTGGTTTTTCATCAAAATAGAACTGTTTAAGAGCAGTTTAACATTTTCTGTGTGGAAGAGAATTATGTGACTGGAATGCTGTTTTAATGTGTTTTTGAGCACATCCCTTGATATCATTTATTTTAACTGCTGTTGAAGATACAGATTATTATTTGGGAATATATTATGCTTTTTTGTATTTGGTTTAATACTATGTTAATTTTTTAATACTATGGGAATAATAGAAGTTGACGGGAAAATCACACTGGAAAATGTGAGTGGATTGAGGTTGTCTTTTTTTTGACCAGTGGAAATGAGTACATGTGTAAAGTTGATGTGAAGTAAGCACTACTTCAGATTAGATACTAATTTCAGTTCGCTTTTTCTCTGTTTTTTTTTTTTTTTCTTGAGTTGATCTTTCTTGCTTACCTTAAAAAATTTGTTTCCTCTCTTAAGATAAGTCTGCCATTCAGTACAGCGTTCGGAGCAGATACAGAGGGTTCTCAGTGGATAATTGGCTACCTCTTACAAAAAGTCATCAGTAACCTCTCGGTCTGGAGTAGTGAGCAGGACCTTGCAAATGACACTGTGCAGCTCCTTGTCACTTTGGTGGAAAGAAGAGAAAGGTTAGCCCATTGTTGGAGGCTGACTGTGTGTGTATGTGTGTGGGTGAGAAACTCTTTTTCACTTCTTAGTGTAGTCCTTTGAACTGGCAAATGGTTACACGGTCCTAATTCCAGATAGAGCCTACATTTTTGGAGTAATGCGTTTTAAAAACTATGCCATACTACTATTACAAATGCAAATGGAGCTTTCCCATCTTATAATTGAGCATTACATTGACTCCTTCAGGATTTGGCATCAAAGCCCTATGAGTAACACATTAGTAATTTATCGTGTTGCAAACACTTTTATGTGGAATATGCTCATTTGAATTTTTAGACATCTTATCCCCATTTTAAAGATTAAATACTGATATTTAAAATTTAATGTTGGAAAGTAAAATTTTTAGTGCTTTCTACAACAATTCTAGAAATGTTTTCGTTGTTCTTACTGTATAGGAATATCATTGTTATTATTACCATTGTCATTGTCTGGTTTATTGAATTCTTATAATTTACTATGTACTCTTCTAAGCACGTCATAGGTAGTATCTCATTTAATCATTATATCAGTCTCAGCCCCAGGAGACTGTTGTTATTCCTATTTTGCAGATTATAGAGAAGTGATGATTGATAGAGGTTAAATAAATTTTACATCACCAGACAACTAGTGGGATTTGAATGTAAGCCTGTGGCTTCAAAGTCTATACTAAGTTTACTGTACTTTGCTTTAAAAGTAATTAAATCTAGTTATTTTTTATTTTTGTTTTCTTTGTGTGTATATGTGTATGTGTGTATGTATATACATAGTAATACATCTTATGTTTTGTTATTTCTACCTGTAGGGCAAACTTAGTAATTCAATGTGAGAACTGGTGGA
Organism: Gorilla gorilla gorilla; assembly: GCF_029281585.2. Taxonomy (NCBI): domain Eukaryota; kingdom Metazoa; phylum Chordata; class Mammalia; order Primates; family Hominidae; genus Gorilla; species Gorilla gorilla. The sequence continues at coordinate 35,092,362 of NC_073238.2, read as the reverse complement.
ATTTAGCTAAGCAGTTTGCAAGCCGAAGTCCACCTCTTAATTTCTTGTCAAGTCCTGTGCAGAGGACATTGATGAAGGCTCTAGTCTTAGGAGGTTTTGCACATATGGACACAGAAACCAAACAGCAGTATTGGACAGAGGTAACAGTGCCGTCTATTTTGATTGCACCCTTTTGTGTAACTCTGTAGTTCCTTTATCTATGCGTTGCCGTAAGAGTCTCTGGAGACATAAATGTATCAGTCATAGCTTTTCTTTCTTTCTTTCTTTCTTTCTTTTTTTTTTTTTTCTGAGATAGGGTCTTACTCTGTTGCCCATGCTGGAGTACAGTGGTGCAGTCTCAGCTCATTGCAGCCTCTACCTCCCGGGTTCAAGCGATTCTCCTGCCTCAGCCTCCCAGGTGGCTGGGACTACAGACTCATGCCACCATACCCAGCTAATTTTTGTTTTTTTTAGTAGAGACGGGCTTTTGCCATGTTGGCCAGGCTGGTCTCGAACTCCTGGCCTCAAGCAATCTGCCCGCCTTGGCCTCCCAAAGTGCTGGGATTACAGATGTGACCAGCCACTGTGCCCCGCCCAGTCATAGCTTTTCTGATATTTTTTCTCCTAATGAATGGGTTGAGGCTTCTTATTTTACAAATGTTATCTTATAATTTTTCTGTACCTGCCTGTGTGTGATGACATTGAATATTATCAAGTGTTCTGCATTTTAGGCACATTTTTCACAACTCAGTCGAGAGCATGGACTGGCTTATTAAATTTTCATTAGGGATCAGGGAAATATTCTCCTGTCTTGAATAAGATGCAGATTAACCATGATATTCATTTCCTAGGGCTGCTCTAACAAAATACCACAACAGAAATTTGTTTTCTCCTACTTCTGGAGGCTAGAAGTGCAAGCTATAAGGTGTCCATGGGATTTGTTCTTTCTGAAGGCTATGAGGGAAAATCTGTAGCCTCTGGTAGCTTGCTGGCAGTCTTTGGCATTCCTTGATTTGTAAACGCATCACCCTGATCCCTGCCTTCATCTTCACATGCTCCCCCTGTGTGTGTCTGCATCCATACTTCCCCTTTCTATATCAGTTATATTGAACTAGGGGCCCACCCTATTCCGGTATGACCTCATCTGAACTAATTACATCTATGACAACCCTATTTTTTTTTTTTTTTTTTTTTTTTTGAGACGGAGTCTTGCTCTGTCACTCAGGCTGGAGTGCAGTGGTGTGATCTTGGCTCACTGCAACCTCCACCTCCTGGATCAAGCAACTCTCCTGTCTCAGCCTCCCGAGTAGGTGGGATTACAGGTGCACACCACCATGCCTGGCTAATTTTTGTATTTTTAGTAGAGACGGGGTTTTGCCATGTTGGCCAGGCTGGTCTCCTGACCTCAAGTGATCCGCCCACCTCAGCCTTCCAAAACGTTGGGATTACAGGTGTGAGCCACTGCATCCGGCCAACTCTATTATCAAATAAGTTCATATCCTGGGGTTTGGATTTCCACATATGAGTTTTTGAGGAACACAGTTTGACCCATAACAACAACCATGGGCACATTATTTAATAGGCTTTAAATCAAGGGCCAAGAGTTGCCAGTGTGTGTGTAGGTTGCCAGCCTGCAGTCCTTGTCTAGAGGGCCCTTAGTGTTTGAGAAGGGGCACAGTAATGGAATTAGGCAGTTGTTTGTGACTTCAAATCCAGGGGAAACCAGACTGACTAAGTATTTTTATTTTAAACAATTGTATTATCATATGGACAACTTAAAGTCGAATTAAGATACTGTCCTCTTGAATATGAGTACTCTTATATACAGGGCAGGACTGATTATCTGAAGTTACGTTCTGTGCCAAGAGGAATTAGGTAAAGGAAAAAGGAAAAAAACAGACAAGAGCTTTGAATTGGGCTTCACTCTGTAGAGGTCGGCAAGCTGCAGCCCATGGGCCAAATGTGGCTTACTGTCTGATTTTGTAAACAAAGTTTTTTTTCCTTTTTGACTCATTACTTGGAAAGAGATGGAGGGAAATGGCAGAATTCTTTTGAGTGGCAGGGAGACAGTTATGTCCCATGCTTTGGGTGTTCTGGCTTTACATGAGCGGAAAGTTAGGATGACCCTCAAAATGGGGAGTGTAAAGTCTGGTTTAGATATTCTTTGTTATGTGCTTGTCCTGCCTCCAACAATTAGAAATGTTTTGGAAAGTGAATATGTATCCAAGCAGAGGAAATAAAGCATGAGAACTGAGCTTTAAGAAAATTCCTGGTTTATTTTTATAGGTTCTTCAGCCACTTCAGCAGCGATTCTTAAGAGTGATAAACCAAGAAAACTTCCAGCAGATGTGTCAGCAAGAGGAAGTCAAGCAGGAAATCACTGCCACACTAGAGGCCCTGTGTGGCATTGCTGAGGCTACCCAGATTGACAACGTAGCAATCCTGTTTAATTTTTTAATGGACTTCCTTACCAATTGCATTGGATTGATGGAAGTGTACAAGAATACCCCAGAGACTGTCAATCTCATTATAGAAGTTTTTGTTGAAGTTGCACATAAACAGATATGCTATCTTGGAGAGGTAAGCACTTTCTAATTTTATCCCCTCAGGATTAAAACTCTTTGAAGCTGTAATAAAATAATAGATCTTTGCTTAAAATTTGATTAGTATTATCTTAAATAATATTTTTATTCCTTCAAAAGATTTTTAAAAAAGATTTTTGAAAAGAACTTATAATTTAGAGAAAGTCATGTTGAATGAATGTAAATTTTTTTTTTAATTTCTTCTAAAAGGAAACAGGATACATATACAGAACGTTCAGATTTGTTACATAGGTATATGTATGCCATGGTGGTTTGCTGCACCTGAATATAAATTCTTGTCCTAAAATTTTGTTAGAAAAGAGGTAAAATTAAAAAATATATACTCTTAATATATGCTTTGTAGAAATTATTGTTTTAATGTAGTTTAAAGCAAGAATTATTGCTACTCTTGGAATTCAGAGTTAATTTATATAGATTATATTTTAAAATTTTTTTAATGTCAGTGTACCAAGTAGCATAATTTGTGCATTTTTTTTTTTTTTTTTTTGCAGTCCAAAGCTATGAACTTATATGAAGCCTGCCTTACTTTGTTGCAAGTATATTCTAAGAATAATTTAGGGCGGCAAAGAATAGATGTTACAGCAGAAGAAGAGCAATACCAAGACCTGCTTCTCATTATGGAACTTCTTACTAACCTGCTGTCAAAAGAATTCATAGATTTCAGTGATACAGGTAAAATGTAACGTGATGGTTTTTAAACTTTGTTGTTATCCTCCTTTTTATTAAATCAAAGGATTGTTTTCTGTAAGAGACATCTCATGAGGAAATTCAATTTATGGAATAAATGAAAGAAGATCTTTGTGGTCAAAGTGAGGGTGAGGACCAGTGGCCCTCCTGCTTGCCTTTCCTCTTGTAAGAATAATAGAAATAGTATCTCTCATTCATTGAGATCTTACTAAATGCCAAGCACTGTTCTTACCTCTCACAATGGTATGAAGTCAATCCCATTGTTATTCTCACTTTATAGATGAGGAAACAGAAGCACAGAGAGCTTAAGTCGCTTGGCCACAGATACTTAGCCAGGACTGGGATTCAAATCCCAGCCTGTGACTCCAGATGCCAGTCTCTTCAGAGTTACACTTCCTGACTAATCACTTCTCCATGTTCCCCACGGTGGCCACCCCAGAAACCCTAGCACTTTCCAGAGTGTGGCTTGGAAAGCCCTGTTGGTGTAGGAAGCACTCTCTCTGGAGTTAACAGCCCACACTTTGAAGACCTAGCCTAGTGTCTCACCTACAGTATGATGTGAGGGGAGTTGATTAGCCTACCTGTGTCTTTACTAGCTGGTCAAATGGGTATGATAATAAATACCTTTCAGTGTGTTTGAAGGATCAGCTGTAAAGTGTCTTTGGTGCCTAGCATTGTGTCTGACAATCAGTAGGTAAAAGATAGTTGCTGTTACAGGCAAGAACCTGATCAGTAATTTAAACCTCATATATGTGTATAGTTTTCAGTGCTGTAGAGTTCACTCCCCTCCTATCTCACTGCCAACCTTGCCTTCAAACAAAGTGGATCCTGTTTCATGACAGAAAAATGAATCATATCTAGCCTCTCCTATTATATGTTGTGCAGACATGTGTGGTAGTGGACATTTTTGGCTTCTTCCTTGTAAGATTCTCTTTCTAAGTTGGGTGCTATAATATCCACTTGACTTATTTATCCCAATCCTTGAGATTGTTCTGTTTCCTTAATTTTTTCGTATTCCTTATTCACTGGACCATGTCTTTTTTTTTTTTTTTTTTTATTCTTGGGCCATGGTTTTTCCAATATCTGCCCCGAGCTAGGTACCATCAGCTTCACAGTGTAGAAGGTTTACTCTTTATTTTTTTTGCAGTTAACTAGGGGTACCAAGGTGAGATAGTCTGAAAAGCACTGTACAAATTCACTTTTCCTCAGTGAATTCTTTCTAGTCTGTTTTTAGGCCCAGCCTTTCACCCAAGTTTTCTAACTTTCTTCAGGTCAGTTCTGCTTAATCCAGGAGTTCTTAACTTTTTCTTTCTTTCCTTGTCGTTGTTTGAGAGGCAGGGTCTCCCTCTGTCATCCAGGCTAGAGTGCAGTCACATGGTCACAGCTCTGTGCAGCCTCAACCTCAGGCTTAAACTATTCTCCCACCTTAACCTCCCAAAGTGCTGGGATTACAGGTGTGAGCCACTGTGCCCAGCATTCTTAACCTCTTACTAATACAGTATTAGTTGGTTCATGGACTCTTGGAAACTCTTCTATACATTTTCCAGGTGTGTCAGGACCCCAGGTTAAGAATCTTGTCCCCAGAGGAATCTGTAACTAAATGTTAGGACCCAGAGCTAAAACATGTATATGTTTAGATGATTTACTATCATGATTACCCTGTGTATCATAAATCAGCTCATTGTTTCAATTTTTTCATTTCTAGAAATAGTATCATCATTTTCTTAGATTCTTATTCTATGCCCCCATTCAGGCCCCATCTCAGACCTACTAACTCTAGAAATCTATATTTTGACTAAGTTTCCTAGTTGTTTCTGACATACTACCAGATTTGTCTTATTTTCAGAATAATTTTCCTAAAATAGTGATGCCATCGTGTTTCCTACCTACTTAAGTACTACAGTAGATCCCAGCACTGGCCAGCGTTAATAAGAAAAAGGAGAAGGGACAGTCCACATTTCTAGAATATTCTATAATCCTATCAAAAAAGGAAGGATTATAATAGAAGTAAACATTTAGAGAAACGATTGTGGAGCTGTGGCCAGTTTTTAGAATCTTCCATCTTCTTCCTACCTTGAAGGCCCCTTTAGGAAATCAGAACTGCCTCTCTGCTTCCTTACTGGACTCTAGATGGAGGATCCTCCCCCAGCACAGCCTTCCTGAGTTTTTCTTTGAGTAACATAATTTCTGTATGACTTGCCCTGGACCCAGTAGGACTTGTACCAACAATAAGGGATAGCCATTAATATTTTTGGAATATTTTTTCACCTGGGAGTCTTCTTTGGTTAAGGGTGAAATGTTTCAGATCATTTACATTGAAAGGGCAGGGGATAAAAAATTAGCCAGGCGTGGTGGTGGTGGGCCCCTGTAGTCCCAGCTACTCTGGAGGCTGAGGCAGGAGAATGGCGTGAACCAGGGAGGCGGAGCTTGCAGTGAGCCGAGATTGTGCTACGGCACTCCAGCCTAAGTGACAGAGCAAGACTCTGTCTCAATCAATCAATCAATAAGAAAGGGCAGGGGGGCTATTAAGGTGTTTGAAGACAATCTCCCAGGTTTATGGTGCAGCTGCACTTCCTCCCATCTGCCATTCTAAGAACAAATTGTAGAGCAAACAATAAAGCTAAGCATTTGAAGGAGAGATTTTCAAAATAAAAGCAGCGAAAAGATTAAAGTCATAATAAGGTTAAGAAAAGAAATTGATGCTATAATGCTCAGGCTAGACAGAACAAAATAGGGGTAAAAAGAATAAAACGAGTATGTAGGGTTGAAATTCAGAAGAAACAAAAATGAAGGCAAAGTAGAAAATTATAAGGAAACATCTTTGGCACATCAGGCAAATGGATGGTAAAAAGGAAGAAAATATTTTATTTAAAAATAAAGATAATAGCTGAAACAAAATATAAAATATTCTAAATATTGTAAAACAAAGTTAATGGACTAGGTGAGATATTAAAAGCATAACTGCGCCGGGTGTGGTGGCTCACGCCTGTAATCCCAGCACTTTGGGAGGCTGAGGCGGGTGGATCACCTAAGGTCAAGAGTTTGAGACTAGCCAGGCCAACATGGAGAAACCCCGTCTCTACTAAAAATACAAAAAAATTAGCCGGGCATGGTGGTGCATGCCTGTAATCCCAGCTACTCAGGAAGCTGAGGCAGGAGAATCGCTTGAACCTGGCAAGAGAGGAGGTTGCAGTGAGCTGAGATCGTGCCATTGCACTCCAGCCTGGGCAACAAGAGTGGAACTCCAGCTCAAAAAATATTAATAATAATTAATAAATAATAAAAGCATAACTGGAAACTGGCATCTGACTTTTTTTTTTTTTTTATGAGACAGAGTTTTACTTTTGTTGCCCAGGCTGGAGTGCAATGGCGCGATCTTGGCTCACAGCAGCCTCCACCTCAGCCTTACGAGTAGCTGGGATTATAGGAACCCGCCACCAGGCCTGGTTAATTTGTTTGTTTATTTGTTTGTTTGTTTTTGAGACAGCATCTTGCTCTGTCACCCAGGCTGGACTGCGGTGGCGCCATCTTGGCTCACTGCAACCTCTGCCTCCTCGGTTCAAGTGATTCTCCTCCCTCAGCCTCCTAAGTACCTGGGACTATAGGTGCCCGCCTTTTTTAGCAGATACTGTGTTTCACTATGTTGGCCAGGCTGGTCTTAAACTCCTGACCTCGTGATCCGCCTGTCTCAGCCTCCCAGAGTGCTGAGATTACAGGAGTGAGCCACCGTGCCCAGCCCAGGCCTGGCTAATTTTTTGTATTTTTAGTAGAGATGGGGTTTTGCCATGTTGGCCGGGCTGGTCTCGGACTCCTGGCCTCAGGGGATCTGCCCACCTCAGCCTCCCGAAGTGCTGGGATTACTGCGCCTGGCCTTGACATTCTTTAACGTGGTATCCGACCTGCTTTCTTGACTCCTTAGCAGAGCACATGGTTAGAGACTGAGCCCTCTTGGAGCCCATGATGGGTCAGCCTTTGCAGGCTCTGAGAGACGTGTCTTCTTGGCAGATACCTGGAGCAGGGAGTCAAGCTCTAGTACCAGCTTTCTGCTCCAGAGCAGGCTGGGGTTCCTTGGGTAGAATCCAGGCTTACCAGTATGATGTGCAGGGAACATTTGGTGACTCCTGCTTTAACACAGGAGATTCTTCCAACCAGAACAAAGATTCCAGGGGAGAAGTTCAGCATTAGGCTTAAGAAGTGGATTTTAAGTAGACACATATCCCTCATTTGATCTTTTTGTTGTTGTTATAAGAAATATGCCCTTAATAGAAAAAAATTGTAAATATAGAGACAGAAAAATCATGCTTACTTTTGGACACCATCCAGAGTCAACTATACATTGCATTTTAGGAATTTCTGTTTGTGTTATTTTTGTCCAATTTTCTTTGTGATCGTGCTCTAAATACAAGTTTGTTTTTATTTTGCTTTTACTCCTGGCAAGCTGCGAACTAAATTCAATTTTATATTCTGTCGTTTTGTTTAATGTAGTGTTAACCTTTCCCTTGTCATTAGAATCTGTGATGATATTTTTAATGGTTATGTGGCATTCCACATTTTGGAATTTAGCCTGTTTCCTAATATTGGACATCTGGAATGTTTACCTTTTTCCTCTTATAAATGGTGATGCAGTGATCATTTCTGTGGACAAGGCTGTCTGAATTTCTGATTATATCCTTAATAGATAGAATTCTCAAAATGGTCTTAATATATTGCTTTTGAGGTTAACCACATTTCATCCTTACTGGCAATGAAATGTTATCATTTTTACAAATTATTTTTAATGTAATGAATCAGAAGTAGTATCTTTTTAAAATTTGTATTGCTTGATTAATAGTTGGAATGGACTGTTTTCCTTTAGAGTCAGACTTTGATAAATGTTTGTTTAGAGATGTTAATTTATCTGTTTAGGTCTTAGTATTCTCATTAATTTATATATATATAATTCATATGTATTAAGAATGATAACCCTTTGTCATATTGGTTGTTCTTTTTTAAACTACTTTCTTTTTTATGTAACATTTTAATTTCTGTATTTCCCGCATTCCTTTTAAGCTTAGAAATATTATACACACTTGAAATCAAATGGATATTTCTATAGAAATTGTTTAACTCATTATGGCTAGTATGCCAGTAGATTTTATATTTCAAAACATTGATTAAGCATTAGTTTTATTTCTAGACTGTCTCCTGCTCTTAACCTCCCCAATACTTCTGTATCAAGTACTCATATCCCCTAATAAAACTCAAAAGGATGACACAGGGCTGGGGTCTCAGATCTTTTTTTCACCCCTGGATGTGCTGTCTCCTCCATCCCCTCGCCAGAGACCAGGCAGGACGAGGTCAGATTCTTTATTATTCACTCATTGATTTATTTAGCCTCTAGGGGTGAGTTTATTTTCATAAGGGTAGAATACACACTTGGAAGATTTATTGATGTTACCACCATAAGCCTGCATCCTTTTATTTTAATAGATGAAGTGTTTAGAGGACATGAGCCAGGTCAAGCAGCAAACAGATCTGTGTCAGCAGCGGATGTTGTGTTGTACGGAGTAAACCTAATTCTGCCCTTGATGTCACAGGATCTCTTGAAGGTAATTAATGAAATTGAACGGGAACATACCACTATGTGTAACTGAAGTTCAAAGATACTTTAGACAAGAATATATCTGTGATTTAATTTAGTAGTTGTATCTGCTAAAGTGCACATGAAGATACAATTTTTGTATTTTCATTAACGGTTACTTGTGCATGCTTCTCAGTAACATGGGCCCTTACTTAGTCTCTGTTTCTGCCCCAAAGTCCTGCAGGCACCCATACATTAGTGACTCGTTTTGTCAGGGAGTGCTACAGAAAGAAGCCTGTCCTTTTAGAAAGTACATTCTGTTAGCAGTTTTGATTACCTTATAATTTGTCACTAAGGGAATAAAGTAAGTTAAAAGTTTCAATGTTTTCCTCTGATACTTTCTGAACATCATTCTCAAGTTAAGGGATTGAGCAAAGGAAGGCATTTTCCAAGGGGCACCATGTAAAAATGGGATGGTGTGCTTCCAAGACTGATGCTGTTTTAAAGTTTTTGCGCATTCTGACTACATTATGCCTTGGTTTTGTCAGTTAATATTGAGGGTGTGGTGGCGGTGAGGCAACTTTTTTCTACCATCCGTAAGTACCACAGAGGGAGGTCTCTTGTCATGAGTTGTCATAGCAGGATAAGGGTGGGGATGAGGACATGGGTGGAAAGGAAAGGAGGAGTTTGTGTGTGTATGTGCACATGTGCGTGCATGCATGCGTGTGCACACACACACGAGATAAAGACAAGGAGTAGGAGGAAGTAAGATAGTAGAGGCTGGGCCGGGCGCAGTGGCTCACGCTTGTAATCCCAGCACTTTTGGAGGCCGAGGTGGGTGGATCACGAGGTCAGGAGATCGAGACCATCCTGGCTAACACGGTGAAACCCCGCCTCTACTAAAAATACAAAAAAAAAAAAAAAAAAAAAAGCCGGGTGAGGTCGTGGGCGCCTGTAGTCCCAGCTACTCAGGAGGCTGAGGCAGGAGAATGGCGTGAACCCGGGAGGCGGAGCCTGCAGTGAGCCAAGATTGTGCCACTGCACTCCAGCCTAGGTGACAGAGCAAGACTCTGTCTCAAAAAAAAAAAGAAAAAGTAGAGGCTGAGAAGTGTCCAGAAAGTGAGTACATACGAGAAGAATGAGTCCTGTTTGATTGCCAGCATAGCAGGATCTAACCGTGTGCTTCCCCCTCCTTGAGAGCGTCTCTAACTATCGGAAACAATGTTGATGACCCATGGCATTCACACAGCAGCCAGCCAGCAGGATGAGGAAGTTTAGTCAACTCTCCATATTGATTTGCATTTAGGGTTTGTTTAAACAAATAAGCCATTAAACATTTAAGTGTGTATTTTTCTTAAGTGTGGTTAAACCAGATTACCTACTTTTACCTCAGTTCTCTAGGATAGTACAACTGGAAAAATGTTTTTGGAAGTGTAAAGACCGAATACTCTGCTCTGTGCATAGTCTTAACAATTTGTATTAACCTTCTTGAATTTTTTCAGCATGCTTGAATGGAAATACATTTACAAAAAGGTTTTACTCCTAAGTTATTTAATAATTTTAAATCTGGCTGCCTTGTTTACTTTTTCTGGGTAAACACAGAATATCTGGAATTGACCTTAGATTTTATTAACTATCTAGAAGATAATTGTTTTGACTGTCTGTTACTTTGTTTCATAGTAGTTACTAAAATATGCCCTTTATTTGTACCTGTTTTTACATTTAATTTGGTCTTCATGTTTTCTATATCTTGTACATGTTTTAAAGAAATCATTATATTTAGAAGCTTGTCAGTTACTTTATTTTATTGCATTGATGAAAATAGAAATTGGATACTAATGAGCATCCAAATAATTTAATATTTCTTTTTCAGTTTCCAACCCTTTGTAATCAGTACTACAAATTAATCACATTTATCTGTGAGATTTTTCCTGAAAAAATACCACAGCTTCCTGAGGATCTGTTTAAAAGTCTGATGTACTCCCTAGAATTAGGAATGACATCATATCCTTTAAATGAACATCACTGTTACTTGTTACTTGGGGAAAAAGATCTTCCTTTAAAGAAAAGTTTTTTAAGTTTACATTTTTCATTTTTCTTTTATGGTTCAATTTTATTTCTTAAAAAACCCTGGGCCAGGCACGGTGGCTCACACCTGTAATTCCAGCACTTTGGGAGGCCGAGGCAGGTGGATCACCTGAGGTCAGGAGTTCGAGACCAGCCTGGCCAACACAGTGAAACCCTGTCTCTAATAAAAGTACAAAAAATTAGCTGGGCGTGGTGGCGGGTGCCTGTGATCCCAGCTACTCGGGAGGCTGAGGCAGGAGTATCGCTTGAACCCGGGAGGCGGAGGTGGCAGTGAGCCGAGATTGCGCCATTGCACTCCAGCCTGGGCAACAAGAGTGAAACTCCATCTCAAAAAAAAAAAAAACAAAAAACTGTCACCTCTGTAACTGCTCTATTTCTGTGTTTCTTTCGTTAGTTTGCCTCGTCCTGTCCTCCTTTCACAGATCTCTGAGGCATTCAGTCCCTGGTTCCAGAGTTACCCCTTCATCAGGGTCCCATTAGTAATGCTGAGCTGGGTCTCTGGTCTTAGCTCTGATTGTAGAGAATAATATGACTTTTTAATAAAGTTGTATGTATCGTAAACTGAAACAAGCTATACATCACCAGGCTCAAACCCAAAAACCTTATAGGCAATCTGAAAAACACTGTAAATCTTCTTTCCTTATATAACTCAGTGAAGATATTGCCCATGAGTCTACTTGTGTATCTGTATTCATTTCTAGAAACACTCATCCATTTAATACTAGCTATAATTTTTTTATCTTTTATAAATCGAATATATCCAATCTAGTTTGTTCTTTGACCTTCATGATCAGAATGAGTTCGGAGGTTTGCCAGCTTTGCCTGGAGGCCTTGACACCGTTAGCTGAACAGTGTGCAAAAGCACAAGAAACAGACTCACCACTTTTTCTAGCAACACGGCACTTTCTTAAGGTAAGATGTCTGTGCGGTAGGTCAGAAAATCAGCTACTTTCAAAAGTGTGGTCGGTGCACATAATTCTGCATTCAAATGAGGAAATGCTTCTGTTCTTTCGGGGGCGAGGAAACCATGACTTCCTGTTCACTGTTTTTTTCTGGAGATGAGCTCTTCATGGACACATTCTCATCCTCTATTTTTTGTGTTCTTGGAAATTGATGTGGTAAACATTGAGGGAATTTGATATTGTTGATTATTCAGATACCACAGCAAGTAGCAATATCTGTAAGGTATTTTATTTTTTAACATTAAGGAAAATTTCAGATTGATTTAATAAATAGAATAACAACCAACCCTCTCTTTTTCTTTTTTGGACTGGGGAGGGACTGGAGGATATATGATCATCCTATGTTTTTATTTAGAAGTCTTATGTAATTTCAGCTGGTTTTTGATATGCTGGTTTTGCAAAAGCACAACACAGAGATGACCACTGCGGCTGGCGAAGCTTTCTACACGTTGGTGTGTTTGCACCAGGTACTGGACATGCCTCTTTTCAGGGGATTCTTCTCATTCTGTTTTGCAAAGAGATTGTTGAGATACATGGTGGGTCATTAATCCCCCCTTATAGGATCTGTGACTCAGTGCTTCAGTTCTGTTTCAGTGAGGAAGTATTTCTTAGCTTCTTTATTAGCTTTCACATGTCAGTTTGTGTTTATCTGACAGCTATTTGTCAGTTCAAAGCATTTATTTTTTGTCCTCCACCATTATGAACCATCCTTTGCAATGAATGGTCACTGCCCCAAAGTCTGTCCTTAAAGAACTGTGCTAGGAATGAGGAATACATAATGGGTGTGTGAAGAACTCATGGTTTTGTAAGGGAGACAGGATGGCAGACAAGGAAGAGTCTGCCTTCAGACAGTATGGGAGACAGTATTTTATTGCATATTATAGAAAACAGTATATTATTTCATTTTGTTGATCTTTTAAAGATTCTGAAGCATCACTGATAATGGGGTTAATAGAAGAGTTAGGCTAGCTTACCTGTCTCCCCGCTTCTGATCGAATAGGTGCCTGTGAAATTTATGAAAAGGACTGTATTGAACAGTTTGCTACCTCTGTTTCCCCTTTTCCTCTCCCATACATATATATACACACATATATATATGTAAGGTACATATATATATACCTCCCAGCATGGCCAAGAAGCTTTGGCGTTTTATTTCCATCTTTAAAAAAGGGTTTAGAGGAGGTCTTCCATACTATTTAAAGACCTCCTTTCTCTAGACTTCCCGTAACATCTGTGCCCTAAGCTGAAGGTGCCCTGGGGCTTCATTTCTTGCTCTCTGCCCTAGGCTGCCACTTCCTGCAGGTGGTACCCGCTCTCAAATCTGTGCCCTTTCTCTGTCATTTGACTTACTTGTTGCTTACTAGCAAGGTAGTCTTCTTGTCTGATCCTTCCTTCCTTCCTTCCTCTCTCTCTTTTTCTTTTCTTTTTTCTATCTTTTTCTTTCATTTTTCTTTTCTTTCCTTCCTTCCTTCCTCCCTCCCTCCCTTCCTTCTCTTTCTTTCTTTCTCCCTCCCTCCCTCCTTTCCTCCCCCGTTCCCTTCCACCCTCTTGTCTCTTCCTCCTTTCCTTTCTTCCTTCCTTCCTTCTCTTCCTTTATTTCTCTCTCTCCCTCTCTTTTACACACTGCAGGAAAGAGCAGGTTTTAGGAATGGCCAGTATGATACCTGCTGCCTGGCCCCAGAGGCTCTACTATCTCGCTTTTTTTTTTTTTTTCTGAGATAGGGTCTCACTTTATTACCCAGGCTGGAGTGCAGTGGTGCAATTACTGCTAACTCCAGCCTCAGCCTCCTGGCCTCAAGCGATCCTCCCGCCTCAGCTCCCCAAGTAGCTGGGACTACAGGTGTGCACCACCACACCTGGCTTATTTTTTGTAGAGACGGAATTTCACCATGTTGCCCAGGCTTGTATCGAACTCCTGAACTTAAGCAATCCACTCGCCTCGGCCTCCCAAAGTGCCTAGGATTACAGGTGTGAGCCACCATGCCTTGCCACCTCTACCATTTCTCATGAGTAGGGAAATGATAGGAGATTATACTTGGTCCCCTGTGAACAGGACTGTCCCTTTGATAAGGCAATTAGGGGAGCCACTCTGGCTCCATGGTTGGGGATTGGGATGCTGCACCTTATCCTTCTTTTCCAAATGTAATTCACATTTGGTTTCACCATTTTGGTCTATCATGATATCCCAAGAAGCCAATGAAAAATTACAGCATGCCAGGTGCAGTGGCTCATGCCTGTAATTTTTGCACTTTGGGAGACCAAGGTGGGTGGATTGATTGAGGCTGGGAGCTTGAGACCAGCCTGCTCAACATTGCAGAATCCTGTCCCTACTAAAAATTCAAAAATTAGCCAGGGATGGTGGTGCATGCCTGTAGTCCCAGGCTCTTGGGAGGCTGAGGTAGGAGGATCACTTGAACCCAGGAAACAGAGGTTGCAGTGAGACAGGATCTCACTCTGTTGCCCAGGCTGGAGTGCAGTGGAGCAACCATGGCTCACTGCAGCCTCAACCTCTTGGGCTCAAGTGATCTCCCATCTCAACCTCCCAAGTAGCTGGGACTACAGCTGTGCACCACCACAACTGCCTAATTTTTAAATTTTTTGTAGAGGTGGGATCTCACTGTGTTGCTTAGGCTGGTCTCAAATTCCCGGGCTCAAACAGTCGTCCCTCCTCAGCCTCCCAAAGTGCTGGCATTAAAGGCCTGAGCCACTATGCCTGGCCAGGCCAGCTTTTTTTGAGAGCTTACCTCTGTCCTGGTTGAATTTCCCTTAAGCCCACACCTTCTTCCACTTTCCTTTACAAGGCTTTATAATAGAGTATTAAAAATAGAAAATTTCCCATATTCCTATATTTACTAAAGTCGTCTTCCTGCCCTTTCTCTAAGAGCTGCTGGGCACAGTGCTGGTTTGGAGCTTTCAGAGTGCCCTGCTCCACTTGGAGAAGGCACTGGAATATATTTCTCCGCCCCGTCCTCCCAAAAGACTCCTGCCTGTCCTGTCTTTGTGCACATTGCTGTCCTCAGAACTGGGTGGACCAGATATCTCTATTAACCTCTGGGGAACTATTGCAGACTTAGATTATGTGTCAAACGCAACATAAATAGGAATAATGTGCTTTGAAGAGGCAGCACAACAAAGTTGATTATCACATGGGTCTTGGGGCTGGATTGGTGGACTCTTGCTTGATCTGGGCCATATCACTTCACCTCACTGAGTGTCGAAACCTTCACCTCTGGAATGGGAATAGAAACAGTACCTGTCTCGAAGCATTGTTGTAAATGATAGATGAATTAATTCATATAAAAGGTTTTCAAACAGTAGTACTTAAATGCTGAATTATTCTAAATGTTAACTCTTAAAATGTGTCCCTGCCTTTTAGTACCCCACAGTCCAGTAACTGATAAGATCTACTTGTATGATATTCTAAGGAGGATACTTGTGTATACTTTATCTCTTCAATAGGCTGAATATTCTGAACTGGTCGAAACATTACTGTCAAGTCAGCAAGACCCAGTTATTTACCAGAGATTAGCAGATGCCTTCAACAAGCTCACTGCAAGCAGCACTCCTCCTACGCTGGATCGGAAGCAGAAGATGGCCTTCTTAAAGAGTTTAGAAGAATTTATGGCAAATGTTGGTGGTCTCCTTTGTGTAAAATAAACAACAGAACTTTATGCTTAATTTAGATCCTTTCTGCAAAGTGCACTGAATTGCTGAAAGTTGACTTGAGTCTTGTCCTATTCCTCAGTTCATTTGGCCATTTTGGATTTTGGAGAGCCTGAAACTTTGATATGTATGTAATACAGTGAAACAGGAGAGGTCAACTTGGCATCAGCTTCTGCTGTTAAGTGTTAGCCACAGTCTGTCATATATATGTCTTTTAGATTTTGAATGGTGATTTAAAATTTTCAAAATGAAATTCCATATATGTGCAAACAGATATGGGCACCACGAAATACATATGCAGTGCCTTTTTTCCTTTTAACATAGGTGGCTAGCCAAAGTTTAGAATTTTTGTCATTAAATATGAAATGGATATATGCTAGGCAGTGTTTCTCAAAATCTCCATAGATCGCCTGCATCACTTGAGGAGCTGGTGAAAAGGCAGATTCTTAGGCCCAACTGTAGACCTTCAGAGTCAGAATGTCAGGTTGTTGGGCCCAGGAGTCTTCATGTTAATAAGCTTCTCCCTTTCATCACCCCAAAAGTTTTGAATCAATGAAAGAGACATTGAAAACTCATAAGAGGTTTTGTGCTTTCTAGCTTTTCCTCCCTTTGATGATTGGGTTTATAATTCAGCAGGAAGGGGAAACATCACCAGGGGTTTGTTGGCTTTTTCTTAGCTTGCTTTCTTGCTTGCTTGCTTTCTTGCTTTTCTTGCTTTCTGTCTCTCTCTTTCTTTCTTTTCTCTCTCTCTCTCTTACATCAACCCAGTGCTGCAGGTTTTATGTAATACAAGTCACTAATCATACTCTGATGCCTGAACTTGAGGAGGAAAATACATGTATATTTTTGTTCCATAAAAATAACCTTAGGAACTGTAGCCATTTCATTGCCTTAATTTTAAGAGGAAAATACAAAAACAGCTGATTTGTTTTAGTAAGAAACCACGTCTTGATGCTTCAGAGTTGGTTTAGGGTGTTAGCTGCTATGAACCTGTTGCCCCTTTCGATCGTGTATTTATGTAGGTTTATCAGTGAAATGAAAGGCTTGTTTCCGTCTAGTCTAACTTTTTGAGTGTGTTTCTATCCAGCCACATAGCCCATATCTACTCTAAATGGCTTGCTTAAGCAATAATTATTTTAAAGGATGTGAATTACTGATTCACACAGACTATTGCACGTTGGGGCATTAGGGGCAATAATTCTTATCCAGTCATGGGAGCCAGTGAATTTAATTTCAGAGATTAAAAATTCACTTTAGATCCTCTAGTTTGATCTTTTAATCAGGATTTTTATACAGCTGCCATGCTCCCCTAATTCAGTGTGCCAGCTTACAATGTGGAAATAAAAGCTAATTTATACACAGCAGGCATATGAAACTCCACTCATTGCAGTACTTTCACAGCACAGTGACAGGTAGAGGACTCTGGCACAGGTGCACTCATGAAACTCTGCTTCCACCATGTTCCTGACACCTATCTATTAAACCATTCTGCAAATACGGTTTTTCTACCTGATTGCATATAGCATATGTGTCATTACATGTGATGCTGTGCAAAACTTTGTATAATTCTGTGTTATTAACAGTTACAAAACTGGAGCATCTGAATTACATCCAGCCTGTGCATGTGATGTTAGGTAGATGTGAATGCAGGGCCTTGGGCCATAACTTACATTTCTCTCAATTTGATTAGCTTTGAGTCACAATTAAGGGGAAGCAAAAACATCTTGAAAAGACTGCTAGGAAGGAAATTAATATCAGTCATCCAGAAGTACACGTTTCTGTATTTTAAAAAATACTTTGATGCATTTATTTTTAGGTGTTTTTTTCCCCCTTAAAAAACTTGAAGTGATATGCAGCAGTGATCTATTTGTTTTGCATTGTTCTTGGTGTTTTGTGTTTCCCAGATCCCTCAAGCTTTCTCAGCTGTTGCGAATTATGTGTATCTGTGTGTGTGCTAAGTACAGTCTCTTTACCAAAGGGCACTGAAACACACAATTGACTGGACAGGTCCACGCGCCATGACAAAACTATAATCAAGTTATTAAAACTAAAGATGAGTGGGAAAGGAATGCCTTGGTAAGTAAAAAGGCATCTATATTTAATAACTTTTATCCAGATGGCAACATATTTGCAAAATTTGCCCAGATCCTATTACAATACTGAAAATAGAAAATTTCACCTCCATATTCCTGAGGTGTAATTTCATTAGACTAGTTTTAGTTTAAAAAGATCTTCTTCAGATTGGACCAAATAATACTTATACGATCAGCAGAATGTTGAATATTAGCTCACTGGGGTGGGGAGAAGCCACTACCATTTTTTAGGCGATGGGGATGCCACTGAGTTGCAACGGCTAGACCTTTTCAGAGTGGTTGTGTCCATGTTTGCCTGATTGGATGCTTATTCACTTTGTGTTTTCTTTTGTTTTATTTTGTCCAATTTTGTCTTTAGCTGTGTTTATTAACTTCTCCTGTCTTGTTTTGTTTTAATGCTCTTGGCCCAGTGGGTGTCAAGAACACTGGCTTAATTCAAGTCAGTTGATTTTTTTTTCTATTAAAACTGTTGTTAAAACATTTTTTAAAACAAAAACATTATTTGTGCCCTCTTTTATATATGTCAAAGGGACACTGTCAAGTATTTCATTTTCAGATTTTTGTTTTATAAAATTTCTGTTGTTCATATAGTATCCTTTAACCTCTAGTTTTCCATACATCGTTTGTTTGTTTCTCATTTTATTTTCCTTGACCCATTTATTTCCCAAGGCACAATCACTAAAGACTTTGTACTTTCACAGTCTGTTAATGTAGTAGCACCTGTAACTGTTCTTGTTCTGTTAAAAGGATTGATTTGCTTTTATAGTCCTTGTGCTGGATGAGTGGCTGCCTCAGTAGCAAAACTACCTGACAGTATCTGACAGTGTCCTTTCCAGCACCATTATTTGGGTCTTTCAGGGTGGCCATCTCTGTTAGAAGACAGTAGCATGTTAACATCACTGCATTGAGTTTTTGTCTGGTGTAAAGTATGACTTTTAATGTAAACAAACTGCAGATTTTTTTCAAACTAATTTTAAGAATTTAGTCTTATTTCATTGTAAACTGTGTATCTAATTATATTACATTACTCTGTTCAGATGGGATGGTTACTACCACTTGTCCATGATTTTCATTTGAAAAGCAAGTATCTATATCATTTCCCCCCAGTCAGCATTATTTAACACTCCCCTTAACTGTCTTTGAACTTTCTCTTTTAACAAAAATGTCAAGTCTTTATAGTTGTAATATCACCATGTTTCCCATTTCTGTTAATACTTCTATGAACCCCTAAAGTATTGAAGGGAACTAGCTGTCAGTTTCAAGGATTACAAGTTTGAGTCTCCTAGTATTCAACATCATTCTGAACCCTGAAATAATATTTTTCTCTGTTACAATTTTTATCTGTTTGCCACCTCTGTTGTTAGAGGTGGTTGTCAATTGACCTTACTAAGTTAGCTGTCTTTGATGAGGAATTATTGTTATTGGTTCCTGAATAAAACATTAACCTTTTAAGTCAGAAGGAACCTCGGTACTTCTTAAGGTTTGTTTGTGTTTTCTAAAACCAGAGAATAAGGAACTGATTTGGCTATGAGGTTTAACATTATAATTTTCTGTAAGTTTTCCCACAAAACAACGTTGTTGATTTGAGGATATAATAATGTTTTAATCTTTTTAAAATATAAGTGGTTATTCTCTGACTTGGTAACTATGTTCTGAAAACACTGCATTTAAGAATTTTTAAAAATTGGTTTTCTGAAATTAAAATGTCCAAATTAGGCATATTGCTGAGCTCAAATTGATGTGAAATGCCATAGTTCCAGTTGAATTTTAAGCATATTTTCATTTAGATATAAAATATATGAAGTATGCTTGGTTGATTATAGTGAGAACCCATGACATAGTTAACCAAAGAATATGTTTGGTTCAAATAAAAATAGAAGTTTAATACTGGGCATTCATTCTTTTTAAAGAGAATGAATGAAGAAATCGGTTTCCTGCTGTAGTTATCTATGGGTAAGTCTTAGTAAAGACGAGAATGCTGAAGTCGGCTGTGGCGATTCCCTCCTAGGAAGTGGGAGGTGTGACTTGCCCATTACCCGCTTGAAGCTCACATCTTTACCCTCCTCTCCCACTGTGGTTTGATCTTCACCTATTCCCAGGCCCTCCCAGCAATTGGAGGGGTGTCTTTTTTTTGGTTTTGGTTTTTTTTTCCCCCGTCTGCATTCTTAGGCCTCTTAGCTATTAGGAACTGTCAGATACATACTAGTAGCTAATTTTCCTAGCCTGAAATTCTATACTGCATCTGCACTATGTACCTACTAGGGATCTGACCTCAAGTGTTTTCTGAGCCCAGGCTTCCTGGTGTGGTGTCTTTTACCACATAAAATTATTACAAATTGCAAATGTTGGTATTGTGATTTGATTATCTGTACAAAGAAAGAAGCTCTATGCAGTGAGTTTGTGGTTTAATGGTCACAAAAATGTTAGCACTGCTACCAGTCAGCACGTGTAAAATTTTTTAAATTTATAAATATTAAAATTTTAAACTTACACTAAGACTTTTCAGTTTTATTTAAAGACCCAGGGATGAGTGTACTGTTTAAATATTTACCTCTATTAACATAACTAATGAAGGTATAAAATTGCATTTAGTTTTTCAGAAGATGCTGCAATATGATTTTAGGAAATAAGGCTATGTATTGAGCCAGTTATAGGCTGAATATCAGGTTGATAAAATTTTATTTGTATTTTTAAAATTCATAAATGGGAGTTAAAATGTGTCTTTTCACTAAATATTTTTATTACATTTTTGTTTTGACCATGTGTGATTTGTTCATGGGTATTTAGCTAGACTCTCTTATGAAACGCATTGAAATGGTGCTAGTTTGTTTAACATTATAGGAAGATTGACACTGGGGACATTACACGGTCCTAAAATAATTTTAAATTTAAAAAAATGAAGACATCTGCACAGATAAAAATCAAGATTTGCATTACCTTCTGGGAGAACCCGTGGTACTCACAGAATATCCAGTATTAGAAATATAAAAATTTTGTCTATATTTTATAATATTTATCTCAGCCCACAGTCTTAGAAACAGTTTCACAGTTACTGGTTAAGTCATTATCTTTGGTGCATATTTAGTAAATACTTTTAGCAAGTCATTCTTTTTGGCCTTTCAGGGAAAGTGGTGAATTACCATCTTACTGTGTGCTAGATAGATCCACCCTTTGCCCAGTGTTACATCTTGTAAACATATGAAGTGAAAAGTTAATTTTTAAAGAAAATGCATTTTTAAAATGTTCATTTTTAACCTGAATTTGCTTTGAATATTCTTTGATTTGTAATGTTGTTATTTAGCTTATATTGAGATTTATTCCACTCCAAAGGTGGATAAAGAAAAGTTGTTTAAGAAAACCAATTAGAGTGTATTTTGAATTTTTGTTTCTTTCATTCAAGTGTGGGGCCATACACACAGGCTAATCATCTGTCATTTGAGACCCACAGATGATTTCAAGGGTCCCAAATATATAAAAATCTATAACTGTTTTTTAAAAGACATCTTTAATGGTGCTCTCCAAAAATACAATTTGGTTGCTTATGAGTGATGCCTTTGACAGGCTGATTAGATTATAAAACAGTTTTGTTTTTTTAAACATAGGGTCTCAGATTGGGTCTTGTGCATTCTATGTAATCTCAAATGGCAGTTCAGTTTGACTTTCTTCTAAAACTCAGTGGAAATGGTATATTTGGTGAAACTAATGAAAGAATCTTTTGCTGGGAAATTCCATACAGCACCCCCAGCAGCATCCTGTCTCAGTCTGGCATATAATTCAACCTCCTACTGACTGTCCCTGTAAATTATTTTTAATATATAGCATGAGAGTGAACTGAGGTAAGTCATTGATGTTTCCCAGAGATGATGAATGAACAAAAGTAAATAGGATCTGCTAAACATTTTTATTCCCACAGTAGTGAGCAGTTTTGTTCTTGTTTTGATAATGTTCATTTCTGCCTAATCTTAGGCTTCAAATACACCTTTAAGAAAGCCCAAGATGTCTTGAGTAGTGGAACTTCTTATTTGTACACCTGTTTATAACTGCACTGCCCTGGATGTTATGGTTATTTCTAAGGACTGACCTGGTAAAGCTACTTGAACTGGTAGACTGCAGGGTAGAGGCAGACCTAGATTCAATGTCTAACTAAGCTACTTAGGGCTTACATTAATTTCCACAGGTCTGTTATCCATATCATGAGTTTATAAGTGTTCCTCCCAAAGAAAAAATTTAAAAGTGATGGATGAAATATAATAGTAGATGCTCAATAAATTCCATTGTATTTAAAGATTATTTCTGAAAACAGATTTCATTTCATTAGACAAATGTATCATAACACTAAGTCTGATACCTAATAGTCAATTGCTTTTAAATACATGCTGTAATATCTTCATATTGATACTACGTTATAGCCCTAACCACAACCACCCTAGGGATATTGGGGTAGACTTCACCATATTATTTACTGTATCTTTTTTTTAAAAAATGAGAAAATGGATCTATTTATGTCAACTATCTTAGTCTGTTCTATTTAATTCAACTGTCTTACTCTGTGCTATTAGAATACCTGAGACTGAAGAACAGAAACTTATTTCTTTCATTTCTGGAGGCTGCCCTTTGACTTCCATCATGTGGAAGAGGCAAGCAAGCCATCACCAGATGGTGGCAAGAGAGAATCAACTCCCTCCTTCAAGCCCCTTTGTAATGGGACCTAATTTTATTCATTAGGGAGGAACTCTCTTGGCCTAATCACCTCTTAAAGGCCCCACCTCTTCATACTGGCACATTGGCAACAGTTGAATTTTGCAAGGGAGCTATTCAAACCACAGCAACAAGGATTTTATTTTCTGCTGAATAGGCACCTATTATTTCTACAACAATGAAAAAATCCTGGCCGGGCGTGCGGTGGCTGACGCCTGTAATCCCAGCACTTTGGGGGGCCGAGGTGGGCGGATCACGAGGTCAGGAGATCGAGACCACCCTAGCTAACACGGTGAAACCCTGTCTCTACTAAAAATACAAAAAAAAAAAAAAAAAAGCCAGGCGTGGTGGCGGGCAGCTGTGGCCCCAGCTACTCGGGAGGCTGAGGCAGGAAAATGGCGTGAACCCGGGAGGCGGAGCTTGCAGTGAGCCGAGATCGCGCCACTGCACTCCAGCCTGGGCGACAGAGCGAGACTCCGTCTCAAAAAAAAAAAAAAAAAAAAAATCCTAACGGTGATTCCCAAACTGAGTTTCATTAGTAATTTTTTTAAATAATTGTTGTTAAATACGTTTTGATAAATAAAACAGGTTTCTTTAGTGCATTAAGTTGAAGGCTTTAATACATTAATGCCTATGGTGAAACTCAGAAGAAGAGTTTAATCAGATTTTCCTCATTTTACTTTATACAGTCTTTTCTCAAAGTACCTTACAGGACTAGAAATCTAAGGAATATCCTTTGCAACATGCTTAGGATAATTCGAATAACTCTGTGATAAAGCACTCAATGGAAGAAAAACAAACACCTGTATCTGTTTTTGTACTTACAGGTAATTTGTTGTTGTTTTAAGAAAAACTGAGTCTAGTGTGGTTTGTTTTGTTTTGTTTTGTTTTTTTGAGACAGAGGCTCCCTCTGTCACCCAGGCTGGAGTGCAATGGCGTGATCTTGACTCACTGCAACCTCTACCTCCCGGCTGTAAGCGATTCTCCTGCCTCAGCCTCCCAAGTAGCTGGGAATACAGGCGTGTGCCACCACACCGGGCTAATTTTTGTATTTTTGGTAGAGATGGAGTTCCGCCATGTTGACCAGGCTGGTCTCAAACTCCTGACCTCAGGTGATCTGCTCACCTTGGCCTCCCAAAGTACTGGCGTGAGCCCTGCACCTAGTCCCAAGTCTGGTTTACTTTCTTTTTTACACCATTTCTGAAGAGAAGCAAGACGAACAAAAATCACTGGTGAATACACAAAAGGAATAATTCCTGAATTGAAGACATCCTTCATGTCCAATATAACTGGACAAGTAATTTCCCCTTTAATGAGAATAAGTACTCCTTTGATATTTTACATGTTTATGATTTGCAAAAACCATTAAATTACAGTGCATAGGTTTCACCAGGAAAATATGAATCTTACTATATTACTGTCATGCTGTCTGAGCAATCAGGTCTAGTGAAGGTACAAAAAACTCTGACATCTGTGGTCACTTTCATAGTAAAAATAGTATATAGTAAAATACATGAAGATAACATGTCTTACATGCTATTAAAGCAATGTCAGCTTTGAAAGAAAATGATCTACTGTTTCAGACTCAATTTGACTGAATGTAAACTTCTGTTAAAGTAGTTATAAGCTAGGGCAGTCTTGTTTATTGAACACCACCTCCATAAAAAATGCACTCATAAAAGTTGGTTATTGTTTCTCAGTTTGTGTTAAATTTTTTAGTTTTTTAAATATATTTTCTTCCTGTTCCTTTTCCAGAATACACCTGATCTTGAAATATTTGGTTAATAGACTTGTCATCAATTCAAAACAAAGTCAAAATGTAGCATGGGTTATTATAAACTGGAAACAGTTCTTAAAATAGAAATTATAGTACACCCAATGTTATAAACCTGTTTCATTAACTGCTTACTGAATAGCATCATTTGCCAGCTGAACAGTTTATATCCTTACCTTATACCAGAAAGGATTTTCACATTGCTCAGCAGAATATATAAAATTTAGCAAGATCATGAAATTGGTAAAGAAAATGGAGGAAAAAGAGGGTAGGAGCATAATATAGATTGATTTCTTGGGGAATTGGAAACAAATACTTTGTATCACTTATAATTTGGTAGCTGCTAAAACTTAAGGGAACCTTTTAATAATCAGTGCCTGTATGTGCCAGATAATTAAGGTGTTGTTGACAAAAATCATACATACTTAAGGCGCTTGATGTCTAAATACATATATTGACCAACTCATTCAAAACTGAAGACTCTGAAAGACCAACGAGTTTTAAAGGTTCCCCCCCGCTACCGCCAATCCTGTCAATTTTACCAAAGCCTCAATTTGATGTCAACATTTAAAGTCAACGATTTGATTTAAAAAGACTGAGCAGACAATCGACCAATGAAGCCTTGACTTTGAAAATCTACGTGACTCAGTGCAAAATAGTGGGTTTAACTTTAATTAGGATCTTAAATTTTTTTTTTTTTTAGATGTTGCCTTGCTCTGTCGCCCAGGCTGGAGTAGCTGTGGTGCGATCTCGGCTCACTGTAGCCTCTGCCTCCCGGGTTCCAGCGAGTCTCCTGCCTCAGCCTCCTGGGTAGCTGGGATTACAGGCGCACGCGACCACGGCCAGCTAATTTTTGTATTTTTTAGTAGAGACGAGGTTTCACCATGTTGGTAAGGCTGGTCTCGAACTCCTGACCTCAGGTGATCCGCCCGCCTCGGCCTCCCAAAGTGTTGGGATTACAGGCGTGAGCCACCGCGCCCTGCCAGGGCCTTCATTTTTTTTTTTTTTTTTTTTTTTTTTTGCTACCATTCTTGGGGGCAGCTGATGAGACAAGTGAAGGAACGACTCCAGGCTGGAGACGGCCCTCAGAGTTGTAAACGCGGGATTGAGACGCTGCGGGGAGATGGCCTGCCTTGCGCAAGGGCCTGGGCGGGAGGGCCTGCGCCTGCGCTAGCGAGACTCTGGCTAGCCACTCCCACTGCACACGGCGAGTCTGGGCGACTGCGCACGCGCGGCTGGTGAGTGGCGGGTTCGGGCGCAGCTGTAGGGTTGGCTGCGCGCTGCCGAGGGGTTTTGGACTGGGTTAGGTGCCTTTTGTGTGTTTGTTTCTCACCTTTTTTCCAGGGTGGTAGTGGTGGAAGAGTTTAATTAGCAGTGGCTGGCGGATTCCTGAGGGAAGGAGCTGGCGCCGGCCTGAGAGTGGATCCTGGTTGCTGTGTTAGGCGCTGTTGGGCCTCGTGTCCCGGTCGCCGGAAGGGGCCGCGTCCTGTGCCGCGCACGTTGGCGCCCGGGCCTTAGGCAGCCTTGGTGCTGACGGGGAAATTAACCCCCAGGCTACGGCAGTGCGTGGAGGCCTCCCTTCCCTCCGAGTAGAAACAGGACTCGGCCTGCTGTCCTTTTCATCTTTGCCCTCAGAAGTTCGCTGATGGAGTTCGCGAAATGCCCAGGCCTGACTGTCCGCTCCTGGAGGGCGGGCACCCGCGGCGCCTGTCGCTGGGGCTTCTGAGGCAGGTCCCCTGCAGGATGCGGGGGCTGCGAGGTGGAGTAGACTAGGACGCGGGCGGCTTTACTGCGAAACGGGCAGTAGCTTCGGAGGTGCAGAAGAAGTGCTGGGACGATCGCGGGTCCCTACCGGGAGGGAGCCACATGTCAGACAGGAAGGCCTTCCTTATAGGGGTTGTGGTTACTTGGGGCGTACATCACAACGTCGCACTGCACACGTACGACCTGCATTTCATTGTAAGCTTTACCTCCTTTTTAAAGTTAATTTAAAAACAGGATAAATAGAATTCTGGAAAGCAAGAAGGAAGGAACTGTTTGAGGCAGGGGGACTCAAAGATGAAAACAGAATGAAAACCTTTGGCCCTTTTGTGGACGTAAATTGGATTAAGGGTAGAATCATCCAGCAATTTATAAAAAGTATTTGGAGAATATCTAGGCCTTACCCATTCATAGAGGGAGCCTTGCTCTCCTGCGGTTTACTGGAGCCTGGGATGGCTCCTAGGTTAATGCTCTTTCCTCTGGATCACACTATCTTAACCTAATTTCACACAAGAATGAATGTTGAAATTACAGTATGGTGGTTTTGCCCTAATTAAATTTGATAACATGGAAATTGAGTAATTTTATCCAAAAAGAGACTAACCACAGCCCCTGAGAAGCCAGCTAATCCCTGCTTATGCTGCAAGCCAACGTGTCCGCCCCTTTGCTCATGCTGTTCCATCTTTCTGAAGTCTTCACTCTTCATCCTTACCTTTTCCTCAGGCCGAGTTGAAGCTCCACCTGCTCTTTCACTCCTCTCCCCACTCAGGCCCTCCACTCTGATCCCATGGCGTGAATGGTGCTTCTCTATAGAGGGCCTCCACCTTACCGTTGGTGTTCGCCATGTGTCTGCCTAACCTAGAATTTCTCAACTGCAGCTTGTAGGGCGGGATACTTCTTTAATGTGGAGGGCTGTCCTGTGAATTTTAAGTTCAGCAGCTTTTACCCACCTGATGCCAGTAGCACCCTCCTTCCCATTTACGGCAACCAAAAATGTCTCTAGGCATTGCCAGATGTTCCCCTTAGCGACAAAAGGGCTCCTCGTTCTGTGAGAACTGCTGATTTAGAGTCTGAGCCACATAAGGTCCAAGGTCAGTTTAATAATAATATAATTTCAATATAATCCATAGGTACAAATTTTAAAATCTAAAGAAAAAAATTTTTTTTACTGCCACTTGTGCGGCAGGGCCAGCCATAGACAGTGTGCCCAGACTAGCCAGAAAAAATTTAAAAATAATAATAATATAACACAGTACTTCCCAGCTCTTTTGGATTTGAAAAATCTCATAAACCCCCTTAGAAATTTTAAAAATAATAAAGATATGATAAAATAGTGATTTAAAAAATAGTTAAAAATAGGTTCATTTAATTTAATTTTTTTTTTTTTGAAATGTAGTCTCACTCCTGTCATTCAGGCTGGAGTGCAATGGCGAGATCTCAGCTGACTGCAACCTCCATCTCCTGGGTTCAAGCGATTCTCCTGTCTCAGCCTCCTGAGTAGCTGGCACTATAGGTGCCTGCCACCACGCCTGGGTAATTTTTGTATTTTTAGTAGAGACAGGGTTTCACCACGTTGGCCAGGCTGATCCCGAATTCTTTACCTCAGGTGATCTGCCCGCCTCGATCTCCCAAAGTGCTTGGATTACAGGCATGAGCCACCACTCCCGGCCATTTCATTTAATCTTTGATGTTTATCTTGCTAACAGATTTCAGTTTTCCTCATTAGAAGAAGTGATGCACTTTTGAACTCACTTTAACAATGTAGGAAACTTCTACGATTCCTAAAATTGCAGCCCCCTATGCTGTCCATGTGTTCCTCCATTAATCTTATTGTCATCTAACATTTATTTCATATGTATTGTTTTAGTCTGTCTTTTCCTCTCTAGAATGTAAGCTCCAAGAGAATAAGGACTTTGAGACTCATCACCAAGAACAGTGCTTTTCTACAGGGTAGAAAATGATTATCAAAGGAATGGATTTGGTACTCTTTATACTTTTATTTTGGGATCAAATTCTTATATAGATTGGAACTTAATTGCCTTTTACAGCTATGAAAGTCGACAATTTTATTAAATTGCTCTTTGGAATTCCTTGTTTTGCATTTATAGTCAACTGGTTCCTTTTTGGTTTTCATGTTTTATTTCTAAGTGATTAACAAGTACAGGCTGTTATTTAAAAGCCCTTCTTCAGTGACGCAGCTGTGGAACGTACTAATAAAAATGGAATTGGCTAGGCATAATGGCTCATGTTTGTAATCTTAGCACTTTGGGAGAACAAGGTGGGTAGATCACTTGAATCGAGGAGTTCAGGACCAGCCTGGGCAACATGACGAGACCCCCGTCTCTACAAAAATTAGCTGGACATGGTAGTGTGCATCTGTAGTCCCAGCTACTCAGGAGGCTGAGCTGGGGTAATTGCTTGAGCTGGGGAATTTGAGGCTGCAGGGAGCCACAATCGCACCACTGCACTCCAGCCTGGGCAGCAGAGTGAAACCCTGTCTCAAAAAAAAAAAAAGAATTTATATGTCAAGGATAAATATATATGCATATGTGTGTATGTATGTGTCTGCATATGTATATGGACACACTCATATACACACACAAACACACTTTTATTTTTCTTTCAGTTCTAGGCAGTATTGTGGTGCAGCCTTTTTTAAGGAACTTGTACTCTTCAATTTTGCCAGGCAATATTGGCTTTTACTAGTTCCCTGATTTTTTTCCTGAATGAAAAGAACTCACAATTCTGAAATACCAAATTGAAACCTTTTAGTTGTTTGCAGATCATTTTGCCATGTTTTCGCAGTTCAGCATGCACACAAGCTAATCTTTGGAATTTTTACTTGGAAATTTTCCGGCCTGTTGGGTCCTGGTATGCTTTCCTGAAAATGTGTTTTTGTGCTTTTGCTTATTGCAGTAAACTAGAACTATTCATTTCAAGCATTTGTACCATTCTTTGGTGGGACTTCTATAGACAACCCCGTGTTGACTGAAATTATTTTTAGTTCTAAGTATAAAAACCTTAAAAGTAGATAATCCATCACTTTTCATCTTATAAAACTGAACAGTACACCCATTAAACCCTATTCTCCCCTCCCCGCCAGCCCCTAGCAACCACAATTCTACTTTCTGCCTCTCTGATTTTGACTACTCTAGATACTTCATATACATGGAGTTATGCAGTATTTTTTTAAATGACTGGCTTATTTCACTTAGCATAATGTCCTGAAGGTTTATCCACATTGTAGCATATATCAGAATTTCCTTCTTTTCCAAGGGAATCATATTCCATTGTATGTATATATTTCATTTTCCTATATTCATGCTTGCTGATTCTCTTCTGCCTGCTCAAAACTGCTTTTAATTCCTCTAGTTAGTTTTTCATTTCATTATTGTACTTTTCAGCTCCAGAATTTCTACTTAGTCTCTTTTTATGTTTTCTGTCTCTTTATTTATATTTCCATTTTGTTCATATGTCATTTTCCTCACTTTCTCTACACCTTTCTTTAGTTATCTGAGAATCTTTAAGATAGTTATTTTAAAGTCTTTGTCTATGAGGCCCACCATCTAGTCTTTCTCAGGGATGGTTTCTCTTTATTTTTTTTTTCCTTTGAATGGGCTGTACTTTCCTGTTTCTTTGTGTACCTTGTAATTTTTATGTTGAAAAATAAGGCATTTGAGTAATAATGTGATAACTCTGGAAGCCATATTGTTCTCCCTTCATCAGATTTTGCTGGGTTTTTGTTATGTTTTTTGGGTTTTGTAGGCTGTCTTTTGCTGGGGATCAGCACGAGTTGTAAACTTAAGATCTTCTCAGGTATTTTTTGAGCCCATGCCTTTCCCTGGGCATGTGTAATGGCTTTCTAAATTCCCCTGTATATGCAGTTGTGTTTGAATGTCTCAGTCCTTAGATATCTGGCTTCCCGAAGGGATAAAAGAAAAGTAGAAGCATGGGGGAAAGGTGCTGGCCCTTTAAATCTGCTGGAGGTCACTTTAGCCAGAGGGAGAGGGGCTTGCAACAATGGCTGCCACCTGCATCTTTGGCTTTCTTATCAGAAGCAGCAAAGGGAGTCAGAACAGATTATTCCAATGTTTGAAAGACAGATGGTTCCTGTAAGTTTTATGCAAGGTGTTTCCTGAATGTGTGCATAGCCAAGCTGCTCCTGGAACTATTCTGTGTTTACTTAGATTTTGTGTTTGCCTATTTGACATATATTAATTACAGGGACAAACTAAAGGCTAAAGTTGTTTACATCATCCTTTTAAGCCCTCTCTCGTGGGTGCACAAAACTCATATCACAGACTTCCCAGTGACAACCATAGAATGTCTATTTTTGCTTTATGCCCAACAGGGGACATCCCCACCTAGATCCATCCCACTGACTTAGCAATAAAGGCATAGTCTCAGGTCGTCTCTCTGCTTTGTGGTCTCTGCTTGTGACAGAGTTTCATGTGGCCCCCTGTGGCATGCCATGACCCTCATTTCTGGGGAGAATTGTAACATTAAACTTTCTTTTCAATGGCATTGATCTCTCCATGTCCTCTCTGTCACCTTTATAAATTAAGATTTAAAACAAGAATGCATGCATAGCTGCTTGTCAGGGGGCTGGAGGGTGAGAATGGGTAGCTGCTGCTGATCAGAGAGCTGAAATTCGCTGAAATTAAACACTGTTTACCATCTAAGCCTTCCAGTAGACCCTTCAAAAGATTGAGGTGTCCAATCTTTTGGCTTCCCTGGGCCACACTGGAAGAAGAATTGTCTTGGGCCACACATAAAATACCCTAACAATAGCTGAGAATCTGGGTAGGCCAAGATGGCTAGAGTGGAAGGCTGAGTACCAGAGAGAATAGAGAAAGAACTCCAGGTATCTGCAGAGGGACCTCCTTGAGAAACTACTGGAAGATAGGGAAGTAAACATCTGAAAAGATTTGAAGGAACAATACCTGACTCATTCAAGACCAAGAATAGTGTCTTTCTACCAGCTGGACTGGAAAACCTCATAATTTATGGGGCATTGGATAGAGTACTTCAAAGGGTTTTGCCTCCGTAGTGGGGTGTAATCAGTCTAGACTAAGTGCTGCTCTGCTCTTAGCTAACAGTCTTAAAAATGAGACCTGAAAAGATCAAATTGTTTCCAAGTAACTAACCTGTGTTTCAGGAATACTTACATAGGAATACAGAAATATACAGCATACAAGTTAAAATCCACAATGTCTGGCATTCAATAAAAAAACTATCAGACATGTGAAAAAGCAAGAAAATACAATCCATAATGGGAAAATCAGTCCACTGAAACTGACCCAGAATAGATATATGTTAGAAGTAGTGGACAAGGATGCTAAAATAAATTTATATCCTGTACTTTCAAAAAGCTAGAGGAAAATTGAACATGTGAACTGGAAATATGCAAATAAAGACTCATGTAACTTTTGGAGATAGGTCTGAGATGAAATGTCTGTGGTGAAAATTACACTGTATGGGATTAATAGATTAGACATAGAAGAATAGAAGATTAGTAAACTTGAACACCAGAAATAGAAGCTATCACAAATGAAATACAAAGAGAAAGAAGTTTAAAATGAAGAAAGCATCAGAGAGTTGTGGTACAATATGAAGCTACTAAATATATGTATAATTGGAGTCCCTGAAAGGGAAGGGCAGCAGAAGATTACTTGGGAAATAATGGTCAGAGTTTTTCCAAATTTAAGAAGCTCAATAAACACAAAATACAAGAAACGTGTAAAAAACCGCACCAAGGCACATCATAATCAAATACCCAAAACCAGTAATAAAGAGAAAAACCTTAAAAACCATTAGAAAAGAAAGACATGAAGAAAAATAAGAATTACAGCAGATTTTATGTGTGGAAACAATGCAGTGAACAGACAGTGGAGGACTATCTTTAAAATACCAAAAGAAAACTTGTCAACCTCAAATTCTATACCCACAGTTAAAAAGACATTATCAGAAACACAAGCTGAGAGAATGCATCACCAGCAGAATTATACTACAAGGAATGTTCAACGAAGTCATTCAAGCAGAAGGAAAATGACACCAGCTGGAAATACCTTTTTTTTTTTTTTTTTTTTTTGAGACAGAATCTCGCTCTGTCGCCCAGGCAGGAGTGCAGTGGCAAGATCTAGGCTCACTGCAAGCTCCACCTCCCAGGTTCATGCCATTCTCCTGCCTCAGCCTCCCGAGTAGCTGGGACTACAGGTGCTTGCCACAACGCCCGGCTAATTTTTTGTATTTTTAGTGGAGACGGGGTTTCACCGTGTTAGCCAGGATGGTCTCAATCTCCTGACCTCGTGATCCGCCCACCTCAGCCTCCCAAAGTGCTGGGATTACAGGTGTGAGTCACCGCGCCTGGCCCACCATCTGGAAATATCTATACAACAGAATGAGGAGTTAAATATATGTATGAGTTTTTAATTTAACAATGTAGTGTGGCATTTATAACAAATGTAAAAGTAAAATGTATGACAACAATAACACAAAAGTTTGGAGAAGAGAAATGGATTTATGTATACTATTCTAAGTTTCTGTTTTTTTCTTTTTCTTTTTTTTTTTTGAGATGGAGTCTTGCTCTGTCACCCAGGCTGGAGTGCAGTGGTGTGATCTTGGCTTGCTGCAACCTCTGCCTCATGGGTTCAAGCAATTCTCTTGTCTCAGCCTCCTGAGTAGCTGGGACTACAGGTGCCTGCCATCACACCTGGCTAATTTTTGTATTTTTAGTTGAGACAGGATTTCACCATATTGGTCAGGCTAGTCTCAAACTCCTGACTTCAGGTGATCCACCTGCCTTGGCCTCCCAAAGTGCTGGGATTACAGACGTGAGCCACCACACCCAGCCATATACCATAATTCTTAAGCAACCTCTTAAATAACAGAGTCACAGCTAGTAAGCTAGCAATGGAGAAAGAAATAGATTCATAAAATGTTTTCACTGCTATGTAGTGAATATATTTATACTGTAGGAATATACAACATTATATACTGTCTAATGGTTGGACGTTTCAGTTGAGTTTAATTTTTTCTATTACATATTTCTTTTTTTCTTTTTCTTTTCTTTCCTTTTTTTTTTTTTTTGAGATGGAGTCTCACTGTGTCACCCAGGCTGGAGTGCAGTGTTGTGATCTCTGCTCACTGCAACCTCCACCTCCCAGGTTCAAGTGATTCTCCTGCCTCAGCCTCCTAAATAGCTGAGATTACAGGCAGTGCCAACATGCCCAGCTAATTTTTTCATATTTTTAGTAGAGATGGGGTTTCACCATGTTGGCCAGGCTGGTCTTGAACTCCTAACCTCATGATCTGCCCACCTTGGCCTCCCAAAGTGCTGGGATTACAGGTTTGAGCCACCACGCCCAGCCTCTATTACATATTTCTATTTTGAGCATCTTTTCATATATTTATATGCCTACTTGATGTTAGACTTCTTAATTGCAGTCAATCTGGTAGGTGTATAGTGGTATCTCATGATTATAATTTGCATTCCCTCATGACAAGGTTGAACACCTTTTCATATGATGTTTGATTATCTGTATGTCATCTTTTATAAAGTGCCTGTTGAAATGTTTTTCCTGTTTTGTCTTTTGGTATAAAAGAATTCTAAAAAAAAAAAATTCAAGAAACATATATGAAAGCTAGAAAAGGAAACAGGAATTAAAACCAAGAGAAGAGGCCAGACGCAGTGGCTCATGCCTGTAATCCCAGCACTTTGGGAGCCCAAGGCAGGTGGATCACGAGGTCAGGAGTTCGAGACCAGCCTGGCCAACGTGGTGAATCCCGTCTCTACTAAAAGATACAAAAAATAGCCAGGTGTGGTGGCGGGCACTTGTAATTGCAGCTACTGGGGAGGCTGAGGCAGGGGAATCGTGTGAAACTAGAAGGCGGAGGTTGCAGTGAGCCGAGAGTGCACCACTGCACTCCAGCCTGGGCGAAAGAGTGAAACTCTATCTAAACAAACAAACAAAAAAAACAAAAAACAAACAAAAAAACCAAGGGAAGAAACAGAAAGCAAATAATGAAATAGGCTTAAGCACAATATATCAATAATAACATTAAGTGTAAAAGGTCCAGATGCACCAATAAAGGAGCTTATCAGTAAGGATTTAGTTTTTATTTTTATTTTATTTTCGAGTTGGAGTCTTGCACTGTTGCCTGGGCTGGAGTGCAATGGCACGATCTCGCTCACTGTAACCTCTGCCTCCCGGGTTCAAGCGATTTTCCTGCCTCAGCCTCCCGAGTAGCTGGGATTACAGGTGCCCTCCACCGTGCCCGGCTAGTTTTTTGTATTTTTAGTAGACACGGGGTTTCATTATGTTGACCAGGCTGGTCTCGAACTCCTGACCTCGTGATCCACCCGCCTCAGCCTCCCAAAGTGCTGGGATAACAGGCGTGAGCCACTGTGCCTGGCCAGGATTTTTTTTTTAGACGAAAACTATATGCTGCCCACAAGAAACTCACTTCAAAATTAGCAGGGTGTGTGTGTGTGTGTGTGTGTGTGTGTGCGTTGAAAGTGAAAGGAAGGGGAAAATACATGCCATAGAAGCTTTTTTTTAAAAGCATGAGCACTTTTATTGATAGCAGGTAAAGTAGACTTATAAGAGTAAAGAAGTCACTAGGAACAACAACAACAACAGAATTACATAATGATAAAAAGAGTGAATTCATCAAGAACAAACAACAATTCTAAGTATGTATGCACCAAATGAGAACAATTTAAATTACATGAAGCATGAAATAAAAACTGATAGAACTGAAAGGAAATAGACAAATCCACAATTACAGCTGGGTACTTCAATTCCCTCTCAGCAATCGATAGAACTGCTAGATGGGAAACCAGCAAGGATACAGGGGACTTAATAACACCATTAACCAAAAGGATCTATTCACATTTATATAACCTTCACCCAACAACATCAAAATACACAGTTTTCAAGTATTCATGGAATATTTCACCAACATAGACCATATCCATAGCTATTACACAAACCAGCATTTTTAAAAAGTGTTGAAATTATACATGCTAGAAAACCTAATAGGAAAATCTCCAAACACTTGGAAATTAAACAGTGTACTTCTAAATATATGGGCCAGAGAGAAATTTAAAAGTACACTGAACTGAATGAAAATGGGTGAAAAAGGACAAAAATTTGCTGGGATGTTGCTAAAAGGGAATTTAAAGTACTAAACACTTAAATTAGAAGAAAGGTCTCAAAACAGTGTTCTAAACTCCCAGAACAAAAAGGTAGTTTAAAACAAATGCAAAGCAAGTAGAAGGAAGGAAATGAAAGGCAGAAATCAATGAAATTGAAAATAAAGTCAATGATGCAAAAACTTATTTTTTAAAAGAGATCAATAGAATTGATGAACCTTTAGTAAGAAAAAAGAGAAAACAGAAATTACTGACATTAGGAATGAAATGGGGATATCAGTACAGATCCTAAAGACATTAGAAATAATTGGGGACTGCTATAAACATCTCTATACAGATAAATTTTAACAACTTAGATGAAGCGGACCAATTCATTGAAACTACAAACTACCAGAACTCACCCCATATGAAATTGATAATGTGAATAGCCGTGTAAGTATTAAATTGAATTTGCAGTTAAAGGCCTCTCATACAAGAAATTTTCAGGCCAGGCATGGTGGCTCATGCCTGTAATCTCAGCAGTTTGGGAGGCCTAGGCGGGCAGATCACCAGAGGTCAGGAGTTTGAGACTGGCCTGGCCAACATGGTGAAACTCCATCTCTACTAAAAATGCAAAAATTAGCCAGG
Organism: Gorilla gorilla gorilla; assembly: GCF_029281585.2. Lineage (NCBI taxonomy): Eukaryota > Metazoa > Chordata > Mammalia > Primates > Hominidae > Gorilla > Gorilla gorilla. The sequence continues at coordinate 35,056,710 of NC_073238.2, read as the reverse complement.
TTGGGTGGTAGGCACCTGTAATCCCAGCTATTTGGGAGGCTGAGGCTGGAAAATCGCTTGAACCCAGGAGGCGGAGTTTGCCGTGAGCTGAGATCGAGCCATTGTACTCCAGCCTGGGCAACAATAGCAAAATTCTGTTTCAAAAAAAAAAAAAAACCAAAGAAAAATTTCGGGCCTTAAATGCTAGGGATGCTATAACAAAATAGCGTAGACTGGGTGGCTAAAAGTAATGGCAGAAACAGCAATTACCTTTGCACCAACCTAGCATCTCCAGATATAATTACAATGAGGGTTAAGGCTTTAACATATAAATGGGGTGCAGGGTAGGAGAGGGGTGGTGTGTCAATTGAATCCATAGCACATGATTTCACTGAAAAAATTTACCAAATGTTTATTGCATTAGCACTGATTGTACACAGTCTTTTCCAGAAAATAGAAGAGGAGACATTTCTAGTTTATTTGATGAGACCAATATTACCTTGTTACCAAAACCAAAGACAATACAAAGACCGAAAACAATAGACCAATATACCTCATGAAGATAGGTGACGAAATCCTCAGCAAAATATTAGTAAATATGATTTAGCAATACATAAGAAGAATCAGTTAAGTGGAACCTATTCCACGAATGTGAGACTGGTTTAATAGATAATCAGTTTAATTTATATCATGAGGTTAAAGAAAAATCACATGATCGTATAAGTTGATATCAAAAAGTTACTTGAAAATTCAACACCCATTCATGATGAAACTTGGCAAACTACTAATAAAGGGAATGTCCTCATCTTAACATAGAACATCTACACCCTGGGTGTAGTGACTCACACCTGTAATCCCAGCACTTTCGGAGGCTGAGGCAGGAGGAACACTTGAGCTCAGGAGTTTGAGACCAGCCTGGGCACCAGAGTGGGACCCCATCTCTACAAAAAATAAAAATGTTAGCCAGGCATGGTGGCGCATGCCTGTAGTCCCAGCTGCTTGGGAGGCTGAGGTGGAAAGATCACTTGAGCCCAGAAGGTTGTGGCTGCATCATATTTAATGGTGAAAGATTGAATGCTTTCCCACTTAAAATCTGGGACAAGTGTAGGATATCTGCTCTTATCACTCCTATTCAGCTCACTAGAAGTCCTGGCCAGGCACGATGGTTCACGCCTGTAATCCCAGCACTTTGGGAGGCCAAGGTGGGCGGATCACTTGAGGTTAGGAGTTCGAGACTAGCCTGGCCAACATGTGAAACCCCATCTCTACTAAAAATGCAAAAAAATTTAGCTGGGCATGGTGGCAAGTGCCTGTAATTCCAGCTACTGGGGATGCTGCTGAAGCAGGGAGAATCGCTTGAACCCAGGAGGTGGAGGTTGCAGTGAGCCAAGAATGCACCACTGCACTCCAGCCTGGGCAACAGAGCAAGACTCTGCCTCAAATTTAAAAAAAAAAAAAGACTGATGAAATAAATCACAGATGAACTAAATAAATGGAGAGGTGTGCCATGTTTTATGGATTGGAAGACCCCAAAAAATAAAGGTTCTTGTTCTGTTACCCAGGCTGAAATACAGTGGTATGATCTTGGCTCACTGCATCCTATGCCTCCAGACTCAAGTGATCCTCCCACCACAGCCTCCCATGTAGCTGGGTCTACAGGCACATGCCATCACACTCAGCTAATTTTTAAAAACATTTTTGTAGAGACAAGGTCTCACTGTATTGCCCAGGCTGCTCCTAGGCTCAAGTGATCCTCCTGTCTCAGCCTCCCACATTCCACCTGAATTATACACTTTAAATAGATGAATTGTATGGTATATGAATTAGATCTCAATACAAATGTTTTAAAATTTGCACATTTCACTTCAATAGGCATTTCAAAAACAACTACATGACTGCAAAGAGAATCCTGACTTCTCTGGCCACAGTAAACCTCATAGTACAGGGATTCAGTTCTTCATTTGATGAAACCCTCTTATAATGTATCATCATGAAATAAATTGTTTGATGTCCTCAAAATAAACACACTCTAACCATAAAATCCAACATCATACTCTTGAGCATTTATCCAGAGAAATGAAAATGAAAATTCCTATACATTTTACAGGAATGTTCACAACAGCTCTATTTGTAATACCTTAAAATTGGAAACAACCCAAATGTTTTAGTGGGTGAATGGTTAAGTGTGGCCATACTATGGATTACTACTCAGCAATAAAAAGGAATAAACTATTGATACACAGAACAACCTGGGTAAATTTTAAACCATGCTGAGTGAAAAATGACAATCTCAAGTTATATAATGTATGATTCCATTTATCTAAAGTGACAAAATTATTGAAACGGAGAACAAATGCTTTCCAGGGGTTAAGAATGGAGATTGAGGTGGGAGAGGATGGGAATGACTTTAAAAAGGTAGTACAACTCATCTCTTTGGTGCTGGAATATTCTGTCTCTTATCCATGGAAGTGTTTTCATGAATCTACATGTGATAGCATTATATAAACCTATACACATGTGCATATGCCTGCAAATAAATGTGTGTAAAACTGGTGAACTGAACGAGCTCTGTGGATTGTACTGTTCATTTCCTGGTTTGACAATGCACTGTAGTTATATAAGTTACTACCATTGTGGAAAAATAGGTGGAAGGATACATGGGATGGACCTTCATTATTTTTGCAAATTCCTGTGAATCTGTGATTATTTCAGAGTAGAAAGCTTAGGAATGAGAATTGGTGTAGAAAAATAGAAATATTTATGTCCAAATTATCAGATTCCTTTCCAAAAGATTATGCCAATTTAAATTGTTATCTAAATTAGAGAGTATACTAATATCACTACCTTCTCATCAGCATTAAGTATGTCCATTATTTTGATGTTTTATCTGTATATTCTTTTTAATTTTTTAGAATATGTATATTTTTAAATTTTAAAACATATTTTATTTTTAATTTTAGATTCAGGGCATACATGTGCAGGGTGTATTGGGTGATACTGGAGTTTGGGTTTCTAGTGAACCCATCACCCAATATTGAACATAATATCTGATAGGGTAGTTTTTTTCAATCCTTCCCCCACTCTTTCCGGCTCCTCTTTTGGAGTCCCTAGTATCTATTATTTCTGTCTTTATGTCCACCTGTACCCATTGTTTAGCTCCCGTCTACAAGTGAGAGCATGTGGTATTTGGTTTTCTGTTTCTCTTTTAATTCACGTAGGATAATAGCCTCTAGCTGCATCCATGTTGCTGCAAAGGACATGATTTCACTCTTTTTTATGGCTGTGTACTATTCCATGGTGTATATGTAGCACATTTTCTTTATCCAGCCCATCTTTGATAGGACACTTAGGTTGATTCCATGGCTTTACTATTGTGAATAGTCCTGCAATAAACAGCCTAGTACAGGGGTCTTTTTGTTTTACATAGGATTAGCTAACTTACATTCATACCAGCAGTGTATAAGCATTCCCTTTTCTCATATCCTTGCCCACATCTGTTATTTTTTGACTTCTTTTTTTTTTTTTTTTTTTTTTTTGGAGACAGAGTCTCGCTCTGTTCCCCAGGCTGGGGTGCAGTGGCGCGATTTCGGCTCACTGCAAGCTCCGCTTCCCGGGTTCGCGCCATTCTCCTGCCTCAGCCTCCCGAGTAGCTGGGACTACAGGTGCCCGCCACCACGCCTGGCTAAATTTTTTGTATATTTAGTAGAGACAGGGTTTGACTGTGTTAGCTAGGATGGTTTCAATCTCCTGACCTCGTGATCCACTGGCCTTGGCCTCCCAAAGTGCTGGGATTACAGGCATGAGCCACTGTGCCCGTCCTATTTTTTGACTTTTTAATAACAGCCATTCCGACTGGTGTGAGATGGCATCTCATTGTGATTTTAATTTGCACTTCTCTGATAGTGATGCTGAGCATTTTTTCATGTTTCTTGGCCACTTGTATGCCTTCTATTAATCATGTACTTTGCCCACTTTTTAATGTAATTCCTTGTTGGTTTTTTTTCTTGTTGATTTAATTCAGTTTCTTTTTTTGTTTGTTTGTTTCGTTTTTTGTTTGTTTTTTGTTTTTTGTTTTTTTTTTGAGACGGAGTCTTGCTCTGTCACCCAGGCTGGAGTGCAGTAGCGCCATCTCGGCTTACTGCAAGCTCCGCCTCCCAGGTTCACGCCATTCTCCTGCCTCAGCCTCCCGGGTAGCTGGGACTACAGACGCCCGCCACCACGCCTGGCGAATTTTTTGTATTTTTTAGTAGAGACGGGGTTTCACTGTGTTAGCCAGGATGGTCTCGATCTCCTGACCTCATGATCCACCCGCCTCCGTCTCCCAAAGTGCTGCGATTACAGGCGTGAGCCACTGCGCCCGGCTGATTTAATTAAGTTTCTTATAGATTCTGCATATTAGTCCTTTGTTGGATGCATAGTTTGCAAATATTTTTTCTGATTCTGTAGGTTGTCTGTTTACTTTGTTGATTGTTGCTTTTGCTGTGCAGAGCTTTACCATTGGTCAATTTTTGATTTTGTTGCAATTACTTTTGAGGTCTGTCATAAATTCTTTGCCTAAGCCAATGTCCAAAAGAGTTTTTTCTTAAGTTTTCTCCTTGAGTTTTTATAGTTTCAGGTGTGACATTTCAGTCTTTAATACATCTTGAGTTAATGTTTCTATCTGGTGAGAGGTAGGCGTCCAGTTTTACTCTTCTGCAAATGGCTAGCTAGTTTTCCCAGCACCATTTATTGAATAGAATATCCTTTCCCCATTGTTTATTTTGTTGACTTGGTCGAAGACCAGTTGATTGTACGTGTGTGGCTTTATTTCTGGGTTCTCTATTGTATTCCATTGATTATGTATCTGTTTTTTTATCTCTACCATGCTGTTTTGGTTATTATAGCCTTGTAGTATAGTTTGAAGTCAGGTAGTGGGATGCTTCTAGCTTTGTTCTTTTTGCTTAGGATTGCTTTGGCTATTCATTCTCTTTTTTGGTTCCATATGAATTTTAGAATTTTTTTTAATTCTGTGAAAAATGATGTTTGTAATTTGTTAGGAATTGTATTGAATCTGTAGATTGCTTTGGGCAGTATGATCTACTCTTATGTCGACCATCTGTTTTTCATACTGAGGATATATAAGCTAGCCAAAATACTGATACATGATTTATATGCCATAATTTGTTTGATGTATGTATATAAATAAAATTATTCAGAAGAAATTGGCTTTATATATTTTAAGGAGACATAAGACATCAATCAGTACATGTAAGGTATATATTGGTTTGGTCCAGAAAGGCAGGACAACTGGAAGTGGAGGGCTTCCTGGTCATAGGTAGATTCAAAAATTGTTTTGATTGGCAGTTGGTTGAAAGAGTTAAGTTATTATCTTGGAATCAATGGAAAGGAGTGTCTGGATTAAGATAAGGGGTTCTGGAGACCAAGGTTCTTATTATTATGTAGACGAAGCCTGCAGGCAGCAGGCTTCAGAGAGAATAGATGCTAAATGCCTCTATCAGACCGAAAAAGGTGCCAGACTCTTAATTAATTTCTCCTGGGTCAGGAGAAGACCTGGAAAGGGAAGGGGATTATCTGCAGTTTGTAGATTTTCTCCACAGGAGACAGCTTTGCAGGGCCATTTCAAAATCTGTCAAAAAATATATTTGGGGATAAAATACTTCAACTTCTTTCGGGGCCTGTTACCTGTTGTGTGTACTATACTAGAGTCAGATTGGAATTTGATATCTTATTGCTACAAAGAGTCTGTTTTGTCACTCTTAAGATCTCTGTTTTAATGTTTATACTGGTCAGTTGTGTCTGAATTACAAAGGAAGGAGAGTATAATGAGACATGTCCTTCCCATCGTGGCCTGGTTTTTCAGGTTTACTTGGCCACAGAAGAGGGATTTATTCAGTTGGCTGGGGGGCTTAGAAATTTATTTTTGGTTTACTTGTATAAAACTCACTTCAGTTTGGATCCTTGCTGTTAAATAAAAATTTTTAAAAATTATTACTGGCTGGGAAGGGGAAACAAAATCTGCACAGAACATTTATTTCTTGATCTGCAGGTTATAAACAACTTGTGAAATGAGTGATTTGGAAGATGATGAGACACCCCAGCTTTCTGCCCATGCCTTAGCAGCTCTCCAGGAATTTTATGCTGAGCAAAAGCAACAAATTGAGCCAGGCGAGGATGATAAATATAACATTGGAATAATAGAAGAGAATTGGGTAAGTAAATGCATTTCACAGCCATCAGGAAGTATTGATGTGGAACCTACTCTGTGCATTAGTCCAGTGTTTGTCTGTCTCACCTAAAACCGGAATCTCTGTCACCTGTCATTTGGGATCTGAACTTCTCTATGGGGAGCTAAGACAGAAAGCAGTCAGTGAACATTTTAGAACAGTGTAACAGCTTTTCTTGAACAGCTGTTCTTGATTCTGACTATCAGGCTGGTTGGTGATCAGAAGATGGGGTTTTTCAGATAAGGAGATAATGATGCAGGATTTCTCCTCTTGGTCACTTTGCAAGCCGGGGACCCTCAGCTGGCAACACCCCTCCTGGGCCTTGCTCGGCCACACTGGTATGCCCCAGCTTGGCTGTGTTATAGCTCGTACCCACGTTCGGCGGTTCCCAAGTTCTACTGCGTCCAAGAAGAATGAGGATATGAGGGACATTGGAGGGTGAAGAGGGTGGGGAAGAATGTTAATGAGTGATGAAAACTGCTTTCAGCAGAGACAGGATGCAGGTTTAGGGGATGGTTACCCCATGTGGTTGGGTCTGGGGCCCTTTATGGACTCAGAATGGGGAGTGTGTGCTGTTGGTTTGTGAGTATGCAAAAAAGGTAAAGGTGAAGGCACCACTCAAAGGTGGGCACAACAGTGTAGAAAAAACAAGTAGGAAAGGGTAAGTATATGTAAAATAGGTAAAGGGTGGAGAACAATCAGAGGAAAGTGTGCAAACAGGAGGACAAGTTCTCAATCTGGTCCAAGGATTTAACTTGTAGCTTGGCTTTCAGGCTTTAAACTGTCTTCATCTTGGAGGCGGGGTTTTACTGGGGACCCACCCCATCTGCCTAGGCATTTGTCTGCCTCTGTCAATAATACGTTATTACATCCAATACAAACTTCTGCTTCATTTTTGGCTACAGATACACCCCACCGGTTTTTATGGACCCCAGAAATCCTGGTGGAAAGAGAAAATATTATCATTGCCGGAAATTGGGGAACCAAACTTAAACATGTATTGAAAAATTGATGAGAAGGAAATTTAAAGAAGATACTAATAGTTTCTGGTGTATAATGTATATTTCAATTATATTTTTATCATCTGAATTACAATAGGGATTAGAAAAAAATGAGTTGAAGGAAACTCCTAACATGACCTGGAACCTATAATTTTTTTTTTTAAAGGAAATAGTTGGGAAACAGAAAAGGCTTGAAGTTTGTCTGTGACTACCCCTTGATAATAGGTGTATCTTCAACACTTTGCAACTGGAAGGAAGCTTCTGTATGCTTATCATTTTTGATAGTCTTTAATATTTTTGTGTCCAGTTTGGATCTCTGAGTTATATAAACTTTTCCTATTTACCCTGTTTGAAACTAACTGTGATAAACATGTTTATTTCCATTTTTTCCACATGTTCCACTTATTCTAAAGCCTCTTTCTCACTGTTTCCCTTCTTTATGTCTGTTTACCTTCTAGCTTGATGCTTCTGTAACTAACAAGTATAGGAAATTTGAAGTACTGCATTATTCTTGAGGTGGTCTTTTTCTTTTTTCCTTCTGCTTAATTTTTAAAATACTATGTACTTTTTTTCTAATTATGAAAACTAGTCCAATCCCACTGCTTAGAATTAACACCTTTTCTAATTTTGAAACTTTGTTTTGATTATAAAATTGAGGAAATATAGAAAGCATAAAAATTGACAGACAAGATTTAGCCATGATGTCTGACTAGAGGTATTGGGTACTTGCCTCCTCCACAAATAAGAACCAAAATATTGAGCCAATAATCTCACTTCAAATAGATTACCTTAGAGAGAATGCTGGAATTCAACAGGGAAGTGACAGGAAACACCTAAGGTGAGGAAGGAGAGGAAGTGAGGCAGCCTGCTTGACAGGGATCAATTAGGATCCTGGAGAGGCTCCCCATTGTGGGGAAAGGCTAAGTGAGTGACTTCTAGCAGTTTATATTCCCACCAAGGATTCTGCAGTTCTAGCCACAGAAGAGCCCTTTTGGCCCATGAAGGCCCTGAGGCAAACATAGGGAACTGCCTGGAGACCACGTGATGGCATTGCTCCAGATAGGGAGCACATGCCAAGTCCCACACAAGGCACCATTTTGAGAGCCCAGCTCCCACAAGACTGCATCCTGCCATGACACCCAGCAGCCCCTGCATCTCCACATCTCTGGACCCCCATTGACTTCCCCCAGACTCAGCTGAGGTTGCTGTGGTCTGCTGCCACCAGGGCTGAAGTGTGAGCCATTGGCAGCAAGCAACCCCACTGCCAGTAGTAGCAGGATCACTGCACAATTAAAAGTTCCCTTAGGAAAAGCTACCCTGCTTATAGCCATGACTAGAGCCAAAGTGTGCACTTCCCAACCTCCTGTTTATAGCTGCTGCCACTGAAAGCCACACCACGCTCCCTAAGAATAGCACAGCTACTGCTGTTCCCACCGGGAATCCTGAGTACAGGCCTGCTCAGCCTGGCTCCATCTTCCCCTACATGACGTAAAGGAAAACCATAAGTGGCCAATTTTTTTTTTTAATTTTCTTTTTCTCCGAGGCGGAGTCCCACTCTGTCACCCAGGCTGGAGTGCAGTGGTGCCATCTCGGCTCACTACAACCTCTGCCTCCCTGGTTCAAGCGATTCTTGTGCCTACAGGAGTGTGCCACTACACCTAGTGATTTTTTTTTTTTTTTTTGTATTTTTGGTAGAGACAGGGTTTTACCATGTTGGCCAGGCTGGCCTTGAAATGATCTGCCTGCCTTGGCCTCCCAAAGTACTGGGATTACAGGCAGAAGCTACCGTGCCCGGCTTTTAAAAATTTTTCAGGGTCCCAGAAGGCAAAGAGAAGACAAAAGAGATCGAAAACCTATTTCATGGAATAATAGCTGAAAACTTCCCAAGTCTAGCAAGAGATTTACACATCCAGATACAGGAAGCTTAGAGATTCCCAAATAGATTAAATTCAAAAAAGCATTCTTCATGCCACATTATTGTCAAACTGTCAGAAGTCCAAAGTCAAAGAGAGAATTCTAAAAACAGCAAGACAAAAGTGACTAGTCACTTAAAAGGGAAACTTCATCAGACTAACAGCATATTCTCAGCAGAAATCTTACATGCCAGGAGGGAATGGGGTGATATATTCAAAATATTGAAAGAAAAAAAAAAAAGAAAAAAAAAACTGCCAACAAAAGATTCTATACCCAGCAAAATTATTCTTCATAAATGAAAGAGAAATCAAGACTCCCAGACAAGTAAAAGCTGAGGAAATTCATCACCTCTAGACCAGCCCTGCAAGAAATACTTAAAGGAGTCCTATGCATTGAAGCAAAAGGATGAAATCTACCATCATGGAAATACACTAAAGTATAAAACCCACTGGTAAAGCAAACACAGAAAACCACCAAACCATAATGATAAACAATAAGAGAGAAAGAAAGGAACAAAGGATATACAAGATAACCAGAAATAAATTAATAGAATGATAGGAATAAGCCCTCACATATCAACAACCTTGAATGTAAATGGATTACACTTTCCTCTTAGAAGATAGAGACTGCCTGAACAGATTTAAAGAAAAAAAAACCTGATCCGCCTATATGCTGCCTACAAGAAACTCATCTCACCTGTAAAGACATACAGACTGAAAGTAAAGGGATGGAAAAAAAAAGATATTCCATGCACAAGGAAACCAAAAACAAGCAGGACTAGCTGTGCTTATATCAGATAAAGCAGATTTTAAGTAAAAAAACAGTACAAAGAAACAAGGTTATCATATAATGATAAAGGGATCAGTTCAGCTAGAGTAAACAATGATTCCAAACATATATGGACCCAACACTGGAGCACCTGATGTATAAAGCAGATCTTATTACATCTAAAAGGAGAGATAGGCACGAATACAGTAATAGCTGGATACTCCAACATTAGATAGATCATCTACATAGAAAATTAACAAAGAAACATTGTATTTAAACTGCACTTTAGACCAATGGATTTAAGAGACGTTTGCAGAACATAGCATCCAACAGCTACAGAATATGCATTCTTCTCATCATCACATGGAACCTTCTCCAGTTCCATGTGGTTATGTTTGGACAGAAAACAAGTCTCAACAATTTTTGAAAAATTGAAATGTCAGATATCTTCTCAGGTCATAACACAATAAAACTAGAAATCAATAACAGGAGAAACTTTGGAAACTAAAAATACAGGGAATTTAAATATGCTCCTGAATGATCATTAGGTCAGGGATGAAATTAAAGAGGAAGTCCAAAAATTTCCTGAAACAATGGAAAATCAAAACACAACATACCAAAATCTATGGAATACAGCAAAAACAGTGCTAAGAGTGATGTTTATAGCAATAAAAATCTACATCTAGAAAGTAGGAAGGTTTCAAATAAATAATCTAACAATGCACCTTAAGAAACTAGAAAAGCAAGAACAAACCAGTCCCAAAATGAGTAGAAGGAAAGAAATAATGAAGAGCAGACAGAACTAAACAAAATGCAGAATAAAAAATATTCAATGGATCAATGAAAAGTTGGCTTTTTGAAAACATAGGGAAAACCAGTAAACTACTAGCTAGACTAACCAAGAAAAAAAACAAAAGACAAAAATAAATAAAATCAGAAATAAAGGGGACATTACAACTGAAGTCCAGGACCAGATGACTTTACTGCTGAATTCTACCAAACTTAAAAAGAATAATCAATACCAATTATCTTTAAATTATTCCAGAAGTTTGAAGTGGAGAGAATTCTCCCTAATTCATTCTATGAGGCCAGCATTATCCTGACACCAAAACCAGACAATAATGTAAGAAATAAAGAAAATTACAGGCCAGTATCCCAGATGAATATAGACACAAAAGTCCTCAACAAAATACTAGTAAATAGAACCCAATAGTACATCAAAAAAATATTACACCATGATTAAGTGGGATTTATCCTGGAGATTCAAGGAAGGTTCAACACCTGCAAATCAACAAACATAATACACCACATCAACAGACTGAAGGACAAATATTATATGATCATCTCAATAGCTGCAGAAAAAGCATTTTAAAAAATTCAACATCCCTTCATGATAAAAACTCTCAACAAACTAGGCATAAAGGAACATACCTCATCATAATAAAGGCTATATATGATAAAACCACAGCTAACATCATACTGAATGGGGAAAAGCTGAAAGTCTTTCCTCTAAGATCAGGAATAAGATAAGCATGCCCACTTCCACCACTGCTATTTAACATAGTACTGGAAGTCCTAACTAGGACAATCGGGCAACAAAAAGAAATAAAAAGCATCTAAATTGGAAAAGAGGAAGTCAAATTGTCCCTCTTTATAGATGACATGACATGATCTTACACCTAGAGAAACCTAAAGACTCCAGGAAAATACTTTTAGATCTTATAAATTCAATAAGATTGCAGGATACAAAATCAACATACAAAAATCAGTAGCATTTCCATACACCAGTAATGAACTAGCTGAGAAAGAAATCGAGAAGGCAATCCTGTTTACAATAGCTACAAAAAAAAGAAATACCTAGTAATAAATTTAACCAAGGAGGTGAAAGGTGTCTACAAGGAAGACTACAAAACTCTGAGGAAAGAAATTGAAGACACCAACAAATGGAAAGACATCCCGTGCTCACAGATTGAAAGAATAATCGTAGTTAAAATGATTATACCCAAAGCAATGTATATATCCAGTACAATCCCTATCAATACTAATGCCATTTTTCACAGAAAAAAAAAAGTCCTGAAATTCCTATGGAACCCAAAAACAGCCTGAATGGCCAAAGCAATCCTGAGCGAATAGAACAAGGGTGGAGGCATCACACTACCTGAGTTCAAATGATGTTACAAGGCTGTAGTAACCAAAACAGCATGGTATCTGTATTACAACAGACACATAGACCAATGGAACAGAATAGAGAACCCAGAAATTAATCCACATATCTATAGCCAACTGATTTTCGACAAAGGTGCCAAGGGGAAAGGACACCTCTTCAATAAATGGTGCTAGAAATATTAGATATCCATATGCAGAAGAATGAAACAGGACCCCTATCTCTCACCATATGCAAAAGTCAACTCAAGATGGATTAGACTTAAGCATATGTCCTGAAACTATAAAACTTCTAGACAAAAACATAAGGGACACACTTCAGAACGTTGGTCTAGGCAAAGATTTTATGGCTAAGACCTCAAAAGCACAAGAAACAAAAATAGACAAATGGGACTGTATGAAATTTAAATGCTTCTACACAGCAAAGGAAACAATCAGCAGAATGGAGAGGCAACCCATTGAGATGTGTAAAATATTTGAAAGCTATTCATCTGACAAGGGACTCGTATCTAGAATATATAAGAAACTCAACTAAAATTTCAAAACCAAATAATCCCATTAAAATGGGCAGAGGACCTGAATAGACATTTCTCAAAAGAAGACATACAAATGACCAACTGGTATATGAGGAAGAGCTCAACATTACTAATCATTAAGGTTATGCAAATCAAAACCACAGTGAGATGTAATGTTATCCCAGAATGGCTATTGTTAAAAAGATTAAAAATACCAGGTACTGGTAAGGGTGTGGAGGAAAGGGAACTCTTATACACCATTGGTGGGAATGTAAATTACTATAGCTACTGTGGAAAACAGTATGGTGATTTCTCAAAAAACTAAAACCAGAATTACCATATGACCTAGCAGTCTCACTACTGAACATTTATTCAAAGGAAAAGAAATTAGTATATCAAAAACGTACCTGCTCCTCATGTTTCTTGCAGCACTATTCACAATAACAAGGATAGGAATCAACCTGTCCATCAATAAATTAATGGATAAAGAAAATGTGGTGTATATACGCAATGGAATACTGTTTAGCCATAAAAAGTAGTGAAATTATGTCATTTGCAGCAAAGTGGATGGAACGGGAGGTCATTATGTTAAGTGAAATAAGCCAGGCACAGAAAGACAAATATTGCATGTTTTTATATGCGAAGGCTAAAAATGTTGATGTCATGGAGATAGAGAATAGAATGATAGATACCAGAGGCTGGGAAGGTGGGGTGGGGGTGATGAAAAGAGATTGGTAAATGAGTACAAACATATAGCTAAATAGAAGGAATAAGATCTGATGTTCTATAACACAGTAGGGTGACTATAGTTAACACTTAGTGTATTGTATATTGCAATATAGCTAGCAGAGAGGACTTGAAATGTTCCCAACACGTGATAAATACTCAAGGTGGTGGATACCCTAAATACCCTGACTTGATCATTACACATTCTGTGCATGTAACAAAATATCACATGTATCCCATAAATATGTACAAATAGGAAAGAAGACATTGGAAAACTAGCAGATAAATCCAGGAGGCTCAATATTCAACAAATAAGATTCCAGAAAAACAGAACAAAAAATGAAGAGGGAAGGAAAGCTTTAAAGAATATTAGAAATTTCCCAGAACTGAAGACCCTCATTAAGATACATGATTATGATGACTATGAAAATTCTGGATATAGATGACAAAGAACATCCTAGAGCCTTCCAGAAGAAAAACGGTCTCCTACAAAGTCTTCGGACTATGAGTTACATTGCACTTCTCAATAGCTTTATTAGAAACTTTTAAAAATAGAGTGATACATTCAATATTTTGAGTGAAAATTTTGTTCACCCTAGAATTATTTTTCCTTTTCTTTTCTTTCTTTTTTTGAAATGGAGTCTCACTATGTTGCCCAGGCTAGTCTCAAACTCCTGGGCTCAAGCAATCCTCAACTCAGCTTCCTGAGTAGCTGGGATTATACACATACTACCACACCCAACTGTAGCCTAGAATTCTATACCCAGCTAAACTATTACTCGTGTGAGGATAAAATAAAAACATTTTAGATATGACAAGTCTCATTACATTGACCTCTTGTGTACTTCTCAAGAGCTGCAGGAGGGTTTGCTGCAAGTGAGAAGAAAGAAGACAAGAGCTCCAAGGAATAGGAAATCTGATGCATATAGTAGGAGAGGGAATTCCCAGGATGATGGTGACACAGAATGTCCCAGTGTAACGGTTGTGCTGCAAGTCTGGAGAGCAGCCAATCTACATTGTAGTAGGAGGATGGCATGTTCCAGGACAGAGATCTTCAGGGGAAATACAAAAGTGATAGGATATCCAATATGTAGAAAATTGTATTGAAAGGCCAATAGAGGATGTTAGAAGAATTAGGGATAAATACAAACTAACCAAGCAAATGAAACAGTCATGCATTTACTTACTCTAGGAAAAAGAAAAAGGAATTCTACTGAAAGGAAAAGCAATTATAGTATACCACTTGGCTCAATAATGAACACTGACACTTAATTCTAACTAACCAAAACTTGCTTTAAAACTACATTGGGGCTGGGCATGGTGGCTCACGCCTGTAATTCTACCCACTTTGGGAGGCTTAGTGGGGTAGATCTCCTGAGGTCAGGAGTTTGAGACCATACTGGCCAACATGGCGAATCCCATGTCTACTCAAAATACAAAAATTAGCCAGGTATGGTGGCGCGTGCCTGTAGTCCCAGCTACTTGGGAGGCTGAGGTGGGAGGATCATTTGAGCCTGGGAGGCAGAGGTTGCAGTGAGCTGAGATCATACCACTGCATGCCAGCCTGGGTGACAGAGTGAGACTCTGTCTCAAAAACAAAAAACAAAAAACAAACAAAAAAAAACCTATACATTAGGAGGGTGAAGAAAAGGCAAATGATGTGTATGAGAGAGCAAAATCCTCATCTATCATAATAAATACATAGTATATATAGGTGGATTATCAAGGGATAGCATTTAAAACGTAGTATTTAGAGATGTGGCAATAAATGATCAGAGAAAGAGCCAAGAGTGGAAAATGGTTGCTTCTGAGGAGTGAGGCTCAATGGCAGGGGGTCATGGGATAGAAGACTATTGTTTTTCTTTATAAGCCTAGTAGTGCTTTTGACTTTTTTTTTTTTTTTTTTTTTGGACAGAGTCTAGCTCTGTCACCCAGGTTGGAGTGCAGTGGTGCGATCTCTGCTCACTGCAAGCTCCGCCTCCTGGGTTCATGCCATTCTCCTGCCTCACCTCCTGAGTAGCTGGGACTACAGGCGCCCGCCACCACGCCAGGCTAATTTCTTTGTATTTTTAGTAGAGACGGGGTTTCACCATGTTAGCCAGGACGGTCTCAATCTCCTGACCTCATGGTCCGCCCGCCTCGGCCTCCCAAAGTGCTGGGATTACAGGCGTGAGCCACCACGCCCGGCCTGCTTTTGACTTTTAAAGCCATGTTCATGTAACATATTAAGAGCAGGGTTCTCCTCAGTTGGACAGGCACAAAGATGATTCTGGAAGGAACATCATGATGACTGCCCAAGGAGAGTCCCAGGTCCAGTTCAAACTTGTATTGGTTGGTGATGGTGGTACTGGAAAAACTACATTTATGAAATGTCAATTGGTGAATTTGAGACATACATAGCTACCTTGGGTACTGAGGTTCATTGCCTTGTGTTGCACACCAACAGAGGACCCATTCGTTGTATGGGATACAGCTGGCCAGAAGAAATTTGGTGGAGTGAGAGATGGCTATTATATCCAAGCCCAGCATGCCATTATAATGTTTGATGTGATATCGAGAGTTACTTACAAGAATATGCCGAGATCCTGTGGTGGCTTACGCCTGTAATCCCAGCACTTTGGGAGGCCGAGGTGGGCAGATCACCTGAGGTCAGGAGTTTAAGACCAGCCTGGCCAACATGGTGAAACCCCGTCTCTACAAAAATAGAAAAATTAGCCAGGCATGGTGGCATGTGCCTGTAATCCCAGCTACTTGGGAGGCTGAGGCAGAAGAATCTCTTGAACCTGGGAGGTGGAGGCTGCAGTGAGCTGAGATCGTGCCATTGCACTCCAGCCTGGGTGACAGAGAGACACTCCATCTCAAAAAAAAAAAAAAGAAAAGAATGTGCCTAACTGGCACAGAGATCTGGTACGATTATGTGAAAACATCCCCATTGTGTTGAGGGCAACTGAGTGGGTATAAAGGACAGGAAAGTGAAGGCAAAATCCGTTCTCTTCCACCAAAAGAAGAATCTTCAGTACTATGACATTTCTGCCAAAAGTTACTGCAACTTTGATAAGCTCTTCCTCTGGCTTGCTAGGAAGCTTATTGGAGACCCTAATTTGGAGTTTGTTGCCATACCTGCCCTTGCCCCATCAGAGGCTGTCATGGACTCAGCATCAACAGTGCAATATGAGCACGATTTAAATAGAAGTTGTTCAGAGATCATCATCTCCCTGATGAGGGTGATAACCTGTGAGAATGAAGCTGGAGCCTAGCATCAGAAGTCTAGTTTTATTTGTCCTGTGATAATCAGCAGTGCAACATTTATTATGTAGGTAACAAATATGCCCATTTATTATGTAGGTAAGTGGAACGTGTGCTTCATCTGTGGGATGCTGGAGATGAATGGGCTTCAAAGTAAATGTCACCGTTTTAAAAATACCTTAATTGTTCAGACTTGCATATTTAGCTGTTTTGGAATGCAGTTGATTCCTTCTTGAGTTTCAAATACAAGACTGCTACAGTCACATCACAATGCTCAGTGGTGAAATCTTGTTTGTTACTGTCATTCTTATTCCTTTTCATTTAGAATCAGAATAAGGTTGTATTTCAAATATCTTAAAAAATGGAGTGGGACTCTTTATCTTTATGGAATGATATGAGGAGAGCCAAAATCTATCATTGTGCCCTGATGGTGTTGGAGTGAGGAAGAAGGGCAGTTCAGTAGTCAACCAGCAGACAACTCTTACCACTTATGGTGCATGGTAGCAGATACTGTCTGCCACCTCCGAAATCAAGTGAACTCAAAGCCCTTCCATTCTCTGTATGCTAGGGGCTTTCTTCCATATGTCCTTTGCCGAGGTAGAGGTCAGAGCTGCCATTTTTCCTGTAGATAAGAATGGATAGACATGGCCAGGCACGGTGCCTCATGCCTCTAATCCCAGCACTTTGGGAAGCCAAGGCAGGTGGATCACAAGGTCAGGAGTTCGAGACCAGCCTGACCAACATGGTGAAACCCCGTCTCCACTAAAAATACAAAAAATAGCCAGGTGTGGTGGCATGGACTTGTAATCCCAGCTACTTGGGAGGCTGAGGCAGGAGAATCACTTGAACCCGGGAAGTGGAGGCTGCAGTGAGCCAACATTGTGCCATTGCACTCCAGCCTGGGCGACAAGAGTGAGACTCCGTCTAAAAAAAAAAAAAATGGATAGACAGATGTAGATATGAATTAATACATATACCCACATGTATATGTATATTTGTCTTTGGAAATATTTTAAACGTGGACTTATGAGTGAATATTCAGTAAATAGCATGCAGACATCCAGATGGGAAATATTTGAAGCAATTCTCTTTTTCATTATATTCAGTAAATATTTATTGGTTTAAAGATGTGTTATTAATGTTTTCATTCATACCACGTGCCACTTTGAATTGTACCTTGTTTTAATTGTTATAGTCATTTTGAATGCCATCTTGTTTTATTTTTATTTTTATTTTTATTTTTATTTTTTTCGAGACGTAGTCTCGCTCTGTCACCCAGGCTGGAGTGCAGTGGCACAATCTCGGCTTACTGCAACCTCTGCCTCCCAGGTTCAAGCAGTTCTCTGCCTCAGCCTCCAAAGTAGCTGGGATTACAGGCTCCTGCCACCATGCCCATCTAATTTTTGTATTTTTAGAAGAGATGGGGTTTCACCATCTTGACCAAGCTGGTCTTGAACTCCTGACCTCATGATCTACCCACTTCAGCCTCCCAAAGTGCTGGGATTACAGGCGTAAGCCACCGTGCCTGGCCTGCCATCTTGTTTTGAGTGATTTAGAACCATTCCATATTAGTAAGACCATCCAGATAAACCTTTTAAAAGGTCCAATAATAGACAAGCAGAGAGCCAAATCATGAGTGAACTCCCATTCACAGTTGCTACAAAGAGAAGAAAATACCTAGGAATACAACTTACAAGGGACGTGAAGGACCTCTTCAAGGAGAACTACAAACTACTGCTCAAGGAAATAAGAGAGAACATAAACAAATGGAAAAAAATTCCATGCCCTTGGATAGGAAGAATCAATATTTTGAAAATGGCCATACTGCCCAAAGTAATTTATAGATCCTATGCTATTCCCATCAAGCTACCATTGACTTTCTTTGCAGAATTAGAAAAACCTACTTTAAATTTCATATGGAAAGAAAAAAGAGCCCATATAGCCAAGACAATCCTAAGCAAAAAGAACAAAGCTGGAGGTATCACACTACCTGACTTCAAACTATACTACAAGGCTAGTAACCAAAACAGCATGGCACTGGTGCCAAAACAGATATATAGACCAATGGAACAGAACAGAGATCTCAGAAATACCACCACATATCTACAACCATCTGATCTTTGATAAACCTGACAAAAACAAGCAATGGGGAAAGGATTCCCTATTTAATAAATGATCTGGGAAAACTGGCTAGCCATATGCAGAAAAGAGAAACTGGGACCCTTCCTTACACCTTATAAAAAAATTAACTGAAGATGAATTAAAGACTTAAATGTAAAACCCCAAATCATAAAAACCCTAGAGGAAAACCTAGGCAATACCATTCAGGACGTAGGCATGGGCAAAGACTTCATGACTAAAACACCAAAAGCAATGGCAACAAAAGCCAGAATTGGCAAATGGGATCTAATTAAACTAAAGAGCTTCTGCACATCAAAAGAAACTATCATCAGAGTGAACAGCAGCCTACAGAATGGGAGAAAGTTTTTGCAATCTACTCATCTGACAAAGGTCTAATATCCAGAATCTATAAGGAACACAAACAAATTTACAAGAAAAAAACAGCCCCTTCAAAAAGTGGGCGAAGGATGTGAACAGACACTTCTCAAAAGAAGACATTTATGTGACTGATAAACATATGAACAAAAGCTCAACGTCACTAGTCATTAGAGAAATGCAAATCAAAACCACAATGAGATACCATCTCACTCCAGTTAGAATGGTGATTATTAAAAAGTCAGGAAACAACAGGCTGGCACAGCTGTGGAGAAATAGGAATGCTTTTACACTGTTGGTGGGAGTGTAAATTAGTTCAACCATTGTGGAAAACAGTGTGGTGATTCCTCAAGGCTCTAGAACGAGAAATACCATTTGACTCATTACTGGGCATATACCCAAAGGATTATGTCATTCTGCTATAAAGACACATGCACACATATGTTTATTGCAGCACTGTTTACAGTAGCAAAGACTTGGAACCAACCCAAATGCCCATCAGTGACAGACTGGATTAAGACAATGTGGCACATATATACCATGGAATACTATGCAGCCATAAAAAAGGATGAGTTCATGTCCTTTGCAGGGATATGGATGAAGGTGGAAGCCATCATTCTCAGCAAGCTAACACAGGAACAGAAAACCAAACACCACTTGTTCTCACTCATAAGTGGGAATTGAACAATGAGAACACATGGCATGGACATAGGGAGGGGAACATCACACAGCGGGGCCTGTCAGGGGGTGGGGGACAAGGGAAGGGAGAGCATTAGGACAAATACCTAATGCATGTGGGGCTTAAAACCTACATGATGGGTTGATTGGTGCCCCAAACCACCATGGCATATGTATACCTATGCAACAAACCTGCACATTCTGCACATGTATCCCAGAACTTAAAGTAAAATAAAAATACGAAAAAAAAAAAAGCACAAGGTCAAGTGTAGTGTAACAATAAATAAAACACTGCCCTTGCTCTCAAGCAAACTATTCTAAGACAAAAGTGATGATTGGAGCAAAATTGGGAGCAAAATGCAAGACACCTCCCCAGACTTTTGAGGTGGAGGGGAAGTCAAGGAAACCCACTGAGAGAAAGTGACAGATGTAAATTGAGTCCTGATGCATCCTAGATTTGGAAAAAAAATTCAATCTTTATAATCCACACACAAAATTAAAGTCAAGGTGGATTAAAAAGCTAAACATAAAAATAATAAAAGTATTAGCCGGGCACGTTGGCTTACGCTTATAATACCAGCACTTTGGGAGGCCAAGGCAGGCAGATCACTTGAGGTCAGGAGTTTGAGAGCAGCCTGGTTAACATGGTGAAACCTCATCTCTACTAAAAATACAAAAATTAGCCAGGCCCAGTAATGGACACCTGTAATCCCAGCTACTTGGGAGGCTGAGGCAGGAGAATCGCTTCAATTTCGGAGGTGGAGGTTGTAGTGAGCTGAGATTGCACCACTGCACTCCAGGCTGGGCAACAGAGTGAGACTCTGTCTCAATAAAAATAAATAATAAAAGTATTAAAAGAAAATATAGGATAATATTTTATGATCTAAGGTAGAAAAACAAGTCAAAACTAAGAATCATAAAGGAGAAGATTGATAACATTGACAAAATAAACTTATTGATAACAGAAGATACCATAAACAAGTTTAAGAGACAAGAGAAAGACAAGGAGAAAATATTTGTCTCATGCATGAGAGCAAAGGATTAATATCCAGATGTCCATGCCCACCAGCCAAAGATACCAGGAAACACACCTGTAGGCAAGCAGAGTGGGGTCTGTTACTTGTTGCAACAAGAGAGGCTGAGGACCACGGGCAGCCTGTGGGACATCTCAGTAAGAGGCAGCTAAGAGGAGATTATTCTGTGAGTTTGGCTTGCATTAGGTGTTGGAGCAACTTTGTCAGAAAGCCAGAATAATTATTATGTAGGAGGTGTGAGGAATCAAATGGAGTTAAAGGTGTAATTGGTAAAGTATCAGCAGGCACTCATGTTACCTGGGAAAGAGACATTCATGGTCATTTTTGTGATTTGCACAGTGTTCTTGTTTTATCTGTACTCAGATATGATTACAGAATGGTCATACTTTTATCTTGCCCCATCACAGGAATAACTCAGTCTGATGTTGGTGTTCTTTGAAATAGTTTCTGTTAAGTAGGGAACATCTAGGCCTAGGTACTAGTTGCAAGCTAGTTCTATTTGACACCTGTCATTTTTTTTTCTCAAAGACTGTATAAAGATCTTCTACAAATCAATAATAAAACAGTAAACCCAGTGGAAAATTAGGAAATGCTAGCAACAATTGACAAAATAAAAATAAAAATTAAAATTAAATATAGGAAAAGATACTCAACTGTACAATAGGGAAATGCAAATTAAGAGTAAAATGTTAGTAGTCATTTTAATTGGTCCAACCTTTTTGGAGGGCAATTTGGCAATATCTGCCAAAATATTAACTGTATATGCCCTTCAACCACGAATTCCATTTCTAAAAATCTCTACACAGAGATTTTTATATGCACATGTATACAAAAAGGAATATTTAGAATACTCATTGTAGCATGTTTGTAACAGGAATAATTAAATCACTATCAAAAGGGAAATAAACTCTGGAAGGGTCAAGTGTAAGTTTCTTAGTTTTATTTAAGAAACTCAGCTATGATGTCTTACAATGTTAGGTTACAAAGTTAAGTCTGAAGAGGTAAAAGTTGTGTACTAAGTAAGATTGTTACCTTCTGACTCAAGATGGTAGACTGGTCATATGAATGATCACTTTTCTCTTTCATTGAATGAAGAGTAAAGATGTTTTTAAAAAGTAATTACAGGCTGGGCGCGGTGGCTCACCCCTGTAATCCCAGCACTTTGGGAGGCCGAGGAGGCAGATCACGAGGTCAAGAGATTGAGACCATCTTGGCCAACATGATGAGACCCCATCTCTACTAAAAATACAAAAATTAGCTGGGCGTGGTGGTGTGCACCTGTAATCCCAGCTACTCGGGAGGCTGAGGCAGGAGAACTGCTTGAATCCGGGAGATGGAGGTTGCAGTGAGCTGAGATTGCACCACTGCACTCCAGCCTGGCGACAGAGCAAGACTCCATCTCAAAAAAAAAAAAAAGTAATTACAATGTTAAAAAACAACAAACAAACAAAGGATGCTATTGACAGAAATTTCAGTAAATTTCTGGAAGAAAGAAAGAAAGTGGGTGTAAGATGGTCTGTGGAACAGCAGAGAAAACTACCAGCCTCTCTGGGAACTGGAGCAGAGATGAGAGTCTGTCTTCCAGAAAAGAAACAGAGACTCTGGGTTCCAAACTCAGAACCTGTGAACATAAGTGGTAAAAGTGGCTCATGGGCCGATTTCTGCCTGAGTAATTAAAGGATGGCCTGCTGGCATCTTTGGGCCAGTTGGTCTCTTCCCCTTCTTCTGATCATATCCAGAAGGCATACATAGAATCCGAGGTACTCACCTCCAGGCTGAATCTCTGAGGATTTTTCACTAAACAAACTGGAGAATCTGCTTTGGGATGCCCTAATTTGGGTAGGAAAGCCAGAAAGAGACACAGAATAGAATCTAAGATAACTCCAGAGCTCCACCATAGCATAGAAAGAAGGAAAAAGGCAGCTCCATTCAGGAAGGAAGTACACAAAAGTCCTCCATACTCTGAGTAAAGCTCTCCTTATTTAAGCAGATCTCAGTTTTGTTGAGATATAATTCACATACCATAAATTCACCTTTTACAAGTGTAGAAGTCAATGGTTTTTTTGTTTTGAGACTGAGTCTCGCTCTGTCGCCCAGGCTGGAGTGCAATGATGCAATCTTGGCTTACTGCAACCTCCGCCTCCCGGGTTCAAGCGATTCTCCTGCCTCAGTCTCCCGAGTAGCTGGGATTACAGGCACATGCTACCACGCCTGGCTAATATTTTGTATTTTTAGTAGAAGCAGGGTTTCACCATGTTAACTGGGCTGGCTCCAACTCCTGGCCTCAGGACCCACCTGCCTCGGCCTCCCAAAGTGCTGGGATTACAGGCGTGAGCCACCACACCCGGCAAGTCAGTGGTTTTTAGTAAATTCACAGATAGGTCCAACTGAGAGGTGACAGTGTGCTGGTAGCCCTCGCTTGCTCTTGGCGCCTCCTCGGCCTCAGTGCCCACTCTGGCCACTCTTGAGGAGCCCTTCAGCCTGCCGCTGCACTGTGGGAGCCCCTCTCTGGGCTGGCCGAGGCCGGCGCCGGCTCCCTCCGCTTGCAGGGAGGTGTGGAGGGAGAGACGTGGGCGGAAACTGGGGCTGCGCGTGGCGCTCACAGGCCAGCGCGAGTTCCAGGTGGGTGCGGGCTTGGCAGGCCCTGCACTCGGAGCAGCCGGCTGGCACCGCTGGCCCCAGGCAGTGAGGGGCTTAGCACCTAGGCCAGCAGCTGTGCAGGGTGCGCCGGATCCTAGCACTACCGGCCCACCTGCGCCGTGCTTGAATTCTTGCCGGCCGTCAGCTGCCTCCCCGCAGGGCAGGGCTCAGGACCTACAACCCACCATGCCCAAGCCTCCTCCCCCACCATGGGCTCCCACGCAGCCTGAGCCTCCCTGATGGGTGCCGCCCCTTCTCTGCGGGGCCCAGTTGCATCAACTGCCCAAGGGCTGAGAAGCACTGGCACATGGCATGGGACTAGTGGGCAGCTCTGCCTGTGGCCCCAGTGCTGGATCCACTAGGTGAAGCCAGCTGGGCTCCTGAGTCGGGTGGGGACTTGGAAAACTTTTATGTCTAGCTAGAGGATTGTAAATGCACCAATCAGCACTCTGTATCTAGCTAAAAGATTGTAAACACACCAATCAGTGCTCTGTGTCTAGCAAATGTAGTGGGGACTTGGAGAACTTTTGTGTCTAGCTAAAGGATTGTAAACTCACCAATCAGCACTCTGTGTCTAGTTCAAGGTTTGTAAGTGCACCAATCAGTGCTCTGTGTCTAGCTAATCTGGTGGGGACTTGGAGAACTTTTATGTCTAGCTAGAGGATTGTAAATGCACCAATCAGCACTCTGTGTCTAGCTCAAGGTTTGTAAATGCACCAATCAGCACCCTGTCAAAACAGACCAATCAGCTCTCTGTAAAATGGGCCAATCAGCTCTCTGTAAAATGGGCCAATCAGCTCTCTGTAAAATGGACCAATCAGCAGGATGTGGGTGGGGTCAGATAAGGGAATAAAAGCAGGCTGCCGCCACTTAGCAGCGGCAACCCTCTTGGGTTGCCTTACATGCTGTGGAAAGTTTGTTCTTTTGGTTTTCACAATAAATGTTATTACTGCTCACTGTTTGGGTCTGCGTTGCCTTTATGAGCTGTAACACTCACCGTGAAGGTCTCCATCTTCACTCCTTAAGCCGGCGAGATTACCAACCCACCGGGAGGAAAGAACAACGTTGGATGGGAGGAACTAACAGCTCCAGATGTGCCACCTTAAGAGCTGTAAGTCTCTCGGCGAAGGTCTGCAGCTTCACTCCTGAAGCCAGCGAGGCCACGAACCCACCAGGAGGAAGAAACTTTGAATGCGTCTGAACATCAGAAGGAACGAACTGTGGACACACTATCTTTAAGAATTGTCACACTCACCGTGAAGGTCCACAGCTTCATTCTTGAAGTCAGTGAGACCAGGAACCCACAAATTCCGGACACAGAACTATCACCACAGTCAATTTTAGAACATTTTCGTTGCCTCTAAAAGAAACCCTGTGTCCTTTAGCTGTCACCTCCTAATTCCCCAATTCTCCCAACACCTGGCAACCACTAATCTACTGTCTTTGTAGACTTGCTACTTTGGACATTTCATATAAATGGAATTACACAGTATGTGGCCTTTGGTGTCTGATTTCTTTCGTTCAGTGTAATGTTTCCAAGGCTCATCCATGTAGCATATATCAGTACCCTGTTCCTTTTTATGGCCAAATAATATTTCATTGCATGGATGTACCACATTTTTTCTATCCATTAGTTGATGGGCACTTGAGTTGTTTCCACACAGGGCAGATTTTTAAAGCAGAGAACCCCCCAGTTGGCATGCCCCATGCAACTGGCTGCCCCCAGCCTGCCATTCAGGGAAGAGAGAGGCCTGTTGGAGAAATAGGTTTGTAGGATTGCAGTGGAAAACCATGCTACTTCTTCCATTAAACTCCTGCTTAATTTATAACTATGAATATATAATTAAAGATCACTAGGAATTTTTTAAAAATCATCAATCAGCATGAAGCAGAAGGAGCAAGATGAAAAACAAACTTGCCCTCAAGGGAAAAACAAGTAATTGAGGAAACATGCATAAGGTAAGATGAGGCTGTGGGCAAGGAGCACAGTCTGGATTTTGCTGATTGCATCCTCTGGTGTTAGTGAACTCATTCTTCTATCCTCTGTGTTTGTAATTCTGTTCATTGCTGGTTGAACCTAGAAGCTTAATCAGATTCAAGGTCTATTTTATTTTTTTGGCAAAACTCACACAAAGGTATGTTCTATCGGGAAAAACACTGGTTGTCTCCTTTCGTGGTGTTAATAGCCGTTGATACTCAGTGCCTAGATTTCGTTAATTCATTAGGGGCTTGTATTAATTTAAAGTAATTTCGAAGAAAAATTAATTTTCAAAAGAAAAACTTTTTAAAAATATCTGTCCACTGGTATAGATTATATATGAATTAAAAGAAGAAAATATCTGTCCACTGGTATAGATTATATATAAATTAAAAGAACAAAGCTTATGCCAGTTCTAAAATGCTATCAACCCATTTCTTGGTTACAGCAACTGAGCCAGTTTTGGTATAGTCAGGAAACTGCTCTGCAACTGGCACAGGAGGCAATTGCAGCTGTAGGAGAAGGTGGCAGGTGAGATTCAAATTTTGTTTCTCTTTTTGGCATCTAATGTAATATTTTGAATGTCTTTCCTGGATGACAGATGGTTTGTAAGAAGTCTGAACTATAATCTGTAAATATTGTAGATTTTTTGGCATGGTTTTTTGCATGGTTTGCAGCATATGACAGATTAAGACCTGCTTCAACACTGAGTTTAGAGACCCACTCAGAAACCTATTCATTGTGGAATGTCTTATCTCTTCCTTTTAACATTTTCTAACCTGTTTCTTATCATTATAGTTATAGAGTTCAGTTCAAAAGAGAAGATCTTACCTTTTTGAAGTTTTAAGAATATAGATTTTCTTTTTTGTTAATTTGATATGTATGTATGTATGTATGTATGTATTTTGAGACGGAGTCTCACTCTGTTGCCCAGGCTGGAGTGCAGAGTGGCGCGATCTTGGCTAACTGCAACCTCCGCCTCCCGGATTCAAGCAATTCTCTTGCCTCAGCCTCCCAAGCAGCTGGGACTACAGGCACACACCACCATGCCCACCTAATTTTTGTATTTTTAGTAGAGATGGGATTCCACCATATTAACCAGGCTGGTCTCGAACTCCTGACCTTGTGATCCACCTGCCTCAGGCTCCCAAAGTGCTGGGATTACAGGCATGAGCCACCGTGCCTGGCCTGGTTTTAATTTTTATCAGAACCTTGCATGCATATAAATAGTCAAATGGTGACTGGGCGTGGTGGCTCATGCTTGAAATCCCAGCACTTTGGGAGGCCAAGGCAGGCGGATCACCTGAGGTTCGGAGTTTGAGACCAGCCTGGACAACATGGTGAAACCCTTTCTCTATGAAATACAAAATTAGCTGGGCGTGGTGGTGCATCCTGTAATCCCAGCTACTCAAGAGGCTGAGGCAGGAGAATTGCTTGAATGTGGGAGGCAGAGGTTGCAGTGTGCCAAGATCACACCACTGCACTCCAGCCTGGGAGACAGAGTGAGACTCTGTCTCAAAAAAAAAAAAAAAAAAAAAAGTCAAATGGTTCTAAAAGGCTTAATGTATTCTATATCCGTATCCCTGATTAACCCCCAAACTCTCTGTCTAAATATCCTATCAGTAAGTTCAAACATATTTCAACTTCTTTTAAAAAAAACCTATTCCCAGGGCTCTGCAACCTGTCCCAGTGTGCATGGTCTTGCGCTGGTTTTACTACACCTCTTTTCTTGGTATCGCCCTTCATCATCATGCTGGAGTCCTTATACCTGTCTTTTGTTCTAGATTCCCTATTTCCTGTACCCCGATCCTTAGTTTACAGCCTTACCATGGTGGCATACCTCCTCCAATAGCTGCTACAGAAAAGGCACGTAGCAGGGAAGTTTTTAGAACCTTTCGTGTTTGAAAATGCTTTTTTCCTACCCTTCCTCTTGATTGTGGTGGTTTTGTTGGACAGCACATTCCAGGTTTTGAAGGCGTTGCTCCATTGTCTCCAAACTTCCATACATGCTGCTGACAAATCCAGTATCATTCTGATTTCTTATAGGAAACTTGCTTTTTTCTATCCATGCCCACAGCAAGCTTAGGATTTTCTCTTAATCCCCGGTATTCAATGTGCCTCGCTGTGGAGTTTTTATCTATTGTCCTGGGTCCTAGAGGGCCCATTCATCCTCAACACACGTGTCCTTCAGTTTAAGAAAATTATCTTAAATTATTTCTTTCCGCACTTTTTTTTTCTGTTCCTCTTTTTGGAACTTCTGTTCTTTGAATATTGGACCTGATCTTCTAATTTTCTTCTTTTTCTATTCATTGTCTCTTTACTTTCTGGGAGAATTCCTCCACTTTATCTTCTAAACTTTCTACTGAGTTTACCATATCTGCTTCCATGCTTGGAATTGTCTGCAGCTCTTTTTTTGGTCTTTGAATATTTCTTTATTATTGTGTCTTGTTCATCCTTTTGAGGATATTATACAATTTTTTAAAGTTCTCTTCTCCCTCCATAGTCTCTATTTACTCCAAAATGCTTTTTCTGTTTGTTAATTTCATATGATATATTTATCTAATCTATGTTCCTTAAATGTCTGTGGACATTGAAGGGTAGGGCACTCGAAAACTGGGAGCCTCATCTGCTTTGATCTCTACAGTTGGAGCATCTGAATGAGCCGTTCTCCTAGGGAACCCCCATGTCTAAGACTTTTCTTGTAGTTTTGTCAGTGGTCCAGGGAAGATTCTCCTAATTCCTGACTGGAAGTTATACATCTAGTGGGCATCATCCTTGGAGGCATGTGACTGAAAGGCTGGAAGTTTCATCATCCAATGCGTTTCACTTAATCCTCCTAATTTCCACATGGTACATCATCAACTGCTGTGCCTGGCATCCTCCTTCCAAGCATCCCCCCATCCAGAGAACACTCCTCCAGTTTTCTGCCACAGTCATGGTGGGGGGCAGGCTTTGGGATACAGCAGAGAATCCTGAGAATGAATTGCTTCTTAAAATAGGCCTTTCAGTAAAACCTCCCAGTTTTGGCCCCACCTTCACCTCTGCTTCTTGAGTTACCGGGTTCTGTCGCATCCTGAGCCCTCGGGTATGCCACCAGGTGAATCAGGGCGCTTCTCAGCTTTCCAACTGCCAGTGTAGGATTCGGCCATTGCAGGTCTGCCGAGCCCCACTACCCACCCATCTGCTGTTCCGCTTCCTCTAGTCTCCGCTGACATGCCCTTTGGTTTTTGCTCTTGTATTCCCAAATAAGACAACATGAAATTGCACTCTTGTTTTTAGTGGGCTTTCATGAGGGAGCAAATGTAAATGAATGTGTTCAATCTGCCATCTTTAGTGGGAAATCTTCCATTTTTCTTTTAACTGTTCTTTTTCTTTTTTTGATTATATGTAGTGGTTTAGTAGGTTTTTCTTAGTGACACTGCTTTTACATATACTTTCTTTTTTGCCACTAATATGAGGGCCTTGGAAGCAACTTTTAACCTCCTTTGAAAGTCAACTTCAGTATTCATAGGAACTAAGTCATCATTTAAAGATGATACTCGGGAGGCTGAGGCAGGAGAATGGCGTGAACCCGGGAGGCGGAGCTTGCAGTGAGCCGAGATCCCGCCACCGCACTCCAGCCTGAGCGTGAGCGCGAGACTCCGTCTCAAAAAAAATAAAAAAATAAATAAGAAATAAAATAAAGATGAATGAGAACCGCATTTATTGAGTGCTTACTGTGTGCCCTCTCCTGTTGTAAGTGCGTTGTCAGGGTCATCTCATTCTATCCTCGTATCTCTGTGCAATAGTTCCTGTTACACGCTGTAGTTTAAAGACAGACACTAAGACCAGAGGTTCAGCCACTTGCAGAAGGTCACCCAGTGGGAAGTGGCAAAGCTAGGCTTTCAGAACAGGTTATCTGATCCCACTGCTGCCTGGTAACCACCACCATCCCCACCAGACCCACTGGTCTTTCTGCTCCCATCCCTTCTTGCATCCTGGACCACTGTCCTACCTGAAGTACATCCTTCAGGTGGATTTCTCAGGGAATGCCTGCTGGAGGCAATTTTGTTGTCTGAAAATATCTTTATTTCACCTTCTTTATTGGAAGATGTTTTCATAGTGTGCATATATAATCTTTGGTTGCAGTTCATTCTCTGTCAGCACAGTGAGGCTATAATCCCACTGTACTCCAGCTTCTTTTCCCCCTCTCACCGCCCTGATCTAGAGCTGCTGTGCAGGGAGAGTTGTGTCCTGCCAGCAGGGAAACACATGTTTCCATAGAAACATTATGCGATGTCACGGGTTCTATTATCTGTTGCAGTGTCTTTGGGCTGAGAAGCCTGCTTAGCCTGGCATGGGTACCTAAGTAAGACGGGTAACACTGTCTCTGTTGGAAATGCATCACACATTTTTAAAGCTGAGCGTAATTTTTAAATTAGGTCCTTTTTTGAATGATAGTGTATGCACATATAAAAATCCAAACGTGACAAAGGAATTGTGAGAAAAGGTCACTCTCTTCTCTATTGTATCCAGGTCCGCCAGGCACTCTCCCATGAGGCAGCCATGGTCACTGTCTCTTGGACACGTTCTAGAGGTCACCTGTACATCTATATGCATATATTCCCACTCCCATGAAAGCATACTTTACACTGTTCTGTTCCTTGAATAGATCTCAGAGATCATTCCTTATCAGCATAGAGAGGGCTGCTTCAGCCTTTTTTAAATGGCCACAGAACTTTCCATTGTAATAGGCATACCAGCTGGGCACAGTGGCTCATGCCTCCTTTAGGAGGTCAAGGCAGGCAGATGGCTTGAGCTCTGGAGTTCGAGACCAGCCTGGGTAAAGTGGCAAAACCCTGTCTCTATAAAAATAATTAGTGGCCAGGCACGGAGGCTCACGCCTGTAATCTCAGTACTTTGGGAGGCCAAGGCAGGTGGATCATGAAGTCAGGAGTTCAAGACCAGCCTGGCCAAGATGGTGAAACCCCGTCTCTGCTAAAATTACAAAAATTAGCCAGGCGTGGTGGCAGGTGCCTGTAATCCCAGCTACTCAGGAGGCTGAGGCAGGAGAATCGCTTGAACCCGGAAGGCAGAGGTTTCAGCGAGCCCAGGTCATGCCACTGCACTCCAGCCTGGGCAACAGAGTGAGACCCTGTCTCAAAAAAAAAAAAAAAAAAAAAAGGTGTATCACAGTCAACTCAATAATTCCATATTTAGGTTACTTCTAGCTTTTTGGCAGTTGGTTTTAACAGTTAACTCTTAAAACACTACCCATTCATAAACTGGGCTGCTGTAATGAAATAGATACTTTAATTTCCTTATACAAAAAAGAAGCAAAGCACAAATTTAGAATAGCTTGTCTGCAGTGAGAGCACATTTTAATGTATCTTTATGGAAAACTGGAGTGAGTTGGGGAGTTATTTGGGTTTATCTTTCAAGATCATGAATATTACAAAATGACTTTATAGTATTTAGTTGGGACAAAAAGTATTTAAAATAAATATCAAAGGCCTAGCATGAAAATAATAGGTAAATTTAGGCTTTGGGCTAACTACATCTAAATCTTGTCATAATGTGTTCCTGATGTTTTACATTTTTCACTATAAAAACTATAGCCTTTCATACCTCAAAATTATAAGCTATAGGCCAGGCGCGGTGGCTCATGCCTATAATCCCAGCACTTTGGGAGGCCGAGGCAGGCTGATCACCTGAGGTCAGGAGTTCAAGACCAGCCTAGCCAACATGATGAAACCCCATTTCTACTAAAAATACAAAAAAATTAGTCAGGCGCAGTGGCGCACGCCTGTAATCCCAGCTACTTGGGAGGAATAGCAGGAGAATAGCTTGAACCCAGGAGGCACAGGTTGCAGTGAGCCGAGATCACGCCACTTCCCTCCAGCCTTGGCAACACAGTGAGACTCCATCTCAAAAAAAAAAAGAAAAAATTATAAGTTACAGACTTTTAAGTACCAGATTCCTTAAAAGTGAGACACTATAAAGTTTTTTCTCAACATTGACTATTACACTAGTTTGCATTATTGTTTCCTGTAAGAAACTCTGAGCACTCGGACCTATGTATTGTTCAGTGAAGAAGTTGTTAACACCGTGATCTCTCTGTTAAACATGTTTCATGGTGTGTTCATTTTGTCTCCTAGAATCGCATGTGTGAGTGCCCCTAGTGTTTACCAGAAACTCAGAGAGCTGTGCAGAGAAAACTTTTCTATATACATCTTTGAATATGACAAAAGATTTGCCATGTATGGAGAGGAGTTTATTTTCTATGATTACAATAATCCATTGGACTTACCCGAAAGAATTGCTGCACATAGTTTTGACATCGTAATAGCAGATCCTCCCTATCTTTCGGAGGAATGTCTCAGAAAAACATCGGAAACCATCAAGTACCTGACGCGGGGCAAGATTCTGCTGTGCACAGGTAGGTGCTGCATTTCATATCTCATCAAAGTCACTGACAGTGGCTATTCAGGTCTTAAGGGTCAAGAAAAAATCCTGAGTCCACCACTTCCCGTGTGACTTGTGAACAAGTTATTTAACTCTTTGTGCCCTGGATTCCTCATCTGTAAACTAGGACTGATAATACTCTGCCATTAAGGATCCTAAAGAATTAAGTGACACAAAGTACCCAACACTGGGTCTGGTGCATGGTGACTACTTGATGAATGTCAGCTGTTACTTTTACATACCATCATCGATACTAGTGGTATCTTATCCAGCCTCTACCCTTTATCAAAGAGAAATTTGGAATCTATAGAGTTTAAGTGAATTGTCTAAGGTTACAGAGTAGACATTAGATTGGGTTAATGTAGAAGAGTTTTCTTACTGGCGAGATCGTTATACTTTTTTTTTCTCTCTCTAACCTCAAACCATTGGGCTAAGCAGTCCTCCCACCTCAGCCTCCCAAGTAGCTGGAACTTACAGGTGTGTGCCAGCAGGCTGGGGTTGATATACTTAAGGCAGATATGGTAAAATTCAATAGAGTAAATCTGAGAACTTCAGGGTGTGAGGATTACTTGAGGCAAGGAGTTCTAGACCGGGCTGGGCAACACAGCAAGACTCCATCTCTACAAAAATTTTAAACATTAGCCAGGTGTGGTTGCATGGGCCTCCCAGCCATTTGGGAGATGGAGGTGGTGTGTCTGCAGTTTCTGCCTTCTGATCGGTTCTTCGTCTCACTGACTTGAAGAATAAAGCCACGGACCTCGTGGTTTTACAGCTCTTAAAGGCGGCACCTCCGGAATTGTTTCTTCTTCCTGGTGGGTTCGTGGTCTCGCTGACTTCAGGAATGAAGCGGCAGACCCTTGTGGTATTTGTTACAGACCTTAAAGTTGGTGTGGACCCAAAGAGTCAGAAACAGCAAGCTTTATCATGAAGAGCAAAAAACAAACCTTCCACACCATGGAAGAGAACAACACCTGGTTGCACTGTTGGTTGCAGGGTAGCCAGCTTTTATTCCCTCGTTTGTCCCTGCCCGCGTCCTGCTTATTGGTCCATTCTACAGAGTGCTGATTGGTCCATTTTATAGAGTGCTGATTGGTCCATTCTACAGAGTGCTGATTGGTCCATTTTACAGAGTGCTGATTGGTCCATTTTACAGAGTGCTGATTGGTGTGTTTACAATCCTCTAGCTAGACAGAAAAGTTCTCCAAGTCCCCACTAGACCCAGGAAGTCCAGCTGGCTTCACCTCTCAGTGGGATGATTGCTTGATCTCTGGAGGTCGAGACTACAGTGAGCTGTGATGGTGCCACTGCACTTCAGCCTGGGCAGGGAGCAAGACTGTCTCAAAGAAAAAAAAATTCTGAGAACTGAAACCTTACCAACTGACCCGTCTCTTTATTTCTGGGTACCTGTGGTGTCCCCACCCTTGAGTGCTGTTGTGGACGCTATACCCCAGTCCCTCCGGGCCGCGCTTGTCCCCTGGGCACCCTGCTGGGAACAGGGCTGGGCCAGGGTGGAGCCACGGGAAGCTGTTCTGGTGTTGCAGAGCTGCGTGTGTGGGGAGGGGCGCTCTGTTCGCACAGATGCCGTGGTTGCCTGCACGCTTATTCACTCCGTTGCTTCCTTGAGCTCTGTGCAGCGCTCTGTGCACCGTCAGGCAGCGCTCTGGCCTCATGGAGTGTGCATTTTAGTTTCAGGGGATACTTTTAAAAATAATAATAAAATAGACTAAACACTGGAAGCACTAACTCTGAGAAGAGTAACAGAGACCCAGGGATCTGCACTTTGCCCCAGGGACCTGAGGGGTCAGGAGCCACGGCCACAGCGGCCCGGGAGGGCAGAGTCGGGGCAGGAGGCCCCCAGTGCCTAACAGAGGGGACCGTGGGCATTGGGGTTTTCTTCAGAAGCCCAAGGCGACGGGACGCAACTTGTCTGAAGACGTAAGACGTTCGCTTTAACTTGACCGAGGTTTTGGGGCACGTGCACCTGGGCACCGCGGGCTGTTGCTGCACCCCAGGGAGGGCGGTGGCCTGCAAGGAGGGCAGGGCAGGGGCGTCAAAGAGATACTTTAAAGATGAAGTTGAGAGAGCTTGCTGTATTTGAGTGTGGAGGGGAAGAGAGGAGAGGAATCAGGGCTGTGGATGCCACCTCCTGCGGGGATGTCGCAGGGGAGCTGGCTGTGCGCTGTGGGCCCAGGGCGGGGAGAAATTGGGAGCAGATGGCAAAAGGGAGTGGCAATACATTCGCACCTGTGTTTGCAAGATTGGATATTACTGAAAAAGGCTCTTGGCTCAACGTTGGGAAATGCTAGTTTTTAGTAATTATTTTTGCTTTCCATATGTGTGTGTATATATATAGTACGTGTGTGTGTGTGTGTGTGTATAATCTGCTTCTAAATTTCTAAGTGTCTCGGCTTTGCAGAGGTAGGAAAATAATTCATTCAATAAAAAAGACATGGAAAAAAGTTGGTAAATTGCAAAAATATTGGAGAAGGTGAAAGGGAATGTAAAGAACACTCGCTCCCTCCCCCCACTTGTGAATTGTCAACTAATTGCCACCGGTGGTCCGCCTAGAGCCCCTCTCACAGATGAGGACGCACTGAGCTCCGGCTGGGCTGTCACTCTCTGGATTCATTTGCTTTGTTCTCTTCAGGTGCCATCATGGAAGAACAGGCAGCAGAACTCCTTGGAGTGAAGATGTGCACGTTTGTTCCAAGACACACCCGGAACTTGGCAAATGAGTTTCGCTGTTATGTGAATTATGATTCTGGGCTGGACTGTGGGATCTGATTACAGACGGTGACATAACACAGGAAGGAACCCTGTCACATTCCTCTTTTTGTATTTTCGTAGTAGATTTAAAAGTTATAATCTCTTCCCCTCCCCCCAAACTGGAGCTGTCCCTGGCCTGATTTTCAAAATAAAGTGTGCGATCTTCATTATTGTTTCCTTAGGGAGGGCCTCCCTAGAGCTCAGTCTTCTGCCAACCTGAATCCATGGAATTCGAGTTGGAAGAAACCTTAGAATCTGCCTGATCTTCTCTCCTCATTTAACATGTGTAAAAACAGAAGAACAGTTGTGTGGCTTGCCCAAGGTCTCCTGAATGAGACAGGACCTTGGCCTCTGCCTCGGGCCAGAGCAGTCTGGTAGCATCCTAGGGCTTGTGAGGAACCCCACCCCCATGTCCCACCCCAGCCTTCCAAGAAGACAGACTTGCCTCCATGAAAAAAGGCAATAATCCAGTAACTAGCGTCTGAATGCCTCTTAGAGCTCTCCTCCTCCTCCAGGTTCTAGGTGGACTGTGAGGGATGACAGGTGCCCCGGTGCCCTCCCTGCGTGGCTCAGACTCAGCACCCTCCCTCTGAACTGCCTGAGAAAATGAAAGACCCATCTGTAAACCAAACACCAGGACCAAAAAATGGAGCTGGGACGAGTGTGCTAGATTCTCACCGTTCAGAAAATATTCCACTGTACATACCCCAGAGGATGTCTCAACAATCAGAAGTGAACACACAGCATGGCTGGGTCTCGAGGGCATCACGCTGAGTGAAAAAGCCGCTCCGCAGAGGTCACACACTGGATGTTTCTAGGTATGACAGTCCCAGGGAGGAGAGATTCGTGGGTGCAGGGGGAGCATCAGGATGGGGCGAAGGGGATGGGCAGGCCACAAAGGGGAGTTCTCCTTGGTGGTAGCTTGTTCTTTGTCTTGTCTGTGGTGGTGGCTTCATGAATCTGCATGTGGCAGCATTGCATAGAACCACACACACACAGAGATGAGCTCGCGTGAAACTGGTGAACTTGGAATGGGATCTGTGGGTTGAGCCAGTGTCCATTTTCTGATTGCGACACTGCACTATAATTATGTAAGATGTTACCATTAGATAAACTGGGTGTAGGGCATAAGACCTATCAGTATATTTTTGCAATTTCCTGGGAATCTACAATCATTTCGAAATAAAAACTTTCCAAAAAATTAATGTCCTCTTTCTAGGAGAGGATTATACTTCCCCACCTCATAAGACTTGCTTTGGCCAACAAAATGTGAAAGGTGGCAGGGTGCTGTGGTTCATGCCTGTAATCCCAACACTTTGGGAGGCCAAGGCAGGCATGGATCACTTGAGTCCAGGAGTTCGGGACCAGCCTGGGCAACATGGTAAAACTTTGTCTCTACCAAAAATACAAAAAAAAAAAAAAAATTATCTGGGCATGGTGGCACACTCCTGTAGTCCCAGCCACTTGGGAGGCTGAGGTGGGAAGATCACCTGAGCCCAAGAGGGCGAGGCTGCCGTGAACCGTGATGTGCCACCGCACTCCAGCCTGAACGACAGAGCCAGACCCTGTCTCAAAAACAAGAACAACAAAATCCCAAAATGTGAAAGGAAGTGATGTGTCATTTCCAACCTCTGGCTGTGAGTGGAGCAGGGCCACTGCCCATCTGCCAGGGATGCAAGGAGAGCCAGGAATGAGCCTGTGTCATTGAACCATGGGCTCATTACCCACTGGAGCAAAACCCAGTCTGTCCTGACCGAGCCAGAGAGGAGGCCTGGGTCAGGGAAGCCTGGAGGACAGGCGTGGTCTTTCTTGCTGTTTCTTAGCCCTCGGCTGCCCGACTTCTGGACAACTTTTAATTTACTTTTAAAATCACTCTTTTCGGCGTGGTGGCTCACACCTGTAATCCCAGCACTCTGGGAGGCTGAGGTGGGCGGATTACCTGAGGTCAGGAGTTCAAGACCAGCCTGGCCAACGTGGTGAAACCCTGTCTCTACTGAAAACACAAAAATTAGTTGGTCATGGTGTTGGGCGCGGTGTTGGGCGCCTGTAATCCCAGCTACTCGGGAGGCTGGGGCAGGAGAATCACTTGAACCTCAGAGGCAGAGGTTGCAGTGAGCTGAGATTGTGCCATTGCACTCCAGCCTGGGCAACAAAAGCAAAACTCGATCTCAAAAAAAAGAAAAAAATAATCACTCCTTTTATGAGACATTGGTATTTTTATCAGTGTACAAGCACCTGGCCTTTGTTAAGTTTTCAATAAGTATTCTTTAAAAAATAACCCCTACCTTATTATTTCCATATGTGGTTTGCTTTGTATGTAATTTGTTACATTGTAGTAACAAATTATGTACAGAAATGCCATGTTTGACTTAGGACCTGTGGGAGAGTGGTAGTCTAGAAATGACAGAATTGTAGTTGTCCTATGAATCCAGCGGTTAGTTAAAGAGAAACCTTATTTTTTCACAGGAGGTGAGGGAGAGAAGGGACAAAGTTGGATTCCTCTCAAAAAATGTACAAACATTGTAAGTTAGGAGGCTTATGCAATGAGGTGAAGGCATTTTTTGTTTAATAAGCAGCCAACGTGTTTCATGGCTTTGGACCCTGGTGTGATTTTGATTTTAGCAAACCTGTGTTCATATATGATCCACTTCTAGGTTTCATAAAAGGCCATCTATACCTCTGCAGCCTTATATTTAAAAAAAACTCACTAGGTCTGGTATATTCCTTTGGGCAGTTAATGAGGTGGGAGGCATCGGGGCTTGGCGATACCCACAGTCAGTCATGCCGTCTGGAACCCCCAAGGCTCCCTCACCTCCTGTACCTTAGTAAAGCACTGCAGAGGTTAAAAGGAATGTTTTAATCCACGTCTTTTTAAGTCCTTCCTGATTAGTGGGAAGGGGTAGAAGGGTAATTTCTGTTTTGCTAACAAAATTCCAGCACTTCTCAGAAACTCTTCAGATGCATGCCTGGGGTGATGAGGGCCTGAACAGCAAGAAGAGATGAAAGGCAGGGGGAACTTTAAGACCCCATTTCAGATGGGGGTTCTGTACTCTTTCTCCTTTCATTCCTTCCTCATATCAGAGCTGGCACAAGTTACTAAAAATGACCATTTCCCCCGTTTGCCCTGCTGGAAGAGATGCGGTAAGACATAATGAGATAACTGGCCCCTGACTGTGGAACTGTTGGTATTTGCAGAGTGTTTTTGGATTTCTGTTCCCAAATGATTCCATTTTTGTAGAACAAGTATATAATTGAAATACTGTCAGTTGGAAACGATCTTCAGTAACCAGCAAAGCACCTCCATTCCAAAGGTTGCCACAGAATCCTCCAGGTAGAATTCATGTGAAGGAAACATGCACTTTTCTGGGAGGAGGGGAAGAAGCTCTGAAATGTACAATATCGTGTGTTGCCCCTCCACAAATCCTGGGAATGAAATGCATGGAGGGAAATGTGTGAAATAAACCAAGTGGATCTGGGAGCAGGGAGGGAGATGTCACTGAACTTTGGCTGGCACAGTTTATCTAGCCAGTAAACCTCCTTATTTGTTTGATAAAACACAATACCAACCTCCCATCTCTGCAACACCCCCCCCACCAAAAAAAACCCTTCAGTTTTAGCAGAGAAAATTTTGTCCCAAGAAGATCTTGTTATTCATTGAAACAGTACCTTCCCAAGCTTAGCCACCACCTCTAATTTCAACATACTATATTTAAATGCTGCTGCCCAGTTAAAGTTCTAGATTTTGTTTTATTTGTTTATTATTTTACTTGTCAGTTATTATTATTATTATTTGAGATGGAGTCTTGCTCTGTCACCCAGGCTGGAGTGCAGTGGCACGATCTCAGCTCACTGCAATCCCCGCCTCCCAGGTTCAAGTGATTCTCCTGTCTCACTCAGCCTCCTGAGTAGCTGGGATTACAGGCGCCCACCACTGCGCCTGCTAATTTTTGTATTTTTAGTAGAGACAGGGTTTTTGTACTTTTAGTAGAGACCATCTTGGCCAGGCTGGTCTCAAACTCCTAACCTCGTGATCCGCCCGCCTTGGCCTCCCAAAGGGCTGGGATTACAGGCGTGAGCCACCGTGCCCAGCCTTTTTTTTTTTTTTTTTGAGATGGAGTTTCACTCTTGTTTTCCAGGCTGGAGTGCAATGGCGTGATCTCGGCTCACTGCAACCTCTGCCTCCTGGGTTCAAGCGATTCTCCTGCCTCAGCCTCCCAAGTAGCTGAGATTACAGTTGCGCGCCACCACGCCTAGCTAATTTTTTTGTATTTTTAGTAGAGATGGGGTTTCACCATGTTGGTCAGGCTGGTCTCCAACTCCTGACCTCAGGTGATCCACCCACCTCGGCCTCCCAAAGTGCTGGGGTTACAGGTATAAACCACTGCACCCAGCCCAGTGATTTCATTTTAAACTTACCTTTCATACAAAAAAAAAGTCACTTGTAAGTGACAGATGCCTCCTAAAGCGACATAACAAGTGACTTTTTTTTGGTATAAAAGATAAGTTTAAAATGCAGAAGGCTTAGCTTGATGTTTATTTTCAGTGTGGCTTATGAATGACTGCAGTGCAATGATGTGTCCCTGTCCACACGTGTTCATGTGTGCCAGGCACTTTACCAACAGTGTTGAATCCTCACAGGGTGGGCGCTGTGACCTCATTTCACATGGAAGGAAAATGAAGCTTAGTGAGGTGAAGGGAGCAGGTTCATAGAGCGGCACTCAGGTGCGAGGCGCTTGAGACAGCTTTGCTGTCTCGCTCACCGCCGCCTTGCAGGAGCTGGGTGACTAGAACCAGGCAGGTGCCCAGTACATAGTCACTAAGCGGATGAATGTACGGTACAGAGAAAAAACACAGAGGCTGCCTTTCTCGATCTTCAAATGGAAAGCTCATTTCTTCTGTTAGGAATGTGCTACCTTTTAGCAAGCTGAGGTTAAACTAATAATTAATGCAGTGAATAAAATCATGACATTTTCCCCATGCAGATAGTTTCCTCTCCTTGTGTGCCCTTCCTCCAACGCTTGCACTATTTATATTTGAGGAGTGACCTGGAAAGTGTTACACAACAGCAGCGATGACGGAAAACACACCTAAGTTGCTGCTTTAAAAGGCAGTTCTGGGCCAGGCGCAGTGGCTCACACCTGTAATCCCAGCACTCTGGGAGGCCGAGGCGGGCGGATCATGAGGTCAGGAGATCGAGACCATCCTGGCTAACACGGTGAAACCCTGTCTCTACTAAAAATACGAAAAATTAGCTGGGCGAGGTGGCGGGTGCCTGTAGTCCCAGCTACTCGGGAGGCTGAGGCAGGAGAATGGCATGAACCCGGGAGGCGGAGCTTGCAGTGAGCCGAGATCGCACCACTGCACTCCAGCCTGGGCAACAGAGTGAGACTCCGACTCAAAAAAAAAAAAAAAAAAGGCAGTTCTTTTTAATGTATGGATGTGTGTTGTTGTTGCTGTGGACCTTCTGGTTCCTGGACAGGAATGTGTTCTAGACATACCACCACCAGAGGATCCCTTTTCTTCCCCCAGAGGTTGAATGGGGAAGTGTAGTCTGTGGAGTTATCCATAGCTACTGCTTTCCATTTTGAATTTTTTATTTGGACAGTGTGGATTTGCTCAGTGATGTGTTTTTCATGCACAATTTCTGTCCATTTTAGTGGGAGCTGAAAGTCTCTGAGTGACCCATTCATCTGGATCAGACCAAGGCTGCCAGTTGGTCTTTCTGTAGTAGCTGAAATTTGGGAGTGAAATGCAAGTGAATAAAGGACATTTCCTGGTCTTGGGGGTGTCACAAAAGATCCGAGACATTGACCTTACCTGACTAGTTGGTCTTTCTAAGACCAAATCAAATCTCGATGAATTTAAACCTCAAGATAAAGCGAAGACCTTAGGTAACATATGATTTCCTCCAACAGTTAGTCTGGCCCATCAAGCAGAATTGAGATAAATACACACAGCCAGTGTATCCTTCAGCAAGCCTCTTTTAATGATTTAAAAAGAACTTCTAACTTTTACAAATAATTGTGTTCAGAGACAGACTTTCAATGTAAAGAAAAGAGCAAGGACCTAGCTCTCGTGGCAGAATGTAGAAACAGAAGCCTCCAGATTGCTCTCTGCAGATGCTAACGTGGCCCACTTTGTCCTCATATTCAGCCTGATCCTAAAGCCCTTACAACTAAGCCAATACCTGCTTGGATTCTTCTGACAACTGGCAAAGATGTGAAGTTCCACTTCTTATCTCACCACCTCTTAACCACAAATTGGCCCCAGTGGCTTTCAAAAGGGGGAAAAAATTGTGCGAGTTTGAGACTGTTTGTGTACTCATGACTAAAACCAAATCTGAGATCTTTGGAACTCTTAGCTGGCCCTGGGGCATGCGAGCCGCCTGTGCATCCCTTTGGTCCACCTGGAGGCCCGTGAAGACCTTCAGTGGAAGGAAGAGTGGGTCAGATGAGACGTGTCCATTTCATCAGTCAGCCATCGGTGACAGGCTGAATTCAGAGACCCAGGCCAGAGTGTACCAGCTACAAAATTTATCCAAGGATTCCAATTATGCTTTAAAAAATTCTACCAGAAGAAGTAAAAAACAATGTTTATATGTTAAGAAATGTAACAGAGTAGCTCTAATTTGATAATATAAAATAGCTCTGCCTCTATTCAAAACAGTTGATTTTAAAAGTAGGTATATAGTCGCTATACTTATTATTATTTTTAGATTGCTTTAAAAAGCATATGCGTCCCTATCTCTTTGGCAAGCACCCAGCGGTGAGTCACGCCCTGCACCCGCAGCAGCCGATCTGAGAGGCTGCTCCGGGAGCCTCCGTGAACTTTTCCAAACCCTCCATGCGGGCCGCACACAGGATGCCCGTGCCGGGTCGTTTCCCATCAGCTTCCAGCCACGCTGCTTGCTTGTAGCTAAAAGCAAGCCAGGGATGCCCGTGTCAGGTGAAGCTGCTTACGAGTCTCCATGGAAAGGCGGCGCTGGTGCTCCGGCACTTGGTTTGCTCGGTGCACTCTCTTCAGAGGTCGCCGACCGAGCCCTCCAGGCGGCTCCAGCTTAGGCGCCTCGGGATGCGGGCCGGGGAGACCTCCCGGGGCAGGAGCGGCCTCAGGGGCCAGCGGGCGCGTCGTTGGGGCCCAGCAGGAGCTTGGCGCCCTGTTTGTCGATGCTGGAGTTGATGCTGTCTGCGTCCTTCTCCGGCTCGGGGACGCAGGTGCAGCCCACGGGGATGGTGACATAGGCCTCGGTGTAGACGGAACGGCCGCCGGCGCAGGCGGGGGTGCGGCGCAGGACGACGGTGGGCATGTAGACAGGGGCGCTGCGGAAGCGCACGTCCTCCTCGCCGAACAGCCCGGTCAGGCAGCCCCGGCACAGGCAGTAGGCTTCAGGCAGGTACCTGGGGTACCTCGCCGGGTCGTAGGAGATTCTGCAGGGAGAGAGCACGGGTGAGGTCACGCCTGGGGGCAGCGCCGCGCCGCGCG
This sequence comes from Gorilla gorilla gorilla, assembly GCF_029281585.2. Taxonomy (NCBI): domain Eukaryota; kingdom Metazoa; phylum Chordata; class Mammalia; order Primates; family Hominidae; genus Gorilla; species Gorilla gorilla. The sequence continues at coordinate 35,014,656 of NC_073238.2, read as the reverse complement.
CTGAAATCTCTGGTTAGAGTCACCGGGAAGGGCCTCGGGGACTGTCCTGTCCTCCGCCTGCGGGCGCGTGCGTGCGAGGCCCCCCGCCGACAACAGATCTGCCCAGCGCTTCCTTACATTTGAAATGACGGCACATCTAGCCAGCCCTGAGCCAGGCCGGAAAACTACTTCCAGAGTCTGGGCTAATGTGCGCAGAAAAATAAAATCTATGCCGCCTGCACGGGTGCCCACAGGTGCCACCAGAACAGAATGAGGCGCCCTGTCTGCCTAGGGCCCCGGAGCCGCTGCTTCCCGCCGGCAAGGCTCTGCAGACCCCGAGGGGAGCGTCCACCTGGGGCCTAGGCTGGGGGCAGGTAGGGCGGGTTTCAAGGACAGGCTTGGGGCAGGTCTAGAGAAAGAGCGGCTGGGGGCGGACAGTGCTGACTGGGCCGGTAGCCAGAGGCCTGCAGGGCTCTCACGGGAGTGAAGGACAAGAGCTTTCTCCATCAGGGAGATTTGGTGCCAAGTGCCAGCTCTCAGTGGCCTATGAGGTTCGGGGGCTCAGGAAGGCATAGGATCCTCTTCTTCCGTTTGTGTCTGAGGGACTAGAGCACGCCTGGGAGGTGAAGAGTCTAGAAATGGTGTGTTCTCGCCATTGGAAATGGATCCAGTGCCACCTCCGTGCCAGGACCTAAGGAGGGAGTCTGCGGGGGGGGGGGGGGGGGGGTTGGGAGGGAGGTGGTCTGGTGTAGGAAGAGCCCGAGGCCACCGGCCAGGCTGCCATCAGAGGAAGCCGGTGACTGACACAGGACTGCACCCAGCCACCTCTTGTGCTTGCGGAACCCCAGAGGGACATTTCCAAGCACTAGTCCACTGTTTCAGTGTGGGGGATGAGGTCGGACAGAAAGTCAGCAATGACTCCAAGGCTTCCAGTCGGGGTGGCCAGAGGATGGGGCAGCGCAGGGATCAGGAGCTTGGCCAGGTGGCCTTGCTGGCAGTGGAGCCCCAGAGGTGGGAGCCCAGGGTGAAGGCACCGGAGAGGGCAGTGGGACCGCCTGCAAAATGAACAAGTTGTCTCTGAAGCAAAAACAAAAAAGCACAATCTGACTTCATTTATTCATGCTTCCCTCCAACATACCAAATAGTTGTAGAATTTTTTTTCACAGGTCTCATGTCAAAGCATAGGGTCAAGGGACAGTCACCACTAGGAAGTACGAGAAAGAGTGTCCCTCAGATGGAATTTTAGAAAGATCCCTCAGACTATGGGGGGGAAGATGGGCTGGAGCCGCAGAGGGAGCTCTTGGCTGAAGGCAGAGTTTTAAGTTGTCCACCGATAGATGGTGATTAAATAAGATGATAGTCTCTGGGGGCACATGGAGGGAGAACAAATAGAGGCAGAGGAGAGCAGAGTACACCGACTTCCCGGGGAGAAGGCTGATGGTGGAGACTGGGTGCATCCTCAGTCCACGAAGGGCAGAGGCTTGAGGGGGCTGGGTCAAACCTGAACTTGAACCTGATGGAGCCAGGCTACCAGAAATAGAGAGAAATGACACTATGAGGACGTGACCAACAAAGGACGGAATGTAGGAAACTTGATATATCCCGTGTTGTTCCAGGAGAAAAACAAGAGGGAGGGAACCTACACGAGCGCCTTGAGTAGAGGAACACAAGCCGGGGGTGTCCTGGCTGGGCCCACACCTGCCGTCCTGGCGCAGGGACATGAAGCCAGCCGCTTCCACTCCCAGTATCACCACCTGCACAATCATTTATCAAACACATGCAACCCAAACTCAGGGACATTCCACAAAACGAGTGGCCGCTAGAGGTTGGATCCTAGGGCAGAAAGGGGCATTTGTGGACCCCCTAAAGAAGGCCTGCGGGGCAGATAACAGTGTCGTGTCTGTTCATTTTCCGATCTCAGCATTTTGCTGAGTGATGATGCTGACATTTGGGGAACCAAGGTAAATGGTATATGGGAACTCGTCCTAATTTCACAATAGTTGTGTTAGTTTGAAATTATTTCAAAATGAAGTATTAGAAAATAGAGAAAATCATTTATGGGACAATACAGAAATTTGACTGTGAACATGAGTGTGAGCATGTGTATGGCAGGTGTGTGGGTGTGGGCAGGTGTGTGTGAGCGTGGGCAAGTGGGTGTGGTCAGGTGTGAGTGTGGGAAGCTGTGAGCATGGGCAGGTGTGTGGGCAGATGGGTGAGCGTGGGAATGTGTGTGAGCATGGGCAGGTGTGTGTGGGTGAGTGTGGGCATCTGAGTGTGGGCAGGTGTGAGTGTGGGCAGGTGTCTGAGCGTGGGCAGGTGTGGGTGTGTGTGTGGGCATGTTTGGGCAGGTGCGTGTGAGCATGGGCGTGTGTGTAGGTGAGTGGGCAGGTGTGGGTGTGGGCATCTGTGTGGGCAGGCGTGTGTGATGGGCAGGTGTGCATAAGTGTGGATAGGTGTGTGGATGAGTGTGGGCAGGTGTGCGAGCATGGGCAGGTGTGAGCATGGGTAGTTGTGTGTCAGCATGGGCAGGTGTGTGTGGGGCAGGTGTGTGAGCACGGGTGTGTGAGTGTGGGCATGTGTGAGCATGGGCATGTGGGTGTGTGAGTGGGCAGGTGTGTCAGCGTGGGCAGGTGTGTTGAGGCAGGTGTGAGCGTGGGCAGGTGTGTGTTGGTGTGTGAGCATGGGCGGGTGTGTGAGCACAGGCAGGTGTGTGAGCACAGGCAGGTGTGTGAGCGTGGGCGTGTGGGTGGGGGCAGGTGTGTCTAAGTGTGGGCAGGTGTGTGTGGGCAGGTGTGAGCGTGGGCAGGTGTGTGTGGGTGTGTGAGCATGGGCGGGTGTGTGAGCACGGGCAGGTGTGAGCATAGGCATGTGTGTAAGTGGGCAGGTGTGTGTGAGCGTGGGCGTGTGTAAGTGGGCAGGTGTGTGTTTGAGCGTGGGCATGTGTGTGAGGAGGCAGGTGTGTCTGAGTGTGGGTAGGTGTGTGGGGGCAGGTGTGAGCATGGGCAGGTATGTGTGGGTGTGTGAGCATGGGCGGGTGTGTGAGCACGGGCAGGTGTGTGTGAGCGTGGGCGTGTGTATGGGTGGGGGGCAAATGTGTCTGAGTGTGGGCAGGTGTGTGGGGGCAGGTGTGAGCGTGGGCAGGTGTGTGTGGGTGTGTGAGCATGGGCGGGTGTGTGAGCACGGGCACGTATGTGTGTGAGCGTAGGCATGTGTGTGTGTAAGTGGGCAGGTGCGTGTAAGCGTGGGCATCTGTGGGCGTGTGTGTAAGCATGGACAGGTTGCGTGCTCACACGCACGCGGCATGCAGCAGACTGGAGTCATGGTGAGCTATTCGAGAGGTGCACAAGAGCCCTGGAGACCACAGCAGTTAGTCTGTGATCTTGCTCCTGGAAACTCATGAAGGGCACCGGGCAGCTGCACACACGTGAGATGTGGTTTTGGAAAGGCTGTCAGAACAGTACCGAGGATGTGCCGCAGGAAAACCAAAGGCGGGCGGGCGGGTCTCAGTCTCTTCACGGGTGGGGTGAGTGACGTGAGGGCATCGCCCAGCCCTCTGAGTTCTCGTCACCTGGGACTGGTCTTTCCGTGCCCTCGGTATGTAGGTAACTGCTCATATTTCACCATCGTTTGGGTTCTTCATGAACAACTGTCACTCAGGCGTCACCCCCGGTAGTTTTGTAGGTGATAACTGACAGTCACTTGGATGCGGTGAGGGTCAGAGTTTCATCCGCCTAAAAATATACAGCGCAGCCCTGCACTGGACTTGGGACTGAAATTGCCCCCGCCGCTGGGATGCCTCTGGGCTAAGGCCTCTGACAAGACACTGCCCCCCATGGCTGCCTGGGCCATGGGAGATCAGAGGCATGAACAGGGGCGGGTTTCAGGCAGTTCTATCACAAGGGGAAGGTGCCGCTAAGCGGGGTGCCGTGCATCTACCATACCCTGCTGCCCAGGGCGCGGGGGCTTGAGGCCTGCAGTCCCAGAGAAGCAGAAAGACAAGGCCTGTGCCTTTGGAAGGATCCAGCGGGGGCCTGGGAAAGAGGTCATGAGAGAAGCCCTAGGGCCCTCGCTGGCACAGACACAGAGCTGAAGTCCCTCACCCCAGCTTCCTGCCTGGAGTCTGGGGACATCAACAGCTAGGTGTGCTTTTCGGTTAAGGAAAGCTGCCACCAAAAAGAAACAGCAAGAAACTGCAACGGGAGCCTTTTCTCTTACCAAACACGGACAAGCAACCGAGCAGAGTTCTGCCCTGTGCCGCGCCTCCTGTGGGCAGTCATTCTTTTGTCTTCACATTTTCTGCGTGCTGCTCTGCAGAAGCTTGGCACCAGGGCATTCTTGAAACACATCAAGCTTTCCCCTCTGATGGGATCGCAGAAGTGTCCCTGGCCACGTGGGAAGCTTGGCTTGAGCGAGTGACAGGTGGCCCGGCTTAATCCAGGAACAAAGGACGAGTCCTCCAGGGATGATTAGAGGTGATGGAAACTGAGCTGGGAGAGGAATGTAAGTGACAGCAGAGACAGAAAAAGAGCCCTGCCCCTGGGGCCGGACGCGGTAGGAAACAATTTGAAGCGGCTCCGGAGCTCTGAAAACAATGAACACATTCCGAGGGAGGATCAGGCCACCTGATGTGTCCTCTAACCGATGCCCAAGGACAGCTGGGGCGCTGGTTGGCACACGCGCCTTGATGTGGCTCACCCTCCCACCTTGCAAAACATGAAATGATTTCAGAGCAGCAGGGGCTCAGGATGACTGTTTATCTCACAGCAGTTGAAAGACCCCATCCCAGGAACAAAGTGGGGGCAATGCCTTCTCCAATCTTGGCTAGAACCCACGAGCACCGAAATGTGTCCGTGGAGACAGCCTGCCTCGGTAGCGTGGCTCGCCAGATCCGAAGGTCAATGAGTTCAACCCAGCAGACTCTCTTAAAAGGGGAGGATGGAATCATTAAGAGTCTGGGACCTAAAACTGTAGCCCAACTTAGTCACCACCCAGTAACCTTGGGCAGAGAGAGAACTCCACCTTGCCTGGTTCTTTGCAAAGTGAAGGAGATGGATTTGATCAGCACTTCCCACAATTTCCTAACGGCAGGACTGATCATGTGACATTTTCACCAATGTTTTATGCTTAGAAAAGACACTGGCAATACTTTGAGTCTCTAAGGTCTTGGAAAATTCCAATTAATCTATAAAGTCAGTGCAATTCTAACGAAATCCCAGAAAGATTTCTCTGAGAACTTGGCAAGCTGATCCTAAAATTCATAGAGAGAGAAGAAAAGGGCCAAGAATACTCAAGACAATTTTGAAAAAGAAATGAGGGGGCAGACTCACGCCAGCAGATCTCAAGACGTTATACAACCATGGTAATACCAAGACATCCGCCGTCCTCTGGGGACACTGAGGGACATGTAGCATCCCTCTCCAAGAGCTGAGAGTCCTGTGAAAAACACTAACCTTTGCAAGAGATAAGAAGGCGGCATAAACAAGATTTCCAAAATGTGGTTTTCAGACCACCTGCATGAGGCCTATATGGGACTCCTGTTAAAAGTGTCGATTCTGGCCGGGCGCGGTGGCTCATGCCTGTAATCGCAGCACTTTGGGAGGCCTCTTGAGCTCAGGAGTTTGAGACCAGCCTGGGCAACAGTGAGACTCTATCTCTACAAAAAATATGTAAAAGAATAAAAATGAGCCAGGCGTCGTGGTGCGTGCCTGTAGTCCTAGTTCCTTAGGCTGAGGTGGGAGGATCCCTTGAGCCTGGGAGGTCGAGGCTGCAGTGAGCCATGATCACGCCACTGCACTCCAGTCTGGGTGACAGAGTGTAACTCTGTCTCAAAAAAATAAAAACAAAAAAAGATGTATAGATATATCTATATTTCAAAATAAAACTTTTAAGTTAAAAAAAAAATTTTTAATGCAAATTCTCAGACTTAACACTACACCCAAGGAGTCGGAAGCTCTCCACACTAACAAGCTGTCCAAGTGATCTGTTTCACTCATTTAAGCTGGGGAGTCACTGATTCAAATGAATCAGCAGAAACCCATTTCTGGCTGCACAGTCAACAACGTAAGCGCTATCCCTAAAGGCTAGCTAGCCATTGGCTAAGCTCGGATCTATCTATCGATTTGCAGCTGATGGCAAACAATTGGATGATTGCATTTCCCAAGTGGGTGTGAATTTCATGACCATACCGGCCCAGGACTTCTACATTTCCTCTAATGAGTACATAAGGTCATTATTAACCCAGTAAGCAATCAGTGTTGCCAATGGGATGGCTTCCCTGGAGGCACACAAATGAGCTTATAAAAAATAGTAATCAGTGTCCCCCCCACCCCCAGAGATTCTGAATCACTTGCTCTAGACTGGAGCGGGGGGCTGGTCTTTTTTAAAACCTCCCCAGATAATTCTAATAGACAGCCCTGGTATAGACCAGTTGGTCTCTATGTTTAAGAGAAGTAATGAGTCACGAAGACAGGTTTGTGTTAGCCTTCCGATCTCTCACTTTCCCTTTGGAGCAAGCCCAGCAGCTGGGAGGGGGAATGGTTTTGAGACCACAGGGGAAGGAAGGGGCAGGACCGCCACGTTGGAAGCACTATGTGCAGCCAGGCCGGCTGTGGGGCCAGGGCCGGGTATAGTAGGGCTCTGTTGGCTGGCCAGGGAGTAACTGGAGACCACAAACAGCTTCCCTGTTGCCAAGCCGTGGCCAGCAGACCCATCAGCTCCACCCTCCTTCCATGCGCTAAGGCCCCAGGGAGCCAAAGATCTTCAATATGTGCTGCCAAGAAGCTCTGAAAAATGCTTTTCTGGCCCCTACAAGAAAACATCAGTCGTGCATTTCTCATGAAAGAGGACATGGAAAAATCAGCCTGGGATAGCAATGAGGTCCGCCCAGGGCACGGATCCCCACTGGCTTCCCCAGGCCAAGGAGAACTAGCGGTCAGTCCTGCCCTGTCTGGGGACTGAGGTTGACTTTGGTGCAATCCTGAACTTAACATCAAGGTCAGGGCTCCAGAATGAACCCGGCTCCTCTGCCAACTGAGCTGGCTCAGGGCTATTAGGAAAAAGAAGGCTTATTAGCCTGCCCACCCTCTCCTCTCACTCGTGAGGAAACTGAGGCACCAACAGAGTAGCGGACTTGTCCAAAGTCTTCCAGCTCTCCTGGGTTAGCCCAGCCACCTGCACTGCCCCCCACAGCCAAGCTGCCTAAGCCTCACAGTAATAACAGATGCGGTGTGCGGTTTGTGGCTATTTAGCAGCCAGCCAGGCACTTGGTAAACAGTGAGGCTACAACAAGGAAATCCATTTATTCTGGGGAAATTCGTTCATCTGGGAGGTAGGGGAAGAGGACAGAAAGACTAATGTTTTGGAAAAGAATTTGGAAGATAATTCAGAAAAAAAAGTTTTACAGAGGGAAAGGGAGAAAAAGAAACGAGAATGAGAACCCACATTTCTTGAAGGGTTTTATTCTTTTGTCATGGCAAATGCCACACATTCATTGCAGCTGGGAAACATCTCTTCAAAGGAAAAACACGACTCATGCCCACGGGGTGGCTTAACTCTCCGCCCGGGAGAAGCTGCAGAATCTGGGTTCAGAGCCATCTTTGAAGTGTCTGTCCTTGGGGCAGGCGCCTGTGCGCACCAAGGGGGGAGTCCACCCGACCGCCAGTGAGTTGTCGCCACAACACTGGTTATGAGGAATAATCACTATCACAACATGAGCCTGGACTCTTTAATTCCGGAAGAGTTTCCGGTAGATTCTTTTCTCTTTGGCCTCTTATTTAGTGAGCAGTGTGCTCATTGCCAGTTTTTCATGTGTCACTTCTGGAAGACAGACACCATGAGGAGTTTCACTTCATGGCATGTGCGGAACTTCCTGAATTTGCCCAAATCATTCTGTTGGCATTAGGGCACATACATTTTATTCAGGTGAGGAGCATTGCAAGAGGCGCTGATGGAATGAAATATTATCATCATCCCTGGTTACTCTAAGAATGCTAAAGTAAAACCCAGGCAGTAAGGGGAAAATAACTATCAAAGCAAAACGAACACACCTATTTTCAGAACGAGAGACTTTAATCCCATAACAATGCTCCTGACAATGCTTTTATTTTTACCCTGTGAAACAGTGATAGGTGCAGTAGAGCCTGCTGTATTTTAAGAAGCCGGGGCAAGGGGGGAGTAGCGGGGTCTGTGCTGTACCTTGGCCAGTTCAAGGTCATTTATGCATACAAACATTTTAGGGGAAAATACCAACATTTCTTAAATAAGCTGCTTTAAACAATGAGTGTCTCTTTTTCTCCAAGAATGAATGAGGATGAACAATGTCCCGCCGGCCGTCTCACAGGCTGTGACTGAGACCTTCCCAGCCAGGCAGCAGAGCCCTCTGTCCTTCACTCTTCCTTTTTCTAACGCCCTCGTTTTCTCAACAAAGCGTTGTCATTAGAGGATGGCGGCGAAAGGACACTGCACCTGTGCTCATGTAGTATGTACAGAGACTCCGTGAAGGCGTGGCTTAGTTTGCTTTAAGACATTAGAAAATAACCCACAGTTTGGAAGCAGGGACCCAAGGGAAAACGTTATAAAAAAGAAAGAGGGCGGGAGGAAGGAAAGAAGGGAGGGAGGGAGAAAGGAAGGAAAGAAGGGAGGGAGGGAGGAAGGAAGGAAAGAAAAGAAAGGAAAAAAGAAAAAAGAGAAAGAAAGAGAAGAAAGAAAAGCACCTCCCATCCCCAAATTCCACAGACCACGCGGTGGGCCGGCCCCGGCAGCCAGTGCGCTGGGCGAGGACGCTGGCGCCGTGCTGCCCCCTGTCGGCCACAGACGCCGCTGCAGACACCTTCGCCGGCCGGTGCTCAAGGCAGTGGGGACGCGCGTACCATAGGGGTCTCAGCCTGCAGGGTGGGTTTTTTTTTTTTTTTTAGCGTCGGCACACACATTTGAAAGTGCATAAAAGAGAGACATGCATTTGTTAAAGGGGTAGAGGATAAATGGGAGTTTGTTTCTGAGACGTAGTTTTGCTCTGTCACCCAGGCTGGAGTGCAACGGCGCGATCTCGGCTCACCGCAACCTCCGCCTTCCGGGTTCAAGCGATTCTCTTGGCCTTAGCCTCCTGAGTAGCTGGGATTACAGGTGTGCGCCAACACACCCGGCTAATTTTGTATTTTTAGTAGAGATGGGGTTTCACCATGTTGGTCAGGCTGGTCTTGAACTCCTGACCTCAGATGGTCTTGAACTCCTGACCTCAGATGATCCACCCGCCTCGGCCTCCCAAAGTGCTGGGATTACAGGCATGAGCCACTGCACCCGGCCTGGAGTCTTAACAAGAAGGATAGCTGTAGTGAGGATAACTTTCTCTAACATTATACTCCTAATCTCTCTTTCTCTAATGTTATAACCCCTTTGATAAATTTTTTAAAAAAGATTTGATGGAGAGAAAGTGATGCGAACAGTACCTTGTGACTGCAGGAGCAGTGTCAGGGTCTGTGGTTCCTGGCCGTATTCCAGGGGCCCTGCCCACCAGCCCCCAGACAATATTTGATGAATGAATGTAACCCTGGGTTTCAATATTGGTCAAGTGGAATAATTAATGGACAGCCCACATGGGAAACAGGTCGCAGTGAATCGGCCATTGCTGAACTGCCCACAGGTAACTGGAAGCTGAACTTGGGCACATTTAGTAAGTAGGGGATGTCCTTAGGTACGCTGAGAGCCGCCAGTCTTCACAGCTGTATAGCATTTTATCTGACTAGCTGCCTATAGGCGGTCATTCAGGTGACTTCCAGTCCCTGGCTATTACACATCTGTATCCCAAGGTGGCGCTTTTCAAATGAAATCCCTGAAGGGAATTTATTTTCTTCTGATTTCCCCTCTTCCCAAATGTCATCTGCTGAAATTCTGGTACTTGGGTTCTCCACAGGAAAATACTGGCTTCCTTCAGCCGGGGTACCTGAACTGTACCTGCACTGGGCTGCTGGGGAGGGTCTCATGGCCTCTTCGAATGCCGTTGGTGACCTAGGGTGTCTATTTGAAAGTTACTTGACCTCCTGTCCCCTGTTCTCCCTACTCTCCTTTACTCTCTGCTATGGTCTGTGTCCCTCCAACAGCTCATGTGTTAAAAACTCAGTTGCCATGGTAACAGTGTGGGAGGCGGGGCCTTGAAGAGGTGACTGGGTCAGGAGGGCTCTGCCATCCTTGGAGGGGTTCCTGGTAAAAGGATGAGTTCCGCCCTTCCCTCTCTGTCACTTGCTTCCACCTTCCAGCGTGGGACGACTCTCACCAGATGCCAGCACCAGACCCTTGGGCTTTCCAGCCTCCAGAGCCATAAGCCAAATCAACTTGTATTTTTTTTTTGGGGGGACAGAGTTTCACTCTTGTTGCTCAGACTGGAGTGCAATGGCACGATCTCAGCTCACTGCAACCTCCACCTCCCCGGTTCAAGTGATTCTCCTGCCTCAGCCTCCCGAGTAGCTGGGATTACAGGTGTGTGCCACCACGTTCAGCTAATTTTGTATTTGTAGTAGAGCTGGGGTTTCTCCGTGTTGGTCAGGCTGGTCTTGAATTCCTGACCTCAAGTGATCCACCCACCTCGGCCTCCCAAAGTGCTGGGATTACAGGCGTGAGCCACCACGCCTGGCCAACTTGTACTCTTTATAAATTACCCCCTCTGTGGTATCTGTGATGGCAGCAGAAAATAGCCTAGGACACTCCTTGTCCTTTTCTTTGTTTACCTCCCGACTACAGCTATCCACAGAGTTGTTTACTGTAAAATAAATTAGGTGTAGTTTCTTAAATTGTCCAGAGGAAAGGAGTTAAAGAAAAAAGTAACAAGGCCTAAAAATAAATTATTGCACATTATTCATAACCTAGAGAATAGTTATCTTTAGACGACTACCAAAAATCTGAAAACATAAGCTGTTAAAAAATATTCAGAGTTCTGTACTGGTAGGTGTTTATCTTTGGGTTTTTTTTTTTTTTTTTTTTTTTTTTTAGACAGAGTTTTGCTTTTGTTGCCCAGGCTGGAGTGCAGTGGCGCGATCTCAGCTCACCGCAACCTCCGCCTCCCAGGTTCAAGTGATTCTCCTGCCTCAGCCTCCCAAGTAGCTGGGATTACAGGCATGTGCCACCATGCCTGGCTAATTTCGTATTATTATTATTATTTTTTTTAGTAGAGATGGGGTTTCTCCATGTTGCTCAGGCTGGTCTTGAACTCCTGACCTCAGGTGATCCACCCACCTCGGCCTCCCAAAGCGCTGGGATTACAGGCGTGAGCCACTGCGCCCAGCCTGTCTTTGGGGTTTCATCATAAATGAATGACGTATGTCTTAAACTTCAATAAACCTCAGTGTTCTTACAACATATTTCTTAATATATCAATCTGACTTTTAAAAACTTGCTGAGCAACCCAATTGACTTTATTTTTGGCATTTTTGTTTTTAAAGCTAAAGAGAAACAAACATTATGCCACAAAGTAAATGAAAAAATATTTTTGTATTCTGGAAGCTGAATGTTGTTTTCTAACAGCACACTGGGTGGGACTTGGGCTAGACGGAACCAGAGAGGTCCAGGATGACTCCTGGCTCTACTATTTCCTGTCTGTCACCTGGGGCCAATGCCTTCATCTTTCCAGGTCTGGGCTCCTCACCAGGAGCACAAACCACCCATGGAGTCGCAGGAATTCTGAAAATCCATCCAGATGTCTGCAGTGCCTCTTCAGGAAGCCCCAGAGCCTTTAAGAGCAAACGCTGCCCTTCAACCAATGCCCTTGGTATGTCCCAGGCTGCTGTTTGTGCTGAAGCTTCATTTTCTCAGTATCTGCTTTTTTCTCGTTGTTGGAGAAATTCCCTTTCTGCTCTCAACTTAAAAACTAACATGTCTTTGAAATAAGGAATATGTGCACATGGCAGAAAACTTTAACAGATACAAGAGTAAAAAGTAGGTCTCCTCCCCAACTCCAGCCTCCAGAGACCCTCATAAGACGCACCACAGTACCCACGTTCTAAGGATGCCTGTGTGCGTATATGTGTAGGCGCTGAAAACAGAATGTGTCGTATGTACATATTACATCATATTTTCCCTTTTAACGTAGAAATGCAGCATGCTATATACCCCTTTCCCCGCTTTGTATTGGTGAGTGATTGATCCACTTATGACTTTTAGAGCTGCCTCATTCTTCCTTATAGTGTATAATATCTAACTCGGTGCCTGTTGGTGGATGTTTAGGTAGCTTCCAATCCCTTGCCATTACAGCAGTGAACACATATCCTTGTACACATATCATTTGGCACATGGGCAAGTGTGTCTGAAGGGGAAATACTAAGTTAAAGGGTGTGTGAATTTAAAATCTTGATATTTAACACCAAATTGCCCTCCATAAAAGTTGTGCTGATTCATACCCCTGTACTTGGATGAGAATGCCTTTCCTTCACAACCTTGCCGACGTAGCCTGCTGGGTGCCAGGAAAAAAAAAAAAAAGGGCATCTTAGTATAGTCTCCACATGCACTTCACTTATGCCTGATGCTAGCGTTGCTTTCTGTGTCAAGCGTTTGAGTCATTTGACCTTCCTTCCCCGGGAACAGTCCCGATCTTTGCTCATCTTTCCATGACGTCACTGGTCCTTTTCTTTTCTTTTCTTTTTTTTTTTTGAGACAGAGTCTCGCTCTGTCATCCAGGCTGGAGTGCAGTCGTACAATCTCAGCTCACTGCAAGCTCTGCCTCCTGGTGCCCACCACCACTCCTGGCTAATTTTTTTTTTTTTTTTTTTGTATTTTTAGTAGAGATGGGGTTTCACCATGTTAGCCAGGATGGTCTCGATCTCCTGACCTCGTGATCCTCCTGCCTCAGCCTCCCAAAGTGCTGGGATTACAGGCGTGAGCCACCGCACCCGGCCGTCACTGGTCCTTTTCTTACTGATTTGTGGGAGCTCTTTAGGAATGAGCTCTTTGTGACTTGGGTTGCAAACATTTTTTCCCAGTTTGCCCTTGTATTTTTCTTATTTTACTTTACCAAGAAGAAATGGTGTATAATTATGTAACTTCATTTCTCAATCTTGTCTTCTGTGACTTTTGGGGACTGTGAGCAGCTAAATAGGGCCTCCTCCACTCCAAGATTATAAATATAATTGCTTGTGTTTTTCTCTGCTTTTGTGGGTTTTTTACATTTAAATCTTTGATTCATCTGGAATTTTCACAGAGGAGTGAGGCCCAGGCTGTCCCAACACCATTTACTGAATGACCCAGGTCTCCATTCCATCCGTATGGAAAGCCACCTTCCAAATGCCTATTGTAAAACTTATCCACCTAAAGTGATCCTTGCTGTGCCCATCAGTACTCCTGACGTTCAGTCCATCTCCCTATCTGTCTTTCTCAGCATTCTCTCTGACTGCTGTGCCTTTAGGGTGTGGTGGCTTGGGCCTGTAATCCCAGCACTTTAGGAGGCCAAGGCAGGCAGATCACTTGAGGCCAGGAGTTCGAGACCAGCCTGGCCAACATGGCCAAACCCCGTCTCTACTAAAAATACAAAAATTAGCTGGGCGTGGTGGCATGCACCTGTAATCCCAGCTACTCCAGAAGCTGAGACAGGAGAATTGCTTGAACCCAGGAGATGGAGGTTGCAGTCTGCCAAGATCATGCCACTGCATTCCAGCCTGGGTGACAGAGCAAAACCCTGTCTCAAAAGAAAGAAAGAAAGAAATACCACCTGACCCTGTGCCCAGCCTGCAGGTGGGCACTCCTCTACCCAGTCCCCACCCTCAGACACTCCACCAAGGAACAAGCCCTGGCCTGGCACTATGGCTTATGCCTGTAATCCCAGCACTATGAGAGGCTGAGACAGGAGGGTCACTTGAGCCCAGGACTTCAAGACGAACCTGGGCAACAAAGTGAGGCCCCCATCTCTAAAAAAACAAAACAAAAAAACTAGCTGCATGTGGTGGTGCGCACCTGTGGTCTCAGCTACATGGGAGGCTGAGGTAGGAGGATCCCTTGAGCCTAGGAGGTCAAGGCTGCATTGATCTGTCTGTGTCACTGCACTCCAGGCTGGGTGGCAGAGCGAGATTCTGTCTAAAAGAAAAAGCCTGTCCTTCCACAACATCTTTTAGTAGAGGCTCCACACTTCCATTGGCTCACTATTTCTTTTCCTTTTTTTTTTTTTTTTTTTTTTTTTTTTTTTTGAGACAAGTTCTCACTCTGTTGCCCAGGCCAGAGTGCAGAGGCACAATCATAGTTCACTACAGCCTCAGCCTCCCTGGCTCAAACTTCCCAAGTAGCTGGGACCACAGGCAAACATGACCACACCTGGCTGTTTTTTTGTAGTGATAGAGTCTCATACTATGTTGCCCAGGCTGGTCTCAAACTCCTGGGCTCAAGTGATCCTCCCACCTCCACCTCCTGAGTAGCTGGGGATTTACAGGTGAGCCACTGGGCCTGGCTGGGTCTCACTTTTTCTAATCTTCCCAATAACCCAAAAGATGGTGAGAGGTGATTGGAGGGAGGAGGGCAGAGAGGGCTCTCCTGGCAGGAAAATGCAGGAGCAGCTTTGGCAGTCAGCAATCTGGAGTCCCAGCCCAGCAGCCATCCCCTGAAGACTGTCCTTCCTTCAGCAAATATAAGCCACCCACCTCCGTTTGCCCATGGGGAGTGATCTCATCACTGTTGCTAAATAATATGAAAAATGATGCACATGACACCTTCAGCCACCCTGCTGCAGCTGCCACTCCTGCTCCTGGGACCACCCGGCACTGAGGTTCCACACGTGGGCAGATCTGGGTGGCCCAGACCACGATCCCCGAACCCTGTGTGTCATTCTCATCCATAACCTCCCTCGGCTTCCAGATCCTGCCTGGGGCGACATAGGTGTCATCTGTAGCAAGGGCAACTCAATTTAAATTCCCACACACAGAATGCCAGCGCTGCTAACTCTCAATGTGTCCTCCAGCCCTGCTCTGTCTCCTGAGCTCCAACCAGTCATTGTCACCTGTACGCCTTTCAGGCAGGCAAAACTCAACAGGCTTGATACTAAATTCATTATTTCCTCCCACAACACTTGTTCCTAAGTGTATTTTCTCATTTTGCTCAAATATCATCAACAACCCAAGCCAGAAACATGAGAGACATGCCTTTGGGAGGCTATATACTACTCTTAGGCCCTTGGCCCAGCCTGTGGGGAGCCACGGGTTTGCCTGAGAGTTCGAATCTGCTATAGAAAGCAGGGCCAGCAGCTTCTGTCCAGAGAAGTTAATCTCTGGTTCTGAGAGATTCCTCATGTGGCTTTAATCCTATTTGGTATATCAGAAGCATAACACGAGGTTAGAGAAAGAAGAATGCCGTAGTCCATCCCTTCGGGTCCCGGAAACGGAGGGAAGAGAGAGAAAGGCAAGAGCACCAAGACACCAGAATGAATGGCGCCATGTGTGTGCCCTGCAGGCTCCAGCTGAAGGACAGGAGTGAGAAGGGCGGGAGGGGTCCCACCCAACTTCCCCGTGGGCAGGGGCTCTGAGGGGGCTCTGCCACAGTGAGCTTGGTCCTCTGCAGAGTAGCCAGGAGGCAGGAGGCCCTAAAACTTGGCTTCCCAGGACAGCATAGGGGTCCTGTGTGTTGTTGAGTAAAAGGAAATCTCTCTACCCAGCAGCCGGCAGGGAGAGGCTCCAGGAAAGCCCAGATGCGTTTTAGACAAAATCATCACATTTCCTCTGACTCTCCACAGCACTTGTTTTCTTTAATGAGCATCTTTCACGCTGATCCTAGTCTCCCCTTCCCACCGCGCTGCCTGAGTGAAGCCCTAGGTCCTTTGGATGGAAGTGCTGGAGCGCATTGTCCAATCCATGCCCCATTGGGACACCCTCCTAAACCAGAGTGACTGTATGGCTTCCTCCATCTCAAGTGTCAAGACTTTTTTTTTCTTTAATTTTTATTTTAGAGACGGGGTCTCGCTTTGTTACGCAGGTTGGAAGGCAGTGGCGCCACCACAGCTCACTGCAGCCTGAACCTCCCAGGCTCAATCTATCCTCCCACTTAAGCCTCTGGAGTAGCTGGGACCACAGGCACGTGCCACCACACTTCACTAATCCTTAAAAATTGTTTGCAGAAATGGGATCTCGCTATGTTTCCCAGGCTGGTCTCGAACTCCTGGACTTAAATCCTCCTGCCTTGGCCTCCCAAAGTGCTGGGATTCCAGGCATGAGGGTGAAGCTCCGCACTGCTGACAAGGCGGGGATCCAGCTCCTGCGCCTGTCTCCAGCCTCACATTGATGCCCACCCCACAGGCAAACACCTCGCCTACGCCCCCCCACCGCCCCCGCTCGCCTTGTGGCTCTCCCCATTTTCCAAGCGCTTTGTTCCCGCTTGCTATCAGCTGTCCCTTCCCTCAGCACTGCCTTTGTAGGCGACTTGCTCTCCTCCATCAAGACTCAGCTCTTTCACGAAGCCTTTCTTGACCTCTGTGGCCCTGTGAGGCCTTGCCCCCTAGGGCAGCTCCTCCTGCTCCAGCTAGAGGGAAGACGGTCACAGGTGCCTGCTGAGGACACTGCCGCACCCTGCCTACACGCCCCCAACTTCTCCAGCCTTCCCCTTCTGCAGGCTGTCCCTTTCTTCTGAAATGACCTCTGCTCCAAGACCAAAATACTCTCGAAACTGTTCATGTCACTTCATGCACTGCCTGGTGGTGTGGTTTCTTTCCCAATTATCCCCACTCCTTCCTTAGGCTATTAAACTAGAGGGGCTCAGAGGGCGCCTCCCAGGGCTCCACTCCAGCAGCCTCTGGACCACAGGGGCACTCAGGAAATATGTGGATAGTACCGCGCACCCCCCAGCAGCACCTCCCCGGGCCCCCTGTGCAGAGTACGGCCCACATCACTGTGTCCACATCAGGGAAGGGTCCCCGGCTAGTGCCTTGCGGACCCATCCAACCTGGAGGAGATGAGGTGTTCAAGAGATACGTGTTGCATAGGAAATACTGGAGGGTAAAGAGGGGAAGCAGGTCTCCTTCAAGGGAGGTGGTGGGGGTGGGCCTTCGCGGTTTAGGAATTGCCCCCCGGTGCTCCAACTGCCCCGCCCCACCCCGCCTCATCGCAGCGCCCCCCGCACCCCACCCCACCCTACCGTACCCTACCCTGTCTCGCCCCGCACCACCCCACCCCTACCTGCTCCGCCTCGCCCCGCGTGCCACGCCCCCTCCGCGTCGCCCCGCCCCAACCACCTCCCCTTCCCCGCCCCACCCTCCCCGCCTGCCCGGCCTCGGCCCGGCCCCACCCACTCTCCCCGCCCAGCCCTGCCCTCCCCACCTGCCGGGCCCCGCCAGGACGCGCCCGCGGCTCACCTGTAGGCCCAGGGCGACACGCTGCGCAGGTTGGTGGGCGGCCGGAAGCGGCGGTCGGCGGGCCTGCCCCCTGCCGGGCAGCTCGCGTTGCGCGCCTGCTCACGCGGCCCCAGCTGCAGCGTGTGGTGGAAGGCGCTGAGCACGCCGGCCGCCAGGCGCCCGTACAGCTGCTCCAGTAGCTCCTCCGGCCGGTCCGCGCAGCCCCGCGGCCGCGCCGGGCGCCTGCCCGCCCTTGGGGCGCCCGCGGCCCAGCTCGGCGGCAGCGCCAGCAGGAAAACGGCTACCAGCATCCAGACCTGAGGGACAGGCCACGCTCAGCGTCCGCGCGCGCCGGAGGAGCCCGCCTGCGCCCCGCGCCCGTGTCCCGCCCGCGGCGCCCGGAGCCGGCGGGCGCCTCCCCTCGCCCCGCGGAGCCAGAGGCCGGCCCGGAGGATGGGAGCCGCGCGGGCGGGCCCCAGAGCGCCCTCCCCGCCTGCCCGCCGCCCGCGGGGTCCTCGGGGCCCAGCCCGGCGCCGGCCCGCGCGCCCCCGGCCCCCGCCGCCGCCGCCGCCCCGAGCCGGGGGCCGCACGGGGGGCGGGTGCGGGGCGCGCGTGCACGTGTGCGTGTGCCTGCCGGGTTGCTGCGCCGCGGGCTGCGAGTGCTTGTGACCCGCCGCACCCTCACCCCCGGGCGCGCCATCCCTGCGCCGCCGCCAGCGAGGGAGCCCCGGAGCCAGAGACGCCCTGACCCGCCGCCTCGCAGACCCACCCTTGCCCCTGCGCCTCGTCATCCGCCCTCCCCAGCCAGCCCGCGCAGGGTCCGGGGCCCGCTTTTCCGCGAGAAGCCCCCTGTGGTCTTTCCTCGTACCCGGGGACTCGGACCGAGAAGCCGACTGAGCGAGGTCGCCGCCCGGCCTCACGGACACAGAGCGACTCTGCACCTTTCGCCTCCAGGAGCTGAAAACATTTTGTCACTTGTGCAGTGTACTCACCAGTGCCCCCAACATCTTCTCCCCCGAAAACGCTTTCAGATTCGCGCCGAGATGGGGCGACGCGGCGGCTCTTGAGCGGAATAACCCGAAGGGCCACGCAAACTGGGGCTTCCAGCCGCAAGCATGCGGCGGGGCGCCCAGGGCCTGGGGTCGCGCGCTCAGGGCCTGTGCTGCGCCACGCAGGAGGAGGAGAGGGCTGGCCCTGCCGGGCGCGGGTGCGGGCCCGACTGGCTGAAGGAGGAGTGGGGACTGGCCTGGAAGTCTCCGGAGCAGAAAAGTGGGGCCGACAGGATGGAGTTGGGGGAGGCCGATTTTGGCTCAGAGAGATTTCTCTATTAAGGAAAGCAGTCCAAGAATAGGCCCCCTGGAAGAGGAATGCGCTCAAACCCAGAGGGATTCTCCTTAGAGCTACCTCTTGAGATTCTGTACTTCGAGGAAATTAGAGATTTTTTTAAATCTCTATTTTTAATAAGGTGGGAGGAGGCTGTTGCTCCTTTCTCCTCAACAACATGAAATGATCCTGTGCCTCTATCCAACAACTCTACAACAAAGCACTGAATACTTCCCTGACTGGCACTTTCATGGCTGTTCATGGGCATCTCTTGGTCTATGACGACGATGTTGGAGAGTTCCTACTCCGTGATAACTCAGTTCTAAGTGCAAGCAGTCACGTGAAATGAGCCTGATAGTCTGCGAATGAAGAAACTAAAACGAACTATGTTATATACTTCATAACACAAGACAACGTGCTCGTTTGTTCATTCTGCAAGTAAATGCTTAATGCTTCCTAGGTGGCAGGCTAATGAATATGATCATTTTAAAGCAGTCATGCTTTGAAAATAACCCATTCCAGCTGTAAGCTTTTTGAAAGTGTACAAAATATGTAATTGATGACTCCCTAAATGGTTTGCAGCTTTGGTATTTGACTGAATTGTAAACCATTAGTTAAACTACATTTCAGTTATGCTTTGTAGGAAAAACACTTTCCTATGCATTGAATGTTCTATAACTAAGGAGCTTAGTAATCTACTGCTAAAAATCTCACTGAAATCTCCAGTTTAAGCGATTTAAGCAATTTACAGCTCTTGGCAAATATTTGTTTTGGGTTATAAAACACTTTTTTTCTGACTAGTAAATTGTTCATGTTCTTTGTTTCCAGTAAAATGGGAATAAAGGTTTCAGTACTCAAATACTGCTTATTTTTTATTGGAAAAAAGGAAGCGTGGGAGGCTTTTAAGAGAGTATCATTATGAGAGTTTCATAGAAATAGTCTGTCTCATTTCAGCATCCATTCCTATATGAGGTGACATGGTACCAGACTTAGTTCTGTATATTATTCGACAAAATATTTTCCACTGTCTGGTAACATGGCAGCTTCTCTCTTCCTCACCACCCCCGCGGAGTACCTTGGAAGTGGGAAGGAAAGTATTTACTTTCCAGCAGTTTTCATTTTGTGAAAGATCACAAATGACTGAAAATGCTCACCTATTTGGCAGAACAAAGTTGATATTTGTGAGACTAATCAGTTGAGAAAAAGTCTTATAAATAGGTGCAAATGTTTATGAGTTCCCCTCAAATTTCAACATATTTGTGAAGATGCAAAATAAGCATGTTAATAAGTTCAAATCTAAGACATACAAGTGAAAAAAAGGGAACAACATACTCAAAAGCAGGCTCATCGTGTTCCCTTAAAACCAATATATCTGTAATGTGGCCACGCAAGCTTCATTTGAAGCCTCTCCAGTCCCTCATCCCCTGGTTTACTCAGCACACCCAATACCAGCACAGCTGCAAGACTGCTTAGCGTGGGGCAAGCTGTTGGGGAAAATCTTTTAAATCATCCTTAGGCACCGTAACTCCAAAAGCCGGTGTGTGGTTGGCTCCTTCCATACTAATAATCTTGGGTTACTGATGTTCGTATCTACCCAAACCTCTTTCTCTTCCTTAAAGAGCTGTCCTTGGGGCCGGGCATGGTGGCTCACGCCTGTAATCCCAGCACTTTGGGAGGCTTAGGCGGGCGGATAACGAGGTCAGGAGTTCGAGATCAGCCCGCCCAACATGGTGAAACCGGGTCTTTACTAAAAAAAAATACAAAAAGCCGGGTGTGGTAGCGCATGCCTGTAATCCCAGCTACTCAGGAGGCTGAGGCAGAAGAATCGCTTGGACCCGGGAGGCAGAGGTTGCATTGAGCCGAGATTGCACCACTGCACTCCAGCCTGGGCAACAGAGCTAGACTTCGTCTCAAAACAAACAAACAAAAAACTGTGCATGGATGTTCCTACTGATAGCGCTCTCATTGCTGTCACCTTCCTGGTCACTCCCTTGATTCACTGATTTTAGCACCTGGATCTACCACTATTCCTGCTGATCATTCCTGGCACCTTAACCTCCACAGAGACAATTTAACATGCTGATTTCCAAGTGACTACGTTAGCCCCAATTGTCTTTATTTCCCATCTCATCTCAACTGTCAAGTCATAGGGTCATATCCAAGGTTTCGTCATCACCAATAACTGCAATACAGCCAAACATCTGATTTCAAATATCCTATTCCTTGACACAGGTGCCTTCTATTTTCGCCCACTCCTGCAGTTTTCTGCCGTCATCCAGCCTTCTCCCACTTCTCACTAACCTTCCACCCTTGAGTCCTTATGTCCTTTCTTGTCTAGTTTAGATTTCACAGTTCGACACTGTCACCACACCTTGCAAACACCCTTACTTAATCCCTTTCTCCTTTTTTCTCTGTTTTACTTGCCTAGAATCCCAACTCTTAAAAATCATACAACTGAGCTGAGTAGACTCAGTTCTGAGTTATGACCACAAATCTCAGATTAACATTCAACATAAGTATCGTATTACACCTCTGCAGTTATGGTCTTCTTCCAGTATCACTAATCTACATATTCTCTTTTCTCAAGTCTCTACTGCCCAATTCGTTCCTCACACCTTCCACAGACCACAGATGAGAGCTTTTACATTTCTTCCAACAAGCAAATGCACTGACTTACTCCCACCCAGTCTGATGTCTCCCACCTTCTTTCCTGATACGTTTGATAAACCCTTTCTTGACCCCAGGTCCCACTTGACTCCCCTTTACAGCAAAGGTTCTGAATTTTTATTTTGTTTTATTTTTGAGATGAAGTTTAACTCATTGCCCAGGCTGGAGTGCAGTGGTGTGATCTCGGCTCACTGCAACCCCCGCGTCCCGGGTTAAAGCTATTCTCCTGCCTCAGCCTCTCGAGTAACTGGGAATATAGACACATGCCACCATGCTGGGCTAATTTTTGAATTTTTAGTAGAGACAGGGAGGGTTTCACCACATTGACCGGGCTGGTCTCAAACACCTGACCTCAGGCGATCCACCGGCCTTGGCCTCCCAAAGTGCTGGGATTACAGGAGTGAGTCACCACGCCCGGCCTTGATGAGCATTCTTTTTCTATCCTTTCTTTTTCAACCTATCTGTGCCTTTAGACAGTCACATGTCTTTTACCAACAGGGATGCATTCTGAGAAATGTAAGGTGATTTCATTGTTGTGTGAACACCCTAGGTTGTATTTAAACTGAGTATAGCCTACTATACAACTCGGCTCTGTGGGGTGTAGTTTAGGCTACAACACATCTAGGCTACAAACTTGTACAGCATGTTACTGTACTGCATAATGTAGGCAATTGTAACACAATAGTAAGTATTTGTGTATCTAAACATAGAAAAGGTACAGTAAAAATTTGGTATTATAATCGTATGGGACCACCATCATATATGTGGTCTGTTTTTGACTGAAATGATGTCATGTGGTGCAGGACTGCATTTAAAATGTGTCTCTTGTAAGTAACATATAGTTGAGTCTTGTTTTTTAATAGTCTGATAATCTTTGTCACTTAACTGGAATATTCTGTTTACATTTGCTGTATTTTTAAACATAACTAGCATTTACTAATTATTAATGTAATTGAGTTTGCATTTTTATAATTACTAATGTAACATAATTACTAATATAAATAGGTTTAAGTCCTGTCTTGCTGCTGCTTTTCTCTTTGTTCATCTGCTCTTTATTCCTTTATTTCTCCTTTACCTGCCTTTCTTTGCTTTAATCAAGTATTTTTTATCATTACATTTTGTCCTCCATTAGCTTTTTTATTTTTATTTATTATTTTTAGGCACGGGGTCTTGCTCTGTCACCAAGGCTGGAGTGCAGTGGTGCTATATCCCACTATAACCTGGAGCCCCTGGACTCAAGCCATCATCCTGCCTCAGCTTCTTGAGTAGCTAGGACTACAGGTGTACACCACCACACCCAGCTACATTAGCTTAAAAAAAAACTTTTATTTTGAAATAATTTCAGACTTATAGAAAAGTTGTAAGAAGAATATGAAGGAACTCCACATACCCTTCACTCAGTTCCACTATTTGTTCACATTTCTCCACATTGCTTTTTCACTGTGCTTTCTTCTGGACCACTGAGCCATCGAGTTGCAGAAATCAGGACCCTTTGTCCCACAGCACCTCAGTGTGTGTTTCTCAGGAACAAAGACATTCACTTATGTAACCGTAGTGCAATTCTAAAAATGAAGACATTTTACAAATACTTATCTAATGTAGATGGTCTCCAGCTTATGATTGTTCAATTGTGATTGTTTGACTTTGTGATAAGCTTATTGGGACATAACCCTATGGTAAGTCGAGGAGCATCTGGATTTAATGATAGTTCAAGCTATGATTTTTCATCTTTATGACTGGTATAACAGAGTAATAAATGAATTTTCAACGTGTGGTGTTTTTTAATAATGGGTTTATCAGGACACAGCCCCATCATAAGTTGAGGAGCATCTGTACATTCCTATTCCCATTTCACCAGCTGTCTCTTTAATGTCCCTTAAAGCAAAATTCCCCCAGTCCAGGATCTCATCAAGGATCATGCATTACATTTTGTTGACATGTCTCTTTAGTCTTCCTTCCTCTCCCCTCCCCTCCCCTTCTCTCCCCTTCCGTCCCCTCCTCTTCCCTCCCCTCCCCCCTTCCTTCCTTCCTTTTTTCTTTCTCTCTTCTCCCCCTTCCTTCCTTCCTTCCTTCCCTCCCTCCCTCCTTCCTTCCTTCCTTTTTTCTTTTTTTGACAGAGTCTCACTCTGTTGCCCAGGCTGGAGTGCAGTGGTGCAATCTTGGCTCATTGCAATCTCCACCTCCTGGATTAAACTGATTCTCGTTCTTCAGCCTCCCAAGAAGCTGGCACTACAGGCAGGCACCACCAGGCCCAGCTAATTTTTTGTATTTTTAGTAGAGATGGGGGGGGGGGTCCCGCTATGTTGGCCAGGCTGGTCTTGAACTCCTATCCTCAAGCGATCCAGCCGCCTTGGCCTCCCAAAGTCCTGAGATTACAGGTGTGAGTCACTGAACCCAGCCTGCTTTAGTCTTCCTTAATCTGGAACAGTTCCTCAGACATTTTTTTGTCTTTCATGGCCTTGACATTTTTGAAAAAGTAGAGGCTAGTTATTTTGTCAGATGTTCTTCACTTTATGGTATTTCTTCATGATTCGGTTCAGGTTAGTTTTTTTGGCAGGAATATTGGCTAGGTAATCTCATATCTTTTCAGTGTCTCACATCAGGAGGCATAAGGATTTTATTCATCCCATTATTGGCTGTGTTCACTTTGGTCATGATTAAGGTACCACCAGGTTTCTCCAATATAAAATTTTTCTTCCTCTTATAATTAATAAGTAATTGATGGGGGAAAACTTTGGGGCTATGTAAATATGCTATTCTCATCAAACTTTCCTTCACTTGCTTTAGCAATCAGTGATGATTCTTGCTTGGATTAATTAATATTGTGGTGGTTGCAAAGTGGTGATTTTCATTTTATTTATTTATCTATTAGTTATTATTTATCTATTTATTTTTAGAGATAGTGTCAGGCTCTGCCACTCAGACTGGAGTACAGTGGTGCCATCATAGCTCACTGTAGCCTCAAACCCTTGGGCTCAAGTGATCCTCCCACCTCAGCCTCCTAAATAGCGGGGACCATAGGCACTTGCCACTGTGCCTGGCTTATTTTTTAATTTTTTGTAGAGACGGTGTCTTGCTTTGTGGCCCAGGCTGGTCTCAAACTCCTGCCTTCAAGCAATCCTTCTCCCTCGGCCTCTCAATGTGCTGGGATTACAGGCATGAGCCACTGCACCTGGCTGATTTTATCATTCTTTCCATATTCATTAGTTGTACCATTACTCTTTTAATTGTACATTCTGCAAAATACTCCTCATTATGGTCTAGCACTGTCCGAATGATATAAGAAACTTCATTTAATACCCAGTCCCAATCTTTGGACTAGTATTGTCATTATTTTATTTCTATGTATCTTAAAATTCCACAAGGCATTATTATTGTTGTTTTAAATAGTCAATATTCTTTTATATATCCCCATACCTTTCTGGTGCTTTTCATTATTTTTCAACTTTGTGATCAGTTTCTGTCATTTCATGCTTCTTTCTAGGATCATCTTCCTTTAGCCTGTAGGACTTTTTAGCATTTTCTGTGGACCTAGTCTTCTGGTAATTAATTTTCTCAAATTTTGTTTGTCTGAAAAGTTTTTTTTTTTTTTTTTGAGACAGAGTCTTGCTCTGTCGCCCAGGCTGCAGTGCAGTGGTGCGGTCTCAGCTCACCGCAACCTCCGCCTCCCAGCTTCAAGTGATTCTCCTGCCTCAGTAGTTGGGATTACAGGTGCCTGCCACCACACCTGGCTAATGTTTGTATTTTTTAGTAGAGACGGGGTTTCACCATGTTGGCAAGGCTGGTCTTGAACTCCTGACTTCAGGCGATCCACCCTCCTCGGCCTCCCAAAGTGCTGAGATTACAGGCATGGGCCACTGCGCCCGGCCTGAAAAGTCTTTAACTTTAAAGTTTATAGGATATATTCACTGGAATATAAATCTAGGTTGGCAGACTTTTAATTTGTTTTTCAGCACCTTAAGGATACCATTTTATTGTCTTCTGGTTCCTTAGTTTTATTGAAAAGTTAGCCATAAATCTTATTAATGTTCCTCTGAAAGTACTGTGTCCTTGTAATTCTGCTTATCTTAAGGACTTCGTGGGTTTTAGCAGTTTGAGCACAGTGTAACCACAGCGTGGTCTTCTTTGTATCGCCTCGGTGCTCACTGAACTTCCTAAATCTGTGGCTTTATGTCTTTTTCAATTTGGGGAAATTGTAGACATTAGCTCTTCTAATGTTAATTCTACCCTATTCTCTCCTCCACTCCTTCCGGGATTTCCATTATAATTATTTAAACTCTTGACTGTGTCCCAAGTGTCTCTTGTCAGCTGCTTTATTTTTCCAGTCTTATTTCTCTTCGCTTTAGTTTAGATATTTTTCTATTGACCTACTCACTAATCCTGACTGCTGTGTCTGGTACATTGTTCAATCCATCCGAGTAAGTTAATTTCAGATATTGTGTCTTTCAGTTTTAAGTTATTTGACTCTTTTTCACAGATTCCAACATTCAACTGAAATTTTCCATCTTTTTATCCATTTTATTAACACACTAGTCACAAAATCCTTGTTTGTTAAATCCATTATCTGGATTTTCTAGAGGACTGCTTCTATTTATACTTTCTCTTGATTGCTGGTCATATTTTCTTGACTCCTTGCATTCTAGTAATTTTTTTTTTCTTGAGACAGAGTCTCGCTCTGTCACCCAGGCTGGAGTGCAGTGGCGCGATCTCTGCTCACTGCAAGCTCCACCTCCTGGGTTCATGCCATTCTCCTGCCTCAGCCTCCCGAGTAGCTGGGACTACCGGTGCCTGCCATCACGCCTGGCTAATTTTTTGTATTTTTTAGTACAGACGGGGTTTCACCGTGTTGGTCAGGATGGTCTTGATCTCCTGACCTCGTGATCTGCCCGCCTTGGCCTCCCAAAGTGCTGGGATTACAGGCGTGAGCCACTGCGCCCGGCCACAGTAATTTTTTTTATTACATGCCAAGCATTGTATATATAAGAACCATAGAGACTGCAAATGATATTCTTACCATAGAAAGGTCCTCTTTCCTCTCTTAGGCAGAGAGGATTCAGGACTAATTACTTCAATCCAGTCAGGGATTGAGCTGAGTTGCAGGGTCTCCTTCTGTTGCCCAGGCTGGAGTGCAGTGGTACAATCACAGCTCACTGTAACCTTGAAGTCCTGGCCTCGAGTGATCCTCCTGCCTCAGCCTCTTGAATAGTGGGGACTATAGGTGCATGCCACCATGCCCTGGCTAATATTTTTATTTTTTGTAGAGACAGGGTCTCACTATGTTGCCCAGGCTGGCCTTGAACTCCTGGCAATCCTCTTGCCTCAACCTCCAAAAGCACTGGGATTACAGGCATGAGCCACCTCACCCAGCCTGGGCTGCAGTTTTTGTATAAGGGTCAGTCCACCGTTGATTCATGTTTGTCCTTCTAGGCTTTTGATTAGAAGCCTAGATTTGTCTCCTCAGCTGAGAAAGATGGAAAAAGAGTCAAGTTGGTCCCTCCAGGTTTTGACTTTAGATTGTTAGCCTCCTGCCCCCATGCAGATTCAAAAAATAGCAAATATCTTTTTTTTTTTTCTTCAAGACTGAGTCTTGCTCTGTTGCCCAGGCTGGAGTGCAGTGGCGCAGTCTTGACTCACTGCAACCTCTGCCTCCTGGGTTAAAGAGATTCTCCTGCCTCAGCCTCCCAAGTAGCTGGAATTACAGACGAGCACTATGCCCAGCTAAATTTTGTATTTTTAGTAGAGACAGGTTTTTGCCATATTGACCAGGCTGGTCTCAAACCCTTGACCTCAAGTGATCCATCCGCCTCCTCCCAAAGTGCTGGGATTACAGGTGTGAGCCACTATGCCCGGCCCCGAAAATAGCAATTATCTTGAGGGTAGACTAAATAGCAAATATCTTGTGGAAAGCCTTTCCCCCTAGCAGGACATCGTCCCCTAAGAACTATGGGAGATTTAAGCCCTTAAAACCTCCATCCCAGTTCCCTAGCCTCCAGCATTACCCCAGCTGAAGCAGCACTCCAGCAAATGCCCCATGGTGGAAAGCCAGCCATACATTTGGGGCTTCTCTAAGTTTCCAGTTTGTCATGCCAACCCCAAATGACCACCTTAAAAGCTCTGCTAGTTTCGCTAGATGACGCCTTTTCCCTGAGGAAAGTGCAGTTCTTAGCCCATGCCTAGAACTGGCGAATGTCTCCAGAAAAACAGGCAGGATCAGCAGTTCATTTAGAAATGGCTCTTTTGGGCCGGGCGCAGTGGCTCACGCCTGTAATCCCAGCACTTTGGGAGGCTGAGGCGGGTGGATCACGAGGTCAGGAGTTCAAGTCCAGCCTCTGGCCAAGATGGTGAAACCCCGTCTCTACTAAAAATATAAATATTAGCCAGGCATGGTGGCAGGCACCTGTAATCCCAGCTACTTGGGAGGCTGAGGCAGAGAATTGCTTAAACCCAGAGAATTCGGAGGCAGAGGTTGCAGTGAGCCGAGATCACGCCATTGCACTCCAGCCTGGGCGACAGAGGTTGCAGTGAGCCGAGATTGTGCCACTGCACTCCAGCCTGGGCGACAGAGCAAGACTCTGTCTCAAAAAAAAAAAAAAAAAAAAAAAAAGGCTCTTTCCTCTGCGATTTTTAGTTTTATTGATTCCACAGATCTCCAGAGACTTTGAAGACATGATTTTTGCAATGATTTGTTTTTTTTCCCCAGCTGCTACAGAGGGCTTCCATGACCTACTGCATCCTTCTCAGAACTGGAAGTTTGAATCCTGAAACCTCCTACATCACTTGTTGCTCTTCTCAGTCTCTTCTGCTGAGCCATCCTTTTTCTCCGGTACTCACAAGCACATTGCTTATACTTCTTCTCTAGCCTCACTCTCAGACCTAAGTGATCTCATTCAGTTTCATGGTTTTAAGTACGAAGTGTACATAGATGGATCCCACATCTCTACCTGTAGCCCTCACTTCTGTGACCTCCAGATTTTAAAGATTAACTGCATTCTTCGTATCTCAAATTGAATGCTTAAGAGACAAATTTAACATGGGTAAAACACATCTACTTATTCCCCCCCAAATCTATTCCTATCTTACTAAAAAGACAACACTAGCCACTCCGTTCCTTAGCCACAAATTTTGGCGTCATCTTTTCCTCTCTTTCCCTCACAATCCACATCCAATCCATTAGTAAGTCTCAGCTCTGCCTCCAAATATATGCTGAATCTGACCACTTCTCACAATTTTCTATTGCTAAAAACCTGTCTCAATTGCTTTCATCTCTTACCCAGGCTACTGCTAGTAGTTTCCACTCTTCCCTTCCATCCCACTTGCCCACTTCATCTTCATGGCGACCAGTGTGATGACTGGTTTCTAAAGGTTAAATGAAAGCACTTCACTCACCTCCCTTGCATGAAACCTTCTAGCAGGTGTTCTATAGTAACTAGAATAAGATCCAAACTGTCTTCATAAGGCTGTACATGCTCTGAACCCTGCCTACCTTTTGGATCTCATCTCCTTTCCCTTTCCTGCCCATGTAGCACACCACCCACATTGCTGGATCCCAAACCCTCTCACTCACTGTCACTGTAGCTCAATAACCCTGTGACACATCCAGATCATTCATTTTTCAGTGTGCGGCACTTGCTGCTCCTTCTGCTCAGAACACTGCTTTCTTCTCACCATTCTAGTGTTAATACCAAGGCCACCTCTTAGAGTCCCTCCTCCATAATCACTACCTATTGCATTACTCCATTTTGTTCTCTTAACTGTAATTAACAATATCTAGAGTCCTCTAAAAACATATTTTCTGGCCAGGCACGCTGGCTCACGCCTGTAATCCCAGCTCTGGGAGGCCAAGGTGGGTGGATCATGAGGTCAAGAATTTGAGACCAGCCTGGCCAACATGGTGAAACCCCATCTGACTAAAAATACAAAAATTAGCCAGGCGTGGTGGTGCGTGCCTGTAATCCCAGCAACTCAGGAGGCTGAGGCAGGAGCATCGCTTGAAACCAGGAGGTGGACGTTACAGTGAGCCAACATTGCACCACTGCACTCCAGCCTGGGCGACAGAGTGAGATTCCATCTCAAAAAAACCCAAACAAACAAACAAAATATATTTTCCATCTCCCCACCAGAATTTAAGCTTCTTGAGGGCAAGATATAGTTCTTTTTCGCTACTGTATCCCCCAAATTTTAATGAATTCTCTGCACATACTGGATGTTTACTGTATTTGTTGGCTGTCTCATCAATTAGAGCATAACCTACTTTGGGAGCAAGGAATGTGGTCTAGTTTTGGTTTTCCTCCCTCGCATCTAACAGTAGCATGCACGTTGCAGAGACAATGGTAAGTAAGATTGAGGGGTCCATTCTCTTTGGTATAGTGTTAGAGATAAGCCACTTCTTCTGACATCCTCGTCATTATAATTCCTCTGGAGACTCTAGACCAGCCAAACACATTGTTAAAGAAAAATGCAGGCAGTCCTGCCCCCACCCCACTAAGTCAAAAATGGGAAAAGCAATCTTAGAGTTGTTACTGCTCTGTGCTATTGGTGCACACCCCTGGGCTGAAGTAGAAAGGAACTTCGGAAAGGAGCACTAGGGTTATGGTTTGGTATTTAATCCCATTACCCTTTATACTGCTTCCAAAACATAATTGTTTTAATAGTGTTTCTAATCCCCACAAGGCAAATCTTCCAAAGAATTTCCAAACTCCAAGCAATAGAAATTGTGCCTATGTCCACACAGCATTTTTCAATCTGCAAGCCATGAAATCAATGTAGTGACTTCACTACTAGCACTTTGTTTGAATGAAACTATAGAAAATATTAGCATGTATTGCAATAATAAGGGTAAATTTTTATGACTACATACACATATATGTACTAGGTTGTGTTATGAAATTTATTTCTTCCTGTGTGTCAGTGTTTTCAAAAAGCTAAGGAAGTCACTGGCCTAAAGTATTAGTTTTACCTGTTTTTATTCCTTAAAAGAAAAAAACAACTTAAATGCATACATACAGAATAGAATACACTTACTTAAAGTTTTGACAGTGAAAAAAAATAATTACAGGTTAGATATTTAATCCAAGGTTTAACATGAGGATGATCTCATAAGGCAATTTCTTTCCTTTAATAAATATTAAAGTGAATATTATTCTGGAAGCAAATCATCTCCTAATTCTTCATCAGCAAAATCATCCTCATCGATCCTTTTCTTGGCTGCAGTTTTTGGTCGTTCTATTTGAGGGCCAAGTGGGTCCACATAGGAGGCATCTAGGTTTCGAAGAGATTGTCACGTTAGAGTTATGTAAACAAACAAAACAAATGTGAAACCAATCAGGCTCATAGTCAAAATGAATAACTCAGAGTGAACAGAAATGGTCTCCCAAGTCATTTTAAATTTTATCTGTAAATATCAAATTCTTAAGAATTCCCAGCAACACCTTTTGGCCATCTCACCAGTCTTCTTCAGACCTGCTATGCCTGGAGGAACTGGGTGGAGAGTACTTGCCTATTTCTTTGTTACTGCTACTTTCATAAGGTTCATTTGTCCCAGGTAAAGCTCTGAGTCTGGCACTTAGTCGTTCACCTTTACTACTGGCACTATAGTTCTGGCCACTATCTGAAAACACGAAAATAAAAATGCATTTGTTTAATATGTTGAGAAAATATAAAACTACATTATGCATCTTAAAGCATACTTATTTGCCAAGAAACAAGCAGGTTGTTTAATTTGGAAGCCAGCTTCTTAGGGATGTAATTCTTGCTTTCTGAAATTTAAAAGAAATATCTTGTGGGAATCTATAATATAGATAAAACATCACTTAAGAGTAGTCTGTATATGTATTCTTTCAAATGTGTGCTTACTTATAGGTTTCAATTTTATGGAAGAACTTAAGAGAAAGTAAGAGATCACCCTGACTAGTATAATCTATCAAAGAACAAAGCACCTGAAGAAAGAACAAATGGGAAGTCACAAGCTCAGATCAACTCCTACCGTAGCTGGAGAGGGGCCCTAAAACCACATCACATGAAAAACAGCAGAGGCGGCTAGGTAAACTTAACCTAGTGGGCAGAGAACCTAGATCACACAAGCGCCTTCTTCAAACATTTGAAGTATGTTCACAGAGAAGAGGATTAGACTTCCCCTGTATAGCAGAATAGATTCTGGCTTGATATAATGACAAACTTAAAAAAGAAGTATAATTGCCCAAATAGGCAATGGCTGCCTTAGGAAAAAATGTAATATGTATCACTGAGGATTTTCAGATAAAACTGAACACTAACATTAGTAGGAAATGTTAGTAGTACTTTTTAACCAGAAATTTCTGTGATATTTTCTAAAAGTACTCCTCTAGCCCTACAGTTTTCCTTTCTTCCCCTTAGAATTCCTAGAGTGATATTTTTTTCTATTATGTAAGCCTCACTTTTAATGAGAGTAGTCCACTGATAAACACACTGACCATTTCGTTTTTGAATATAATTTGTCTTTTAGTTTACTGATAATGTCTCTGGGAATAAATCAGAACAAGATGGTCTTTAAAATCCCCACATTTTAAGATTGGCCAATTGACCCAAAATAGTAAGTCTTCTCTAAGGTTCTTATCCAAAACCTTACCATTTCCCCTACCACTGATGTTACGGGAAAATAAAGCTCTTTAGTGTACTGAATATGTCTACACACTTTAGCATATTTTAAATTATTTTGTCCCTCTCTTTTTGTTAAAACAAAGGTAATTTTTACCATGCAGAAATGTATATGGGTGTCTTTTAAACTGCCTGAGTGAGCTCAAGTCAATGAAGTTTGAAAAACATTGCTCTAGGGATATTTCTTTTACTTTTTTTTTTCTGAATAATGTATATCCTACCTGTCTCCAAAAAGGTTTAAGATAAGCCACCAAATATATACACAATAACTATATAGCAATCTTTTAAAAGATGAATGAGTATGTGAGAAGAAAAGTTTGGGTGAGAAACATAAAGTTGGCAGGGAGTGGTCCAAACAGGCCTTCTTGCCTTAGGGTTTGCAGCCAACGACGGGCAAGGGCATACACAGTTCTTTGACTCATGGGTACATAAGATATGACAACCAATGTCTCCACAAAAATGTAGGTGTTCTCATTACAGAGATAAGATGGAAATGCCTCACAGAACTGCTCACTGAGGAATACTGTGGAATGTCAGAAACACATCCTCATTAGTAAATACGACAACGTTATTTCACTTTTTAGATAGATGTAAATTACCAACAAAACCCTGATAGCTCCCTCAGGCACCCAAAACCCTTCTGAAATCCAAATCCAAATTCCTAGCCTGAAAGATTCAAATTTTGTGGAAAAAGCAAATCTTTAAAAAATAAAACCTGGGGCCGGGCACGGTGACTCACGCCTGTAATCCCAGCACTTTGGGAGGCCGAGGCAGGCGGATCACGAGGTCAGGAGTTCGGGACCAGACTGAGCAACATGGTGAAACCCCGTCTCTACTAAAAATACAAAAATTAGCCGGGCGTGGTGGTGCACACCTGTAATCCCAGCTACTCAGGAGGCTGAGGCAGAAGAATTGCTTAAGCCTGGGAGGCAGAGGCTACAGTGAGCCAGATCGTGCCACTGCATTCCAGCCTGGGCTACAGAGCGAGATTCTGTCTCAATAAATTAATTAATTAATTAATTAAATAAAAATAAAGTGCTTATATAAAAAATAAAACTTCGCTGGGCAGAGTGGCATGCACCTATTATCCCAGCTGCTTGTGGGGATGAGGTGGGAGGATCACTTGAGCCCTGAAGTTCAATGCTGCAATGAGCTATGACAGCACCACTGCACTCAGCCTGGGTGATACAGCAAGACCCCATCTCTAATATAAATAAATAATAATTACAATATTTGTAGTCTTTGAAGATTGGACTCTATAGTTTCTGTTGTTGCTTACTCTTAGTGGCTTATTTCCTCATGCATGCATACTTTTTCTTAACTGTAGGTTCTTATTCTTTGGAACTTAAAAGTGCATTCCTCCAAGGAGGATTTAAGTTTATTTCTTGTAGGCACCTTGTAGCCTCACCAACTGAAGTCCACTTTAAATCAAATTTTCAGCTTGGTGTTCTTCTGAACACACAGATATAATATGTATTCTAGCTCCAAAACTATGTGAGTGAAGGCTTACTTATGGTTAGGAATTATCAAAGGAGCTCTTCTTGTTTTCTACATTAGAACCAAGGTAAAAATCCATCATCTGTAGGGTGGCCTCTTTTCTTTTCTTTTGAGATGGAGTTTCACTCTTGTTGCCCAAGCTGGAGTGCGATGGCGTGATCTTGTCTCACTGCAACCTCCACCTCCCGGGTTCAATCGATTCTTCTGCCTCAGCCTCTCGAGTAGCTGAGATTACAGGCACGCGCTACCACGCCCAGCTAATTTTGTTGTTGTTGTTGTAGTTTTAGTAGAGACGGGGTTTCACCTTGTTTGCCAGGCTGGTCTCAAACTCCTGACCTCAGGTGATGCGCCTGCCTCGGCCTCCCAAAGTGCTGGGATTACAGGCTTCAGCCACCGTGCCCGGCCAGAGTGGCCTCTTTTCGACTTGACCTACTCAGAGTATTGCCAGTGAGAAGTCCTAGCTTTGTGACAGGGATTCTTTGATCCGACCTCTGCTCTGGCCTTTTTGAGGCCCCAGGCCTTATCTCTTGGTCCCCATGAGTGTCTATAATCTGAGGTTCTCAATCATGAGGGATTAGCTAGGCAATGCCAGCTCCTGCACTTGCTTACTCTTTTGGATTTAAACTTTCTAGATCTTTTTGGCCTCCAAAGAATTTCCTTCTTTGCTACCAACTCGGCCGTGCATTTTAAAAGTTTTTTTCATTTTATTTTTTCCTCCCCCTTCTTCTTTTCTTTTTTTTCTTTTTTTAACATTCAACATATCATTTTTAGGAGAGCTATACTTGGAGTTTTCCTGAATATTTAGACTATCTTACTGTCAGACATAGATATTTGTAATAATTTTATAGCCAGTAGAAATATACAAAAATGTCATTTAAAAGGCTAAGTCTAACCCCTTTATTTTTCAGATGAGAAAACAGGCTTAGGATAGTGAAGTGAAGTGACTTGTTCAAGAGTGCATAGTTGGTGACAAGATCAGCACCAAAACCCAGCCTTCCTGACTGCCAGCCTGGTCCTTGCCTGTTAGACAAATAGTGCCTCTTTAGCAAAGGATCTGTGTAAAGTGTGGCACCTGGGCCTTATTCATATTCAGATTCCAAGCATATGCTATTCAAAGCTCAGCAGTTTGGCTCACCCCACAAAATATGGCTGTCTTAATAATGACAGTTAAGCATTTAAAGGAAACTCACAATCTCTAATCTCTTTTCACTACCCTGTATTTTAGACCCTTCTGCTGGCCCCAGAACAACCTGACCCCCTCCTTGCCTTATTAAGCAAGTCTGCAAAAAAAATCTTAACACATTTCTAGTTGGTGGCCGACTACATCCCGACTTGACCAATGTTTTTACAAGGCAATGCATACTAAGAAGATGACCTATTTGTAACATTTTAGAGTGACATAGTTTTTAAATATGAGGTTTGTTTTTTTTTGGTAAGAAAGTGACTTTTAAGCTGGGTGTGGTGGCCTGAGCCTGTAATCTCAGCTACTCAGGAGGCTGAGGCAGGGGGAGAATTTGAGGCCAGGAGTTCAAGAAAGTGAGTCTTATAAAAGGCTCTATTCACAGAATAAATTAAGTAAGGTTAAGGGGCTAACTACATAAACTTTGGTGAAAATTTCTCTCCAAATAAAAATGAATTGTTTCCAAGGAAAGACAGTCTTTACTAATTTAGAAAGAATATGGTTATGAGCATGAAAATAATTTATAGCAGTAATAAACTTAAGATAGAAAAAATAACTGTACAGGGAAGATGAAAAGCAATGTCCTTCATTTTTGCTAATTTTCTAAACAGGTTGCGGCAGAGATTTTTATCATATTTAA
Source organism: Gorilla gorilla gorilla (assembly GCF_029281585.2). Lineage (NCBI taxonomy): Eukaryota > Metazoa > Chordata > Mammalia > Primates > Hominidae > Gorilla > Gorilla gorilla. Next base: position 34,979,457 of record NC_073238.2, on the reverse strand, counting down.
ATACAATGATTTTGTGAAACTGAGTACATAATACATTTATATAAGTAATGAAAATAAGAAAAATGTATCAATTTCTTTAACACCACCGATGCTATTTTAAATTCTGATGAGTGTTAACTGTGCTCCTGCTCAGTACCTTATGCTGTTCACACCCAGCAGAGGCAAAAGAAGATGCAGCCACTGCCTTCAGGAACTTTACAATCTGTGGGTGACTTTTACCTTAAGCATTCACTATAAATAATTTCCATGATGTCATACCTATAACACATTTTAAAGATCCAATAAAAGTACTTGCCTTTCCTGCATTTTTATTTTACTGATTTCTGTATGAACATTATTTTGCTTAGAGAAAAGTAAAAAGGAAACTACATTGTGTGATGATTATTATTCACTGCACCCCAGCTGCAAATAAGATTGTCTCTCCGAAGTTATATCATCTCTCAAAGCTGTTAAGTGATCCAAGTCTATGGAGCTCCCAGTGGCAACAGCATCCCCCTTAAAGATCAGCCAAGGAAGCTCGATGTGGGATCTCACCACAGTGGGGAAGAAGGGGCCTGTAATAACTGCTCCAGGGTGACACAACTGTGAAGAACATAATTCAACTTGGAATTATTTCCAGTTGAACATTTGGTTTATTCCCAATGTTTCTACCATAAATAATGTGATCAATATGTGTGTATAAAATTATTTCTTTAAAGTAAGTTCCTATCAAAGGTTATGGGCATTTTAATTAATTAATTTATTTTTTGAGATGGAGTCTTGTTTTGTCTCCCAGGCTAGAGTGCAGTGGCGCAATCTCGGCTCACTGCAACCTCTGCCTCCCGGGTTCAAACAATTCTCCTGCTTCAGTCTCCTGAGTAGCTGGAACTACAAGTGTGTGCCACCATGCCCGGTTAATTTCTGTGTTTTTAGTAGAGTCAGGGTCTCACCATGTTGGCTAGGCTGGTCTCGAACTCTTGACCTTAAGTGATCTAAGTGATCTGCCTGCCTTGGCCTCCCAAAGTGCTGGGATTACAGGCGTGAGCCACCATGCCCGGCTGGGTATGGGCATTTTAAAGGGCTTGATGAATATCCAAACATTCCCAGCAGGGTGTGCCACTTAGAACTCCCCCCAGCAGAATTTAGTTAATAAACAGTGCTCATCTCATCTCATCCTTGCTATCCTTGGGAATTACCTTTTAAAAAATTCATTGCTAATTTTATAGGTTAGTTTGTGCTGGTAGCAAGCCCTAAGCCTGTCATAAACAGGCCTTAAAGAAACTGGCCATAAACAGAATTTCTGCAGCAATGTGACATGCTCGTGATGGCTATCACACACACTGCTAGAAGTTGTTGGTTTACTGGAGCAGGGCAAGGAAAACCTGCCCTCCCCCCCCCCGCCCCCACCAGGGAGTGGAAAACTGCTCAAGCCATAAACAATAGCAGGAGTGGCCTGTGCCTTAACATGTTTTTGCTGCAGATAATCAGCCAGGGCCTGTTTCTCTGCTCCTCGCTAAAATTGCTTTGTTTCCCATAAGGAATGCTTCTAGCTAATCTATAATCTATAGAAGCAATGCTTAGCACTGGCTTACTGTCAATAATATGTGGGTCAGACTCCGTTTGTGGCTCTCAGCTCTGATGGCTGTCAGCCCTCTGATCCCACTCTGCACTCTATTTCTGTGTCTGTGTCTTTAATTCCTCTAGTGCTGCTGGGTTAGGGTCTCCACCACCGAGCTGGTCTCGGCAAGCGGTGCCCAACATGGGGGCTTGAACCTGGGTCGAAGGGTCGCCGAAGCGACAGTTGGAGAACGTGGAACTACGCTGGGGAACACCCGAGTACTCTTAAGCAATCCCTGTGGTGAGTAAGAAGGGGAGCTCGGAAGCATCAGGGTAACAATGGGACAAGGGTCGAGCAGGCACGAGGCTTGAGTCTGCTTCGGCATCTCCTCAGAAAAGGAGTAAAGGTTAGCACCAGCTGACTTACGCAACTTTTTAGTGCGGTAGAGAAATACTGCCCCTGGTTTCAGGACTGAGGAACTATGAATGTAGAGGTCTGGGAAAAGGTAGGCAGCACACTGAAAAAGGCATATAAGGATGGTGCTGAGGATATTCCTGTAACTCTCTGGTCAGTGTGGGCTCTGGTTTGTTCCACCTTGGAGCCTTTCCATATAGATGACAAGGAGGAGGAATCAGAGGAAGAAGGAGAGTGTAACAAAGTAACTAACAGAAGAGGTGACAGAGCATGTTTGCTTGCCAGCTAAAGAGACAAAGGAGGGAGAGGTTTGTCCCTACCCCTCTATACCCCCTCATTATTTTGAAGAAAAAGAGTGGCCTGACTCTCCAAATCTCTCTTTTCCAGAGGACACTGGGCAAAAAGTAGCTGCCCCAGTGACTGTTCCAGCAGTGCCTCGAGCGACCGCTCTCAGTTCCATTTAGGCAGGAATCCAGCAAGCTAGATGAGAGGGTGATATGGATGCTTGGCAGTTCTCTGTTAGAATATACTCACCTGATCAACAGGGGAATATTATGGCTACATTTGAGCCTTTTCCTTTTAAATTCCTCAAAGAATTTAAACCAGCTATTAATCAATATGGACCAGGTTCTCCTTTTGTAATGGGACTGTTAAAGAATGTTGCTGTCTCCAGTCAGATGATGCCAGTGGGGACGGTAGGATTACTTCTAGGTAGGTCTAGTTTAAATTTAAAAAGAGTGCAAGTACATACAGGAGTCACTGATTCAGATTACAATGGGGAAATTCAAATTGTTACATCTACTTCTGTTCCCTGGAAAGCAGAGCCAGGAGAGCGTATAGCACAGCTCCTGACTGTGCTGTATGTGGGAATAGGAAAAAGTGAAATTAAACGGACAGGAGGATTTGGAAGCACAAATAAACAAGGCAAAGCAGCTTATTGGGTGAATCAAATTACTGATAAACGTCCTACCTGTGAAATAACCATTCAAGGAAAAAAAATGAAAGGATTGGTAGATACAGGAGTGGACATTTCCATCATTTCTCTACAGCACTGGCCGTCCGCGTGGCCAATTTAACCCACTCAATTTAACAGAGTTGGAGTTGGTAAAACCCCTGAAGTATATCAAAGCAGTTATATTTTGCATTGTGAAGGACTCGATGGACAACCTGGGACTATCTAGTCAATTATAACTTCTGTACCTATAAATTTATGGGGGAGAGATTTATTACAGCAATGGGGAGCACAAGCTCTAATTCCTGAGCAACTATATAGCCCTCAAAGTCAGCATATGGTACAAGAGATGGGGTACATGCCTGGCATGGGATTAGGAAAAAATTTACAAGGGTTAAAGAAACTGCTTCAAGCGGAAGGACAGAATTCTCATCAGGGTTTAGATCATTTTTGATGGCGGCCATTGTTAAGCCTCCAGAACCTATACCTTTAAAATGGTTAACAGGTAAGCCAATTTGGATAGAGCAGTGGCCGCTGAGTAAAGAGAAACTGGAGGCTTTAGAGGACTTAGTTACTGAACAATTAGAAAAAGGACACATAGCTCCAACATTTTCTCCCTGGAATTCTCCAGTCTTTGTTATTAAGAAAAAATCAGGTAAATGGAGAATGTTGACAGATCTTAGAGCCATTAATTCAGTTATACAACTTATGAGGGCACTGCAGCCAGGATTGCCTTCTCCTACTATGATTCCTAAAAATTGGCCTTTAATAGTCATAGATTTAAAAAACTGTTTCTTTACTATCCCCTTAGCTGAGCAAGACTGTGAACGGTTTGCATTTACAATTCCTGCGGTAAACAACCTGCAGCCTGCTAAGCGTTTTCACTGGAAAGTGCTCCCACAAGGCATGTTAAGCAGTCCAACAATTTGTCACTTATATAGGATGAGCAATTGAACCTACTTGTAAAAAATTTTCACAGTGTTACATTATTCATTATATAGATGAGATTCTTTGTGCTGCCCCGACTCGGGAAATATTACTCCAATGTTATGATCACTTACAAAACTCAATTTCTCGAGCCGGTTTAATTATAGGTCCTGACAAAATTCAGACTGCTCCTCCTCACTCCTACTTGGGGACCTTAGTAAATGTCACTACAGTAGTGCCACAGAAAGTAACCATAAGTAGGGATCAATTGAAAACACTGAATGACTTTCAAAAATTACCAGGGGACATTAATTGGATACGACCTGCTCTAGGCATTCCTACCTATGCCATGAGTAATCTATTTTCTATCCTTAGAGGAGATCCTAGTCTCACTAGCCCTTGTCAATTAACAAAGGAGGCCGAGGCAGACTTACAGCTGATTGAGAAGCAAGTGCATAAAACTCAAATAAATAGAATAGATCCAACAAAGACTTTAGACTTGCCGATTTTTCCGACACAGCATTCATCTACTGGTGTTATTGTCCAAGAGCAGGACTTGGTAGAATGGCTTTTTCTTCCACATGCTAATTCACAGACTCTAATTCCTTATTTGGATCAAATTGCTACTCTGGTAGGAAATGGGAGAACCCAAATTGTTAAACTGCATGCATATGACCCTGGAAAAATTATTGTTCCTCTTACAAAAACACTAACACAACAGGACTTTATAAATAGTCTTGGCAAACCCATTTAGCTGATTTTGTAGGTGTTCTGGATAATCACTTTCCGAAAACAAAATTATTTCAATTTTTAAAATTAACTAATTGGATTCTCCCTGGAATAACTAAATCTAAACCAACTGTAGGTGCTGAAAATGTTTTTACAGATGGGTCTAGTAATGGTAAAGCTTCTTATTCAAAAAGTAAAGTTTTCCAGACGCCCTATACTTCAGCTCAAAAAGCGGAGCTTGTAGCTGTAATTGAGGTGCTGACTGCTTTTGAGATGCCTGCCAATGTAATTTCTGATTCTTCATATGTGGTTCATTCCACACAGTTAGTTCAAAATGCTCAGCTACAATTCCACACAGATGAACAACTGATGACTTTATTTACCCAATTACAAACCACAGTTAGGAACAGAATGCACTCTTTTTACATTACTTATATTGGAGCTCATACAACTCTTCTAGGACTTTTGACTCCAAGGAATCAAATGGCTGATTGCCTAGCTGCTACTGAAATATCTAATGCTAGACACTTTCACAATTTAACCCATGTTAATGCCTCTCAAACGCAGATACAGCATTACCTGGAAAGAAGCTAAAGCCATTATCCAGCGATGCCCAACTTGTCAAATGGTGCATTCCTCATCTTTTACAGGAGGAGTTAATCCTCGAGGATTGGAACCTAATTCTCTTTGGCAAATGGGTGTCACCCATGTTCCCTCGTTTAGGAGACTAGCTGATGTGCGTGTATGTGTAGATACATTTTTCTCACTTTGTTCGGGCTACCTGTCAAACAGGAGAATCTTCTGCCTGTATTAAACGGCATCTTCTGCAATGCTTCACGGTCATGTGCATTCCAGCTTCTGTTAAAACGGACAATGTCCCAGGCTATACTAGCCAAGCTCTAGCTACATTTTTCTCTATATGGAATATTAAACACATTACTGGCATCCCATATAATTCACAAGGACAAGCCATTGTGGAACGAATGAATCTCTCCCTAAAATGACAATTGCAAAAGCAGAAGGGGGAAACAGGGACAGTGATTATAGGACTCCACACATGCAACTGAATCTAGCATTACTGACTTTAAATTTTTTGAGCCTACCTAAAGGCCAGATGCTATCAGCAGCTGAACGGCATCTACCAAAACCAGCTGCAAAGATAGAAGCGGAACAACTGGTTTGGTGGAGAGATTCGATAACAACAAGTTGGGAAATAGGTAAAATAGTAACATGGGGTAGAGGTTATGCTTGTGTTTCTCCAGGCCAAAACCAGCAGCCGATTTGGATACCATCAAGATACCTGAAAACTTATCATCAGCCAGATGCCAAGGAAGAGATTTTGGGAGGAACCCGAGGACCCCCCGGTTGCAGCCATGTTGAGACTGACAATAAGGAAGACACAAGTGCTGGCAAGCAACACTGGTCGGGCACAGCCACCCCCCTGGGGCCAGATCAAGAAGTTGACACAGATGGCAGAAGAAAATCTGAAGAAGGCGGGACAACCAGTTACAATGAGTAATCTAATGGTAGCTATGATGGCTGTGCTCACCATTGCCATGAGTATTCCCCCAGTGACTGCTGAAACAAAAGACAATTATACTTATTGGGCATATATTCCTTTTCCACCACTTCTACAGCCAGAAACATGGTTAGACCCCCCAGTGGAGGTATACACTAATGATAGTTTTTAGATGCCTAGTTCTACAGATGATAGAGGCCCATCTAAGCCCTAAGAGGAAGGAACTATTATGAATATCTTGTTGGGATTTGAGGATTTACCTATTTGTTTGGGAAAAGCCAATAGGTGTTTAGCTCCCAGTCATCAATCCTGGCTGGCGATAGTGCCTGAATGTAACATCTCCATGACACAATTACATATGCTTTCTGGTCTTAGTATTTATCACAATTATTATGCTCCTGTAACCGAAGTTTACCACCCTCAAAAACCTATCTGTAAAGTGGATTGGACATGGTCAGCAAAAATGAAGGTATTTGCTTGGGGAGATTGTGTTGCAAGGCAGGCAGAGGTGTTGTGTAATGATTCATATGGAGTCATTATTGATTGGTCCCCTAAAGGGGCATTTATGAGGCTCACCTCTCAATCTGTAGGTAATGGTCACCCTGCATATAAACAAAATAATCAGATGGTGGGCATTATAAGAAGTACAGCAAGAGTTCCTATTATTTGGGCATATGGTGGTACAGTGGTATCTCAACCCCAAATGATATGACCTGATGTAAGAGCTAAACATAAGGAGTTATGGAAAATATTAATGGCACTGAAAAAGATAAAGATTTGGGAAGGAAAATATACTAAGCCAACCCAATATAATCCTAATTACATGTTAGAATTGGCTCACAACAGTTCAGTCTGGATACATAGTTGTGTCTGTCCGCCTTTCCTGTTTGTAGTGGGTGATTTAAAACTTGATCTCCCTAATCATCATATGACTTGTCAAGAATATAGATTGTTTTCTTGTGTGAATTCTTCCTTGTATAATACTGATCATTCTATTTTAGTAGTAAGAGCCCGAGAAGGCGTATGGATACCTGTAAAGCTTTCCCGTCCTTGGGAAGCCTCTCCTTCGCGCATATTATTACTGAAATTCTTCGATAGATTTTGAGGCACGCTCGGCGTTTAATTGCCACTTTAATTTTAATCATTACGGGATTGACTGCTGTCACAGCTACTGCCGTGGTAGCTGGAGTTGCTTTGCATTCCACAGTACAAACAGCAGACTATGTAAATAATTGGCAGAAAAATTCCACTCTGCTGTGGAATTCCCAAACTAATACAGACCAGAAACTAGCTAATCAAATCAATGATCTCTGACAAACTGTAATGTGGCTAGGAGATTGAGTAGTTAGTCTAAAATACAGAATGCAGTTACAATGTGATTGGAATACTTCTGATTTTTGCATTACTCCTCATCTGTATAATGAAACAGAGCACGAGTGGGAAAGAGTTAGGAGACATTTAAAGGGTCATACTGGAAATTTATCTTTAGATATTGTAAAACTGAATAAACAAGTATTTCAAGCCTCTCAGGCACATCTGACGCTAATGCCAGGAACTGAAGTGCTTGAAGGAGCTGCAGATGGATTAGCAGCTATTAACCCATCAAAATGGATCAAGACACTTGGAGGCTCTGTGATTTCAATGATGATTGTGCTTTTAATCTGTGTTGTCTGTCTTTGTGTAGTCTGCCGATGCAGATCCCAAATCCTGCGAGAAGTAGCCCACCGTGACAAAGCTGCCTTTGCCTTTATCGCTTTGCAAAAACGAAAAGGGAGACATGCTGGTAGCAAGCCCTAAGCCTGTCATAAACAGGCCTTAAAGAAACTGGTCATAAACAGGATTTCTGCAGCAATGTGACATGCTTGTGATGGCTATCACACACACTGCTAGAAGTTGTTGGTTTACTGGAGCAGGGCAAGGAAAACCTGGCCCCCCCGGAGCAGAAAACTGCTCAAGCCACAAACAATAGCAGGAGCAGCCTGTGCCTTAACAACATGCTTTTGCTGCAGATAATCAGCCAGGGCCTGTTTCTCTGCTCCTCGCTAAAAATGCTTTGTTTCCCATAAGGAATGCTTTTAGCTAATCTATAATCTATAGAAGCAATGCTTAGCATTGGCTTACTGTCAATAATATGTGGGTCAGACTCTGTTCATGGCTCTCAGCTCTGACGGCTGTCAGCCCCCTAGTCCCACTCTGCATTCTATTTCTGTGTCTGTGTCTTTAATTCCTCTAGCACTGCTGGGTTAGGGTCTCCACAACTGAGCTGGTCTTGGCAAGTTTGCATTGTTTTAGTTATTGGTGAGGCTGTATATTTCACCACCATGTGTGAGAGAATAGTTTATATCCTCTTCTCTACCTCCCTGCAACTCATTCACTTCTTAAATCATTAGAATCTGACTTTTGCCTCTAACAGTACACTGAGACTGCTTTCTTTAAGGCTATCAAAACTATCTTAGTTGAAAAATCTAACGGCCCTCTGTAGTCTTCAAGGCCCAATTATAATATGTATGTAATCATTTTTCAACATTCCCCTTCCCTTAAGCTAGGAAGTCTATCAATCGCCCCTCCTTGTTTCTTATTTTTTGAAAGTACTATCTAAAATGAAACTTTCTAAAAAATTCTGCCCATTCCTTTGAATGTGTTATGAATATAGTGGTTCTTACTTTTTCAAATCTCTTCTTAAATAACTCTCTTTTGGTGAGCTATAAATTGATTTCATTATCCATTAGACACTTTATAAAAGCTTTTTGGTCTGTCTCTCTCTTCTATTTTTAAGAAGATGATATTCAATTTAGCCTCTATTAAGATGCAATAATTAAGATCTATTCTCACTCCTTAAGTATGAGGAAGTATTTGTTTATATCTAGAAACACTGAAGAGCATCAGACAATAACTTTGGGACCTTTAGGAGGCCTTTACTGACCAATTTACTTCTAGGTGCTCTGTAATCTGACTTGCAAATGGCCTATCCTCTTATTACCCGGAAGCTGATCTTCCTTTGCTCCTGTCCCTTTCCAAAGTTAAGAGGCAGCGCACCACAGCTAGGGATCCAAAGTACTTCCCCAACCCACAGTCCAAGAAAGTAATGACCTCATCAGCTCAGATGACATAATACTCTGATAATTTTACAAGGACCATTGCTTGGACCTAGCCTTACTCTGAGAATTTCAGCTCATTCTTACATTGTTACAGCTGCAATTCTCAGTTTGATTTCAACCCTCACCCCCTACTTCTATTGATCCCATTACATTATTACCCAACAAAACCTAACAGGAATATATTAAAATTGTAAAAATGAACGCCGATAGCTACTGTATAGGCAATACTCAAGTGAGGAGAGGGAGACTCTGGAGGGACTCAGTGAAGAGAACAAAGGAGGTAACATTATATATTTGTTATGGGGCAAACTTAAATACTTAATACCTAGCATATAAAGAGGATATGAGAGGTGAAGCTGGAAGAATGTTGGTATTTACTGAGTACTTATTATGGCTAGAAAACGTGAGAAAATGCTTATCTGTAGATAAAACAGCTGAAAGGTAGGAAGGGAAAGAGGGTAAAAACTCATAAAATGTGTGTTTGTATGTATGTGCACACACGTATATATAAAATACATATGTATATATTTTACAGATAGGATATATGCATGCATATATATGTGTGTATGCATATATATGTATGTATGTGCATATGTATTTTGTAAAAGTTTTGGATTAAATTTCCTATGCTTTTTGTAACTTGCCTCTGCAGGCAATTATAAAAAAGGAGTTTCACAAATGTTTTGATTAACAGCAGTATTCCTGAAGTAAATATTCAGCTTTCCAAATTGGTAACCTCAAGAACCAACATTTATTTTTATTTATAAGCACTAGTAATTCTTGTTTAAAAAAACAAAATTCAACTCAACAGTGAGACAGGGGTACACTTGGTTACACTGCATGGATAAACATGACCCTCTTGTGTTAGGGAGAAACTGAGGCTCTCACACTCAGAGGTCACACACTGGCAGTGGTGAGAACATGGGCGCTGGCAGTGCAGTGGACACTGGTATTCCAGGCCCTGCCCATGCACTCCCTTTGTCAGGCGGGAGTCACAGTAGCCATGCTCACCCTTGCACGTGCTTGCCCTTATCAGGAGTTTCTCTAAGAGCTTTCCACATGAGCCCATTTCCTCCTCAGCAACCCTATCAGGAAGGTCCTGTTTTCAGTCTCATTTTACTGATGAGGAAACTGTGACAAAGATATTTAAGTAACTTGTTCACATAAGATGTGATGAGTTCAGGAAGGTGGTCCATGGATGTTGAATGAATGCCAGGAATGGGGATTATGACAAGGACTGAAAACTCAGGGTAACAGGCTTAGGGCGAGAGTTAAGGAGCATGTTCTGTTGAAGATACAAAATCTCATCATATGCTCTGTGATGTGTGCTGACTTAGTAAGGTGGGTGAGTTGTAAACAACTAAGGTGGTTTTAAGAGAAGAAGTTCACTGATACAGACTTTTACTGTTCAAGCTGTATACCAGGATGAAATGGCTTCAAGCAGTGCTTTGATCAAAAGGATAATTCCCAGGCCCCACCTGTCATTACCAAAAATATTCATGGAGACTTTGGCTTAGAGCAGGGATTAGCAAACTACAGTGTGTGGGCCAAATCTGGCCCACCCTGTTTTTGTCTATCCAGCAAGCTAATGATATGTACATTTTAAAATGGTTAGGAAGAAAAGCAAACAATAATAATATTTTGTGACATATAAAACTTATATAACATTCTAACTTCAGTGTCCAAGAATTAAGTTTTATAGAACACTATCACATTTATTCACTTATACGCTGTGTACAGCTGCTTTCAATACACAACAGCAGAGTGGAATATTCTCGGTAGATGAGACTTGGCCTGCAAGCCTAAACTATTTACTATCTGGCCCTTTACAGAAAAAGTCTGCACACCCCAAATTACTGAGAATTACTGTATCAGAACACAGAGGACACATTGGCAGATTACACCAGCTGGGTATACTGGCATAGGCAAACTTTTTCTGGAACTGTAACACTGAGACTACTTTGGTGCTCTGGTGCTGTTCACTATCTTCTAATACTTATTATTCATCAAGATTCCTTTGTGATACATACCATATACAAAGTGGGCTGGATACTCGGGTATCCTGCAAAACTGTGGTCTAGATTTATGGGGTGAAGGGACATGCAAGTTGGGACTGAGGCTGACAGGCATGATCCTTAGAGAAGTGACAGCACCCGCCCCCCCGCCTCTCAAGACTCCCTCCCCACATAGATGTCCAGCAATTCCTTCTGTAATTGGCTGACTTGTGTTGGCCTGTCCTCTACATTTAGGCCTATGCACCTCCTCAGAGCGTACGCTCCTTGTCTCATCCTCCCTGGTGGGCACTGAGCATGACTTGTTCATTCTCTGCTTGTGACACCATCAAGCCCCAGCAAAACTGTGGAAAGGTGTTAATTAGCCATGCTCAAACTTGGACTAGAATATTAAAATATAACTGGCCAGGCGCGGTGGCTCACACCTGTAATCCCAGCACTTTGGGAGGCTGAGGCGGGTGGATCACGAGGTCAGGAGATCGAGACCATCCCGGCTAACATGGTGAAACCCCATCTCTACTAAAAATACCAAAAATTAGCCGGGCGTGGTGGTGGGTGCCTATAGTCCCAGCTACTTGGGAGGCTGAGGGAGGAGAATGGTGTGAACCCGGGAGGTGGAGCTTGCAGCGAGCAGAGATCACGCCACTGCACTCCAGCAAGACTCTGTCTCAAAAAAAAAAAAAAAAATATATATATATATAACTTCAGTTTTTTAAATAAAATATGTTTACAATGTGCTTTATAAAAGATACCATTAAGTGTATTTCTGTTCACTGAATCTTATCCTGATTTTCATTATAAAATTATTTTCAGTCTAAAATTGATCCATTTTCATTGGAAAAGTTTATATCCAAGACATAAAAATCAAACTAAAAAATGCAGAAAGCCATTAAAAATCACACAGGGTAAACCAAAAAGCACTTTAAAAATGAAAGCTTAATAACACCATACTCAAAATAAGTCACAAAATGCCACTATCATGCAAAAATAGAAAATGCCATCCAAGAAGGAATTCTTGTGTCTTGAGGACAGCTACCCATGAGAAGCAGATGTGTTCTGTCAATTTCTCAACCTTTAACAAAATTCAACCAAAACAATGGACAGAATATAGTTATTCCCCTCATCAGTTTATCTGCAGAGAATATAAATACTGTTAACTATCAAGACTTTGAAATCAAAAGGAAGGAGAAAGGGAGAGAAGCCTCACAGCCTGGGTTTGTTCCGACTTCACAGCCAGGGCCAGCCTTGGAGTGTGGCCTGTGCTGAGAACTGGAGAAGGGGGACAGAAAACACGATTCCTGCAAAAGTGTCAGCGTGGAACCAGCTCAGCCACAGAAAGCAGCATTCAAACTGGGCTCCAGGATGAAATGAAAAAGTCTGGGATGATGCATAACTCGAGATGTCAGAAAATAAGGAACGAAAAGGCAAATGATGGGGGAAAGCACCCTAGAAAGGGACTGATGAGTGCTTTAAATTTGTGTCAGAAGAACCTAGTAACACGCAACCCTGCTTGTAAAATGCCTCGAGAGCACAGAGTTTGTATGCCAAAAGTCTCTCATGTGAGAATAAAGCTTATTTGTGCACTAGAACTGACTATTTGTGTTGGACTGAAATGGACTGGAAGAAAGAAAGGAAAATGGATTAAAAAAGAAAAAGCAGCAGTGGGAGACCAGGACCAGAAGGGAACTCTTAAAGAGGAAGGCCTCTCTTTTATTGCACACAGGTATCAGATCTGGGGTGGCCCTACCTCTCTTCATTGTCAGTCCCTTCTTCCCTGACCGTGGAGGAGGTCCCCGGCCGAGTGAAGCCCTCTCTGTGCTCTAATGCCAGCATGACTGAAAGAGGGCTATGGGAAAGGTCACCAGGGAGGCTGGGCAATTCTTCATGTCAAAGGATCTGAACCTGCGGTGGCCTGAGGCACACTGATCAATCTGTTTCCGAGAGGCAGCTGTCAGTCTTCCTGGGGTTACTTTCTCGGGGGTGGGACCCCGGACACTGTCCCCTGGGCTCTGGGGAAGCACCACACCATTCAGCAGTTTTTCGGGTGTTCTATCACATCCCATTAGGAGGTACTGATGTTTCTGAGGCAGATTTTCAAAGTGATGGCATCTGGGAAACTAAGGCTTAAGTTAAGGGGAGAGATTTTATAAACTTACAAATTACCAGGGAAGGGTCAGAGAACTTAACATAAGGTTGTTGATGTTTAGAAGGAACTGGTTGGTTATTCTGAACTTAAGATTTTCAGAGAGAAATGCAGAATCCTTAGGGGATGGTGAATCTGGCCCTAGAATTTTAATACTTAATACTTCCTTAGGGGTTACTCAAGACAATTACTCCTTAAAGGGACAGTTATTTCCAAGAGAGCTGATATCACGTACTTCCTGCTTCCTATGAGCAAGGATGAACAAGCAGCACTGTGCTGGTCTGGGGAGCTGTCTAGAGTTGCTTTTGACTGTTGCACAATGCCTAGTCTGTGGATTTCTTGGCTGTTAAGAACATTTTTGGTACACATCCATGACCCTCATCTACAATTCCAAATTCCAAAGAGCTCTGAAAGCCAACTCTTCAGGTGGCAATATATAAACTTCTTGGGTATAGAACTTGACTTGATTTGAGGCTATTCATAGTCTTTATCATTAGTGTGAATATTCATGTTTCACTGAATTAATATGTCTGAGGTGCTCTCCTTGGGTAGTATGTGATACACGGCTAATATATCTTGCTTTCTAAACTCCAAAAGGTTCTGAATTCCACAACACACCTGGCCCCAGGGGTTTTGGGTAAGGAGCTGTGGGCTTATGGCTGCCTCTGGCTTAAGAACTGCTGGGCCAGATCTCTCTGACTAAATCCAACCCCAGATAGTCACACGGATCCATTAAAGTGGAGTGTGTGAGATATCTGGGGCTAGGGAAGAGCAAGGAGACAGGAGTATCCATCAGGACCATGGTGGCTGAAGAGATGGAAGTGGCTACTCTTTGATGTGACAGACTGCCTTTGGTACTCTTGAGGCTTGGGCTCAATGCTGCTTTTACTGATTTCTCCAGCTCTGGGTAATGGCTCCTGAAGATAAACAGGCCAGCACCATGAGGTTTAGCTGGAGACGCTGGACTGACTCTTGGGGAATCAAGTGGCCTGGCTAGAACCCGATGCCACTGATGGCTGTAACTGCCTACTAAGTTATAAATTGAATTTGACTGCAATTGGGACGAAGACTCCTTGAATTTCAAAGCACAGCTCTGAATTCAAGGAGTCTTTGTCCCAGCTGCAGTTTCTATCCCTAGGAAAGTTTGAAAACTCATGTACATTTCTCTACCATGGCAGCATCCACAGCACCATTAGAAGCTGTGTGTCTTTCCAACTAGATTCTAACTTCTTTGAGCATGGGGACCACGTCTTATTTGTTCCCATGTCCTTGGCTCTTAGCACAGTGTTTGGCACACAGTATGCATCCAATAAACACTGTGAATGGATGAAAGGCCTGCCTAACTAAGAGCTACATTTGTCTTTGTCCTGACTCCTACATCACAAACAGATATGACAGAATGCAGCTGGATAGTTACATGGAGCTAGGTCATATATGCATCAGAGTGCTGAGTATGGATAGGAGAGAATGTAGGTATATTTATAGACCCCAATTCGACATTTATTTTTAAAATTAGCTTCTTTAAAATCACCAAATTTGTACTAAGTTTAACTTACACTGCCTGCCTGAAGTAGAGAAAGAAGGTAGATTGTTGATGGGAAGAAGGGGTGGAAAACTCAATAAAATGTCTTATTATGTAATGATGTCACAAGGAGTAAAAGAATTTTAGAGATGCAAAGAACTTCAGAAATCACCAAAAGCCTATAGCATTTATGTGGTTGGTCCAAAGACATATATACATCGTCACGATCAAGACTGGGACTCACACTATGTCTCTTAATTCCTAGCTTGTCACTAATTCTACACTACAAGTCAGACTAAAGATTTAGGGCTGCCAGCATTCCATAGGACCATCCTCCTTCTCATGGCACTTCCTTCAAATGGAAATTTTAAAAATGTAACACAGCAAAACCTCATAAGTACGCCCATCTATGATAATCTGTCCAACCTGAGAGATTAATAAATGAAAAACTTGTTAATTAATCAACTAGCAAAAACAAGCATGGTTATTTAAGAAAATCTGCTAGCATTTACAAATACTCATTTACATATCAGACTGCTTACGAAATTAATTAATGTGAGGTTTTACTGTGTATAGAACAAACCGAAAGACACATAAGAACACTTTAGATTATTGCAAGATGTTTCTAGAAGCCCACATACTAGAAATGTGGAAACCAAGTTTTTCAGGGAAAAAGAAAATACTTACCACCGCTAGCACTTCCTTCTCTTTTGCCACGGGAGCCCCCACTGCCATCTCTGCCTGACTTTATGCGCTAGAGCAAAGAGAAGACAACTTTAAAAGAATAAGTGCTATTCCTTCAAAGTTGAATATAGATAAAGGTGGATTTTAAAATTAACATTACTACATTACCCTTAGGACTAACCCATCATACCTGAGAGTTGATTCTACAGAAAAAAAAAAAAAGCCTGAGTTGTTTTGTAAGTGGAGGGTTCAAGCCTTCCCCTCTAAGGCTCTTGAGAAAACTCGTATAGCACTTTAATTCAAAAGTGCATCGTAACCTTGGCTTACACAAACAACTCAAAACTAAACAGTATTTTCTTGATGTGAACATTCAGGGCTTAAACATGATCTTTAGTTTAAAGGAGGGATGGGTGAGGAGGGGATAAGAATCTACAAAAGGGCCATTTCTTGCCATTAGTCCTCATATACAATGGTTGGACCTGAACTATTTGAGGGTTAAAAAAAAAAAAAAAAAAAAAGGTAAGCTGAGTTTTGAAATTCAATTTATAAAATAAAAGTATGATTAAAACCTCACAAAAGACCTAAGATCTGTCCAACAGTCTACTTTCTTAGATACAGACCTGCCTTCAGAGCCTAAGAAGTATCTCCACACTGTGGCATTGTTAGGTTTCTTTCTACATTTTATGGTTCTGTTTTGCCTAAGTATTAGAATTTTTGTATTAACACTGAATCTGCCTCAAGTCACACTATCAAATTTTCATATGTATAATGGTTCATTTACACAGCTACAGGATGATTACTGAACAGAGACAGATGGCTTTTTATATTTATAATTGAATTAAACTTCTTAACGGGTGGATATTTTATTTAGATCTTTAATAATATAAACATAAAACATAAACATAATTTCATATTTAATTCAAAAGACAAATTATTTAACTCCTTAACCCTGACAAATTCCCAAATATTTATAAATTGTCAGGTCATAAAGTTATTGTCTGTGGTTTGCTAGGAAGAAAGAAATTCTTTTCAATAATTAACTCATTTCTGTAAGATGAAACACTCTCTTAAAACTCAGGACTTCCAAATGTTACATAAACATATCCAATATTTTTTCCATTAAAAGGAAAAGCACTTCCCTTGAAATATCAACTTTCTCCTTGCCTTCATAGATGAAAGAAAATCTTAAAAAGATGTAGCAAAGTAAGAATTTAAACATCCATAATCTGACTTTATTTCAAAACTTGATTTTCATCCAACCACAGATGGATCATCTCCAGCATACCAAAAAGACCTCTAAATGCTGAAAATAGGCCGGGTGTGGTGGCTCACGCCTGTAATCCCAACACTTTGGGAGGCCGAGGCGGGTGGATTACCTGAGGTCAGGAGTTCAAGACCAGCCTGGTCAACATGGTAAAACCCCGTCTCTACTAAAAATATAAAAATTAGCCGGGTGTGGGGGCAGGCGCCTGTAATCTCAGCTACTCTGGAGGCTGAGGCAGAAGAATCGCTTGAACCTGGGAGGTGGGGGTTGCACTGAGCCGAGATCACACCATTGTATGCCAGCCTGGGCGACAGAGAGAGGGACTCCGTCTCAAAAAAAAAAAAAAATGCTGAAAATAAATTCATCAAGACAAATGTCCACATAGCTTGACAGTTTTTAAAACCACATGTGAAAACTTGTATCCTGTTTAAGTGACCAGAGGTTCAGAACAGGATATGCGAAGGTAAGTAAGCACTTCCATAATCACTACACTCTTTATTGCCTGACACCTGTTCCCCGCACTCATCTAGAATTTTCCAGTCCTCTGGCTCTCATCACGCTTCTCTTTTTAAACTCTTTAAATTCCTACTTTCTGTCCAGCCTAGAATCAAGGCCTACCACGTGCCATGATGCCACATTGGAACTATGGTCCTTGCCTTCTTCTTGTCTTTCTGCTTCACTCATCAAGAGAAACCTAAGCCTCGGCTGGTTCAGTGATTTCCCTTTTTCCTCTCCTACTCCCAGGACACTGTGCTGGGGAAACAGCTCCATCAGTACAAAAACCAGGCAAGCCTCAGGGCTCCCCACTGCTCACTTAGATCCTCCCGTGTGCCCCATGCAGGCCATCTCACTTCTCGTAGACACCACTTTTTGTCCTCATCACTTTTGGAACTGACTGTCCTGCCTGCTTAGAGAATAAAAGGAAAACAGCATCTCCTTGGATATGCCAGCTGGCATGGACCCTGCATGGATGGGTCCGCTACTCCCTGTCTGCCTGCCCTCCCTCATCTTTTCAGCTATTTCCTCCTCCCTCATCTCCTCAGGAGACCCCGTGTGTCCCCTGGTCGGGGCTGGCTCCATGTGCTCTCATTATGCTCAGGGTCCCACTCTACCGGTTTGTCTTTCTCCTTCATCATCCTCCTGTGCACAGAGAATGTGGTGTTCTTTTCCAACTGAATGCCTATTTGCAGTTGAGAATCAGTGAACTCCACCATAAGGAGTCTTGTGTAGTAACCATTGTAATAGCTGTACCATTGTAATAGCTGTAGCAAGGATTTCTTGTGGAAGTTACAGAGAAGGCAACTTCAAAAGTAAAACCAAAACATTTATCAAAACCTTAGTTTGATAAAGTTCTAAGTTCAAAGAACTCTCTAAGAATGTGCCTATTACGTAAGAAAAAAAAAAGAAATCTCAACTGTCAAGACTCAGTTAACTGTACATCTCTCATACCATTCACACAACAGAGCTCTGCTCAGTAGTGTTTTCAGGCATGATCTAAGTGCTTCCTTCGGAGATGCAAAGTAAACATCCAAGAGACAGAGCTGCTGCAGACAGCAATCCCACCAGGCAACAGGACAGACTCTGTGATGCCCCACCGGGTATTCCAGGGCTGGCCCAGCAGCTGACCTTGCCCTTTAAGAGTGTGATGGAGGTAAAGTGGCCTCAGTGCAGTGCAAAGGAACTGAAGGAAGCCAGGAGGGGTGTGTCACAAATGCCACATATACAGAGCTGCTGCTAAGTCAGGCAGACGGAAAGTTAGAGTGTCCATCATATTGACTGCTATGTGACTAATCTTAGTGAGGGTAGTTTTAGCTGTGTGAATGGAAGCAGTCAAGCTTAGACTGATTTGAAGAGCACCTGGGAAGTGAGAAAATAAAGATCAAGTATAGATAAAGTACATTGTTCTTTGGCTGGAAGGATAAAGAATGGTGACAGTGGGGCAGATCCAGAATGTGTGGGGCGAGAAGCTTATACAGCTTGGGGGAAACTTTCTGAGAAAGAGGATATAAAACTGTGAAAATGGGCTGGGCGCGGTGGCTCACGCCTGTAATCCCAGCACTTTGGGAGGCCGAGGTGGGCGGATCACAAGGTCAGGAGTTCAAGACCAGCCTGACCAACATGGTGAAACCCTGCCTCTACTAAAAAAAAAAAAAAAATACAAAAAAGAAAACAAAAACAAAAAACTGTGAAAATGAAATGAATGCAAAAATAATAATTTATTAGACAGAGGCAATGCAAATGAGGGCCTGCAGCTTAAGCTCCCCAACTCCACGGGGAACACCCTGGGCTGTGGGCACTGCTGCTCCTCAGGGACACTGGGCAGGGAATTCCTGCCATGACACCACACACTCTCAGGGGCCCGAGGGTCCTGTCTCACACAGACTCATCTGACATGCAACCCACCTCAGATCTAGCACAGCCATGGGTACATTTTAGGAGCACAGTAAACACTTGTAAACATAGTGAAGACGACATTCTCATCATATGGTATATGAGGGCTCAACTACGAGACACACTTTTCAGAGTTATTCCCCTCATCCTTCCAGAGTTTTAACACTTCATAAAGTTCACAGAAATTCTTATCACTTTGGAGTGGATGTGAGATAAGGCCTCATGGTAGGTAAGACAGGAAGCATTTAAACAATGATTGACATAAATGATTCTTATCACTTCAACGCTAAGATGTGCAGGAAACAGCCATGTAACAAAATATGGAGCACAAAGTGACGGAAATCTGTATTTACTGACATGGGAAGTGGTCCATGTTATTTTGCGAAGTGGGTGGGAGAGGTTATAAAACATTATTTTTTGTAAAAATCTCACTTTTGTTTTAAAAAAAGTCCCATTAAAAATATATGTGTTGATATATGTTTGCATATATTTGTAAAAATGCCTGGGAAAGGGGAATGATAACAGTGATGTCTAAGTGGTGGGATAGGTGATTTTCACTTTTTTCTTTACACATTTTTATTTGGATTAAAAATTATTTACAAAAGCAATTTTCCTGCATTTTTTAAAGAACATTTATTGTTTTCATAATAGGGAAAAAAGATGGGATTCCTAACCTGGAAAAAATATTATGTCATTCCCACTCTGGAAAAAAAATGAGAGAAGGCACAGAATAGAGGAGCAAAGTAGCCACAAACAAAATAACTGAACAAATTAAGTGAATAAATGCTGGAAGAGAGAAAATAAACATTTTTTCCCTTTAAACCTACTCTTTATTATGAATCTGTGACCATAAACTCGCATGCTACTCTTCTGGGGACTGGAAGAACCATTATGAGCTGGTGGGTCCTATGGGTTATCCAGCATGGGCCACCCAGAGTGGGGTCTGGAAACCACTGATGGCCCACAAACTGCCACCTGTCCTCAATGAGATGAACAGAGGGCAAGTGCTTACAAACTTGCACAGCATCAAAATGTTGCTGGATGTCGGACCCTGCTGACATCCAAGTGCAGGATCATTTTTCTAGTAATGTCAGTGACAGACTGGCAAAAAATAATTTCACCACAGATAGTTTGAGAAGTTCAAAGCTAGAACGCTATCCTCATTTTACAGCTGATAAGAATGAAGTCCAGAAAGGTAAACATCCATTCCAGATCACACGGTTGACCAATGGTCATGTCAGGAAAAAAGTACAGGGTTCTGTCCACCATACTACGCATTTACTTCCTAAGAACTGGGTTTCGGTTCTATGGAACAAGGAGCAGTTACTTGTTACGTAGTTAAGGGTTCTTAAGAAGACTGGCTGACTGTAAATTCAAGAGAAAACAAAATTAAAAACATTCCTTAGTGGCTTCAATTCCAAAGGACCCATAAACGTGGCCTTAACTTCCTGTCCTCAGACCTCTGCCCACATTTTTTTCTCTCCACCCCAAACTCCAAGTGTCCAATCATGCCCACTCCAAACACAAGCCCCTCTGGGAACTGCCTCTGAGTACCTCCTCTCAGAGAAAAGACCCTCCCCTCTCAGTCCCACAGCTCTGCCTAGAGTGCCTCAGGCACCAGGGCCAACTCTTGTCCCTCACTGTGTCCTCCATATGCACGGCAGATCATAATCAATGTTTTCTGAGCGAAACAACAGAGAGGCTAACACAGGGCAATGCATGAGAGTATCTGAAATCAATGGCCTTAAAGAAATGACTGGTGATCTTAACCTAGAAAATGTAATCAACATGCAAATCACCACCAGTTTTGTACTAAGGATATATTCTGTTCAGTACTTTTGTTGACTTTTGTCAATAATATATAAATTGTACGCCATTATTACACATATAGAATTTTTTTAAAATTGCATTTTTTAGTTTGGTTAATTTTAAAGCTAAATATGGGATCTTAATACTGGATCTCTCTCCTTTTAAGAAATATAACCAAAAGGGTTTCTGCTCAACTTGACTATACGTTTATTTTCATTGCATTTTGGTAATAACTGGAAATTTGGGTATATGTACCAATGATATATTAATTTTGAATGTCACATGCTATTTTGTCAATCTGGCCAAAAGAAAGCATTTCTTGGCATTGTTTCCTGATTACTTTGGGGGAAAACTGGCAAATATTGAAACAGCATTTCTCTATTTGAATAGTCTGAAAATTTAGAAATTTGATTTAAAAATTGAATATATTTGTATCTTTAGACTAGCAATGAAAATATTCTGCATTTTGTCTTTTTTTTTTGAGACGGAGTGTCGCTCTGTTGCCCAGGCTGGAGTGCAGTGGCACGATCTCAGCTCACTGCAAGCTCCGCCTCCCAGGTTCACGCCATTCTCCTGCCTCAGCCTCCCAGGTAGCTGGGACTACAGGTGCCCTCCACCACGCCTGGCTAATTTTTTGTATTTTTAGTAGAGACAGAGTTTCAGTGTGTTAGCCAAGATGGTCTCAATCTCCTGACCTCGTGATCTGCCCACCTTGGCCTCCCAAAGTGCTGGGATTATAGGCGTGAGCCACCGCGCCCGGTCTCTATTATTTCTTTATTTTCTTTTTCTTCTTAATAGTTTACCTTTATTCTCCAACCTTTTTGGTGTTTTGGCTGTTTTTCTCTTCCTTTTTCATATTTAAAATATTCATTCCTCAAGCCCTGCTCTTCCCATTTTGCTCTATTCCAAATATACACTCTTGCTTTGACAGACCTCTTTGTTTGTCTGCTAATGTTTTTCATGTTCATTGAAGCAGAAAAGCAAAACATCTTTTAAAAAACAGCACTGCTACATGGCTTGCAGTTTCCAGGGGGTGGTCCACACCATTATGGGGCTCGCAGTGTTCAGGAATGGAGGGCTGAGAGTGAGTCTGTCTTGCCTGGCCAACAACCCAGTGCCACAATTGCTTCTTGCTGGCACTAATGAATGTACAATGTACAATGTACAATGTTTTCTTCTTACCCAAAAATGTGGATTCCCCCAAGCACAAAAAAGAGAACAGTCTTCCTTTCCATAATAGTTCCAGAAAGAGGACTAGTTTCTCTGAAAAATCATTTTAGATAAAACTTCTAGTTTTAACATTTTAAAACAGGAGTTAGGGAATCAGCAAGAGAAATTACCCTGACCCACATAAACCTGAATTGGTTTATGTTCCTCTCTTAAGTTTATACAAATCTTTTTCCATTTTAAAACAATTTAAGAAAATCCACTGCCTGATATACTTTATGTCTACTTTTTCACCTCTTAAATTAGCTTCTGTATCCTGAGTTGGTATTTGATCAAGGTAACCCTTCAGGAGCATAAAGCCTGAGTGCTTCTCAAACTTTGGCGACAATAAAAATCACCTAGAAAACTTGTTAAAGCACACACTCACAGATTCCATTGTTGCAGAGAAGTAACTGTCTCTCATGGTCCACAGGACTTTCCAATTAAAATTATGTCTTCAAATTAACCTGTAAGCTATTTCATGTTGTGGAAAATTATAATTATTTGTCTGTTAGTAGCTATCCACTAAGATAATATGAAATCTATTGCACTTCCTCTCCCTGGGAATCCACTTTTGCCAGAATTTTATCCTCAAACTAGAGTTTTAGTTATTCCTCCTATTATGTCAGAGCAGAAAAAAATTTCAACTCTGTTTTCTTATAGAAGCTCCTAACATCACACATTTGAGCTATAGAAGGCTGACATTCTAAAAATTAACAGACTGCAGTTTGGGGCCCATATGAGATACCTGTTCCCTTATTTCTTTCATTTTTTCCAACCTCTTCAGTTTTCTGGCATATTCTTGAGCATCTTTTAATCCAAGATCTGTGCAGAGACGAACTAAGAAACGCAGACCTAAATTGTAAAATATACATTTAGGAAAGAATATAGGCACAGTATATTCGTTAAAAGCTCAATAAATCAGTGAACTCAGTCTTTTGGGATACAGGTAGGAATGATGCTTACAAATAGTATTTTTCTCCTGAAAAAGAATTACACTTTGCAATCTCTGGACCAGGGAGAACTGACTTCCTTGGAAGGAGGTTTAAAGGGTCTCTCTCCATGTGTCCTGTCCTCACGCTGCCAGAACCTAGAAGGAACATGGCACAGGACACTGCTGGCAGAGAACTTAGAAGGCAAATGTAACATTTGTTAATGTTCTATAGCAGTTTCATAAATACATATAAAGAGCTATAAGAGAGACGAGGCTAAAAAGTGTAGACAGTTTATACATATAATAATCATTACTAATGTTATTACTGTCAGTAAATTCATTTTTAAAATAAGTATTATTCACACTGTGCAAAGCACTAGGAAGATAAAAAAGATGTATTTCACAGTGGCTGGTCTTACAGTTGACATCAAATATATATAAAATAATCACAATAAAAAGTTTTGTGTTAATCATGTCTTGTATACAACAACAACAACATAATCTTCGATCACTTTATACATATCACCAGATGACATATTGTTTAGTTCTGCTTGCTATTGGGTCTTATAAAAATGGTATTGTTCTGTATACAGTCTCCTGGAATTTGCTTTTTCATTCAAGCTTGTGTTTCTAAAATTAGCAACATTTTAAAAACATGCAATAGATGCTAAAAAACACAATAATTTTGTCTTTACATTGGTAAGAATGGCCTTTGCCATTTGTGGTCTAAATTACTTTAAAATATTTTTATTATCTCATTTAAAAATAATATTTTCCTTCAATACAACTGCAATGCAGGTCATTATAGAGAATTTGTAAAACATACAAAGGTAAAAAACAAAAAATAAAAGTTACTCATTACTCATCCATCCAGAGACATAGATGTTCATCAGGGATATTGGTCTAAAATTCTCTTTTTTTGTTGTGTCTCTGTGTGGCTTTGGTATCAGGATGATGCTGGCCTCATAAAATGAGTTAGGGAGGATTCCCTCTTTTTCTATTGATTGGAATAGTTTCAGAAGGAACGGTACCAGCTCCTCTTTGTACCTCTGGTAGAATTTGGCTGTGAATCTGTCTGGTCCTGGACTTTTTTTGGTCGGTAGGCTTTTTTTTTGTGGGTATCCTTTTTGTTGATGTTGATGCTATTCCTTTCTGTTTTTTAGTTTTCATTCTAACAGACAAGCCCCTCAGCTGCAGGTCTGTTAGAGTTTGCTGGAGGTCTACTCCAGACCCTGTTTGCCTGGGTATCACCAGCAGAGGCTGCAGAACAGCAAATATTGCTGCCTGATCCTTCTTCTGGAAGCTTCGTCCCAGAATTAATCATTTTGGCTCTATTAAATATCTTTCAAATACATCTCCCGACATCATCCACCAACAACATCATTGCATTCTGCCTAAATTCCTGCTGTACGATTTAGGTAGGGCATTTGAAAATCTAGCTGTATCACATCCAGACTTGCAGCCAACCCTCCTGTTTTCAGAAGCAGCCAGCACCCCTCCCATTTTCTGATGCCTCCAATTCCCAGGATTTCCTGGGGTTCTATGTCAAGAATTGTTTTGCTTCTGCTGACTTCTCCACTACCTACATACCTCTGCAGTTCTTCTAAACTGCTAAGCAGAAAACATTCCTAAAATTTAATTATCTCTTTGTTCTTGTACATTTATATTTTTTTTTTTTTTTAAGATGGAGTCTTGCTCTGTCACCTGGGCTGGAGTGCACTGGCGCAATATCAGCTCACTGCAACCTCTGCCTCCTGGGTTCAAGCAATTCTCCTGCCTCAGCCTCCTGAGTAGCTGGGATCACAGGTGCCCACCACTACGCCCAGCTAATTTTTTGTATTTTTAGTAGAGACAAGGGTTTCCTCATGTTGGTCAGGCTGGTCTTGAACTCCTGGCCTCGTGATTCGCCCGTCTTGGCCTCCCAAAGTGCTGGGATTACAGGCGTGTGCCACCGCACCCAGCCACATTTATAGTTTTTATAAACTGTCTTTTTTTGGTTTGTAGTATAAGAAAACACATGTTCAATCTGCTACATTTTCCACAATAGACTACCTTTTGAAATAGACTCTGCATCCCTCTAACTCTGCCCTTACTAATGCTACTGTCTACCTGCAGTGCCTGTTCCTGCCTTTCCTTCCTGGTAAAACCCTCCGTACCCTTCAAGGCCACTTCAAATGTTACTTCCTCTGTAAAACCTAATTATGTCAATCGTCCCCTAGTTTGGGCAGAGTTAAGAGCTCCTCTGTATTTTGACAGCACTTTGCACATTTTTCAGTTATCTCATTTATTAACCCATATCAGTTAACTATTTGTGAGTCCTAGGAGGCAGAAATCAAGTTGATATATCTGTTGTATCCCCAGCACATAAAAAATAGTTGGTAAAAGTTCTGGGGAACAAATGAATGGATAAAGAAACAGGAAAGTCTTAAAGCTAGTGAACACTCCATTTTTTCAAAAGTATTACTGATAATATATATAATAACAGAACACAACAATATGTGCTAAACATACTGAAATAAATTTATATGAAGATGGCCCCCAACTTCTCCCTAAGTGCCTATTTAATACATCCTCTTGGACATCGAAAAGGTAGCTCAAACACAACGTATCTAAAAAAAGGTTTTGATTTTTCCCTCCAAAAGCTGCTTCTTCCCCAGTTTCCTACATCTCAGTGGATGGCAGCTCCATCCTTCCAGCTCCCAGAGCTATATTTGTGCAATTACCCTTGACACTCTGTCCCTCAAGTCTCACATCTAAATGGCCAGCAAGTGCTGGCACTGATACCTTTGATACATATTCAGAATCCATCTTGCCCACCTCCACTGCTAAATCATTAGTCCAAGTGAATACTGTGATTTTCCATTTCGGTACTGCCTACTCCAGCTTATTCTCCATACAGCAACCAAAACAATCTTTTGATTTGGACCTCAGGTACAGAAGCTTGAGTTAATCACACTTTAGAACCTTTTGAAAACATATGTCAAATTGTATTATTCTTCCACACAAAATCCTCCAATGGCTCATCATCTCGCCAGAAATATAATTTGAAGCCCTGACCTAAAGCCTGTGAGGATCCACAGGTCCTGGCCCACCCACTCTGCCTCTCTCTCCCCATCACACCATCCACTGTGCTTCAACCACATTGACCTCCATATCGTCATGGCTTGCTTCTGTCTATTCTTTCAGGTCTCTGCTCAAATGCTAATTTAACAGAAAGCTGTTCCATGACAACCCTGTCTCAAATACCAGCCCCTCCCAAATTCTCTATCTCCTTACCTGTTTTGCCTTCACAGCACTTATAACTACTGACATTATTTGTTTATTGTCTTTTCTCTTCCCACTAGAAACAAGTTCCATGACATCAAGGATTTTGGTCTCTTTTGTTTTCTGCTACATCCACAGCGCTAGAACAACGTCTGGAACAGAATAGTCACTCCACTCCACAATAATTTGTAAATATACCAGCAATTTAAGACCATTAAAGTAGACCAGGCGCGGTGGCTCACGCCTGTAATCCCAGCACTTTGGGAGGCTGAGGCGGGCAGATCATGAGGTCAGGAGTTCAAGATCAGCCTGGCCAAGATGGTGAAACCCCATCCCTACTAAAACTACAAAAATTAGCCGGGCATGGTGGCAGGCACCTGTAATCCCAGCTACTTGGGAGGCTGAGGCAGGAGAATCACTTGAACCTGGACAGCAGAGGTTGCAGTGAGCCGAGATCGCACCACTGCACTCTAGCCTGGGTGACAGAGTGAGAGTCTGTCTCAAAAAAAAAAAAAGACCATAAAGTGTTGTAAAAGTTAATAGTATAAAGTAACTTAAAATGTCACACATTACTATAAAAATTGCATTTGCATATACATTTATATTAATAATTCAGAATAAGAAGGTAATTTGTACTTTCTGCAAATAAAGATTGGCTTAGGAAATTTTTTTTTTTTTTTAGAGATTTAGAGATGCCCAGGCTGGAGTGCACTGACACAATCGCAGCTCACTGCAGTTTGGAACTCCTGGGTTCAAGCGATCCTTCCGTCTCAGCCTCCCGAGCAGGTGGAACTATAGATGCACGCCAGCATGCCCTGATATTTTTTTCATGTTTAGAAGAGTTGAGGTCTTGCCATGTTTCCCAGGCTGGTCTTGAATTCCTGGGCTCAAGCAATCCTCCGGCCTCGGTGTCCCAAAGTGTGGAGATTACAGACATGAGCCATCACACACAGCCAGAAACACTTAATGTAAAGTAAAAATCATTATTTTTGGTGGATGTTCTCTGAAATTTAGTACATCATCTGTAACTCTGTAAAGCAGGTCAATTTTTGGTGAAGAATATGTTTTAAAACTAAATTATCCTGCCAGTTTTATCCAGAAAACTAGTCTTCTTAAAACAGCACATTCCATGGGTGTAAATGTTTTTTCTACGACTACAGTTAAGATAGACTATTGATTACATTTGTTTTGAAAATTAAATAGGCCAAAGTTATCTTAGACACCCTCTATGGCATAGACAATCATTCATTTGATTCTTAGAGTGACTCATACTCTAAAGAAAAAAACCTGGCCTTCCTTGAAGACATTCCCTTTTCCGGCCCAGTGCAGAGGTGCTATGGTTACTTCAAGAGTTCTCAATTGGCATCAATTTTGCACCCCCAAGGGACACTGGCAATGTCTAGAGACATTTCTGGTTTTCATATCTAGGGGTGAGAGAGCTACTAGCTAATCTATTGGACAGAGGCCAGGGATTTTCCCAAACATTCCATAACCCCCTGGATGGCCTCCCACAATGTGGAAATGCACAATCCCAAATGTCAAAGGTGCCAAGGCTGAGAAACTCTTGCCTAGCAGACTTTTGGGTTGTTCCACTTTCAAGAAAAGTTATTACTGCTATCTCTCATTTAATCTCTAAAGCACTAGTTCTCTAATGTGACTGAGATTAAGAATCACATAGAAAGTTCTTTAAAAAGAAATAGGAAAAAACAGATGCCTGCGTCCACTGTAAATCTAAATGAAAATCTTTCTAGGTAGGGCTAGAAATTTGTACTTTAAAAAAGTTCTAGGCCGGGCATGGTGGCTCACACCTGCAATCCTAGCAATTTGGGAGGCTGAAGCAAGAGAATCGCTTGAAGAGTGATTTTGTTTTTAGTAGAGCCCCCGTCTCTACTAAAAACAAAAATTAGCTGGGCTTGGTGGCGTGTGCCTGTAATCCCAACTACTAGGGCACTGAAGCAGGAGAATCTCTTCAACCCAGGAGGCAGAGGTTGCAGTGAGCCAAGATGGCGCCACTGCACTCCAGCCTAGGAGACAAGAAGAAAACTCCATCTCAAAAAAAAAAAAATTCTAGAAGTAATTCCCATGTAGCCTATTTCCTGACTGGTATTTGTGAAAACTACTGCTGTTAAGTTAACGAGTCTACTTCTAATCAGCATTAGAGAACACCCTGCTCCTACACTCCTACCAAAGACCATAACTGAGCTAACTGCTGTTGAGCTTTTCTAGAAAGCCAAATGGAGAAATATATTAATGAAGAAACACGTAGTACATCTAATCCTTGGCCATCAGAAAACTTGGCTCAGAAAAGATTTTTTACTAAATTGTAATGCATTGTTTTGTGTTCATTGTCATTGAAGAACAAATTTATTTATTTATTTATTTATTTTGAGACAGAATCTCGCTCTATTGGCCAGGCTGGTCTTCAACTCCTGACCTCAGGTGATCTGCCCACCTCAGCCTCCCAAAGTGCTGGGATTACAGGCGTGAGCCACTGTGCCCAGCCTTGAAGAACAAATTTTAACATGGTCGTTTCCAGCATATTATTTTATTTGCTATAGGGATGTTATTTAAGAAAGTATCTACTGTATCTTTCAATGATTTTATCTACTGTATCTCTCAATGTCTAAACAGAAGTGAATTAAGAGTTGAAGAGATACTTCTTCTTCCCAATAAATTGCTTTATATTTTCACATAAAACAGTAAAAATTGTACAACTGCTTGTAACTTTTCTCTTTCCTTTGGCTGCAAGGCTATTCAGGGACAAATTTATAGTTTAGTGAGAACATGTGGCATATGAATGTGCTTACTTTATGTTTTTCTTGATTCTGTTGTTACTGCCATAATACTTCACATTATTACTGTAAGTTGCATCAATCCACTGTGCAACAAGATAGTAAATAAACGAATATCTTCTACAAAGATAACTTTACAACTGAGTAAACAGCATATTAACATAATGTTTTAAAATTGAAGTAACATTAAAAATTATTTGCGGCCAGGAGCAGTGGCTCACGCCTGTAATCCCAGCACTTTGGGAAGCCAAGGTGGGCGGATCACGACGTCAGGAGTTTGAGAACAGCCTGGCCAACATAGTAAAACCCGTCTCTACTAAAAATACAAAAATTAGCCAGGCACGGTGGTGCGCGCCTAGAATCCCAGCTACTAGGGAGGCTGAGGCAGGAGAATCACTTGAACTCAGGAGGTGGAGGTTGTGGTGAGCTGAGATCACACCACTGCACTCTAGCCTGGGCAACAGATCAAGACTCTGTCTAAAAAAAAATTATTTGCTATTATATCAGCAAGATTATTAATGTTCAATTTTTATAAACCCTAAAATTATTTTCTCAACCTTTAGAAGTTGTTTACTAAAATGGACAGTTAAAAATGTCTTTCCTATAAAATACCACAGGTTTACAAACTTTGAAAAATCAACCATAGGCCAAAATGCTTTTTTAAAATTCTATAGAACTCTGAAATATGTATTTTTTTAGTATTAAAGAAAATTCTGTGGTATATTTAAATCCATCAACAATTAGTTACATAAAAATATGTACTTGCATAGTCAAATTTTCTGATCCTATAAAAATATGTATCAGATATGTATTTAAAATATGTATCACAAATTATAGGTTGGTATTTACGTATACAATTACTGTAGCAAATGTAATTATATATTAGAACATAAAATATGAGAACTTATCACTTCAAAGTTACATTATGTAATGCCACTTACATTCGACATTTTCTGGAAATTTTCTGTGAGTATCTTTATAAGTATCTAATGCTTTTTGGTAGTTACCTATAAACAAACAAGAGAAAAATATATTAGCAAATTACAGAAACTAACAGGATTCAGAAAAATATTAATTTTAACTGATATACTGGCTATTTAATGGTTTAATAGAAAGGTTTCATGTTTTATATACCACTTAATATAACTTTTAGAAGAAAAATGTATAGATAAAATAAATTTGAAATAAGGGTTAAAGCAGAAGTAAATGGGTGATAGCTGAAATTTAGCTTCTTCCTTTTTTTTTTTTTTTTTTTAAAGAGACGAGGTCTCACTCTGTTGCCCAGGCTGGAGGACAGTGGCTATTCACAGGCACAACCATTATGTACTACAGCCTATAAACTCCTGAGCTGAAACAATCCTCCTGTCTTAGCCTCCAGAGTAGCTGGGACTATAGATGCACATTGCTGAGCCTGGTTCACTTTAAATATTTTAGTGGCAAAAATTAAGATCCATTCAATTTTCTAAAAAAGATTATTCCAGACGAACTGACAAATTTAAAAATAATCTAAGTTATATACTTACAGTAATGTCAATGTCATTCATTTAGTTGGAAAATATTTAAGATGTTTTTATAGTTTTTTTGGGCTGGGCGTGGTGGCTTACTCCTTTAATCCCAGCATTTTGGGAGGCTGAGGTGGGTGGACCACTTGAGGCCAGGAGTTTGAGACCAGCCTGGGCAACATGGTGAAACCCCTTCTCTACTAAAAATACAAAAATTAACTGGCCATGGTGGCACACACCTATAAACCCAGCTACTGGGGAGGCTGATACAGGAGAATCGCTTGAACCCAGGAGGTGGAAGTTGCAGTGAGCTGAGATTAGTGCCACTGCAGGCCAGCCTGGGTGACAGAGTAAAACTCTGTCTCAAAATAAACGAATGAATGAATGAATAAATAAATAAATGTTTTTATTTATTTATTTATTTATTTTTTGAGATGGAGTCTTGCTCTGTCACCAGGCTGGAGTGAGTGCAGTGGCACAATCTCGGCTCACTGCAACCTCCAACCTTCGCCTCCTGGCTTCAAGCGATTCTCCTGCCTCAGCCTCCCGAGTAGCTGGGACTACAGGCGTGCACCACCACGCCCAGCTAATTTTTGTATTATTAGTAGAGATGGGGTTTCACCATGTTGGCCAGGATGGTCTCGATCTCCTGACCTCGTGATCTGCCCGCCTCAGCCTCCCAAAGTGCTGGAATTACAGGCGTGAGCCACTGTGTCCGGCCTTTACAGTTTTTTAAACATTATAAAGTTTATAGAAAGCAATTTATTTTATAACAAAATAATTTAGCTTCATGTAACAGCCAAAATAGGAAAAACAAATTTGGATCAAAGATCTTTCCTAAAATCTTAGCAAATGAGTTATAAATCTCTCTGGGCCTCTCTCTACAAGAGGGATGAAATAGAGACAGGAAGCATCTGACCCAAAGCCAGTTCTCAATGCTAGCTGCTGCTTCTAACCTGTACTTCCATAGCTGAAGCAGGCTATGTCTTTAAATCATTTAGAATAGTTTATATGTATATATATACTTTCTGTATGACTGACGTTGAAATGAACATAGGCAATTGAGAACTCATGTTGATATAAATTGAATGTATATAGTATAGTCATGTTGTACATTCAATAGGAATTACAGATCCCCCCTAAAATGATTTGAGGAATACACTGAGTTATGTATTAAAACATTTCTGATGCCATTCTGAAGGTGCTCACAGAGATAAAGAAGGAAACCTCCCCCGAAACTGGGTGAGAACAAACTGCCAACACTTTCAAAACTTGTGCTTCCCTCTTCCCTTAGATTGAATACTTTCTTTTCCTGGGTCATTTTTATGCTCTACAAGAGGGATTATAAATTTGTTCACATTTCTCTCCCAGCTTGATCTTTGATATTTTATGCATATTATTCACTTCACAGTTAGCCTAAAACTAATAGCATCTCTATCCTTCAGGATATGTGTCATCAGCAAGAATTTAATAAAAGCAGTAACAAAAACATAAACCAAGATAGCCAGTGATCTTTGGTATAAAAAACATATAGTCACACTTGTCTCAGTGTGAGCTTTTCTCAGGCTTCTCAAGTGTCATAAATTTGGCCGAGCACACAGGACATTTAGAATCAACTGAGTAGAAAATAGAAATATAATGTATACAGTATGCCTATTTTTTTCTGTGGCTAACTTGTGAAAATGATTACATGTTAACTTTGAGAAATAACAAATCTGTTTTTAAGACAAGTATTGGAATACATGATTAATACCCACTTTGTAAGCATAACTTTTTTGTATGTAGTAATTATTGTGTTTTTCATACAATGCTTTGAATATGTACAGTTATAAAAAGTTAGTGTTTTCATAAACAGATATGCAACTGGAACACATTTATATGCATAATTACCTAAAAGGAAAGAAGCAAAATATCTATAAAATGAATAAAACTAAAGCATTTACCACTTCTTCTGAAACAACTAGCTACCATCAGCTGCCATTTCACTTGTGTAGGCCTATAAAATAAATAAATGAGATGAAATTAGAGATAAAAAATCTGTGATGCTCAGTTTTATAAAGCTATGTATCTACTATTTTACAATTACTTTTTGACCTTTTGTTAGATCATTTTTATTATTGAGAACAGCAGATATATAATTTCCCTCAGTATTGCCTATCATATTTATATTAGGACATATAAATTTAAGTGTTCTTCAAAGTTCCTCTAGTTCATACCTTTATTTAGATATTCATATGAGAACCACTTAACCTGTTTGGTTAAAACCCACTGCATTCTACTTTAAACTTAAAGGAGCATTACTTTTGCTATAATCTTTTATCATAATACTTACACTTGCTTGCAAATTTAGTACCTGAGAAGCAATTTTTGATCTAGTGTTTGAAAAATCAGGCTTCGACTAAACAGAGAGTAAAAAAAATTCTACTAATCCCTTTTTGTCCATTAAAAAGAAATCAAATTCTTTTCTAAAATAAATAACCAAAACCAGGATTTCTAAATACTTCTATTAAAAATATCTCAGGATGGCAAGGATATGAAGGAAGAAACACCTAGGGAACAATTTATGCTCGTCTCATTTTTTTGAATCTCCTTTCTAAGTAGAAGCCTGATGGCTTCAAAGAAAACCTCAGTTCCTACTCGATTTGATGGCAGACCTACCTACTGGAATCAGATAGATCTGGCTTTAAATCACAGCCCTGCTACTGGGGCAAGTTACTTAACTTCAAATCCATTGCCTACACGGCCACCCACTGTGATCTAAATAAAATACACATCTAACCACATTACTTCCCTCCTTAAAACCTGTTACCTCCCTTCCACCTACATGCTAAATCCAAGATTCTAACCCAGTTTATCTACTTTCTAGATCTTTTCTGCTTCTCCAACTCATCTCCCACCGTGCCTTGCTTAACATTTCATGTTACAGCAAATTCACACAGGAGCACGGACTTCCCTGTATCCCCTGCATTTGCTAGACCTCTGGCTTTTGTATACACCACCATGTCTGCTTAGAGACGCATTCCAACCTCTTTACTCTCTGCTAATGCCACATGGATAGACTGTTCCATATGCTCTCCTAACACCCTAGAATCACTTAGCGTTGCATTTACCATGTGGTATTATTATTTATGTTTCTGAATACATTACCTTCCTTCCTCTATAAAGATAAGTATAATGACTTCTAATACTGTCAATCTAGCCTGTTTTTGAACTTTAAATGAATACAATCATATAGTATGTAACTTTTTTTTTTTTTTTCAGACACGGTCCCAGTCTGTCGCCCAGATTGAAGTGCAGTGGCATGATCTCAGCTCACTGTAACCTCCCCTTCCCGGGCTCAGCCTCCCAAGTAGCTGGGACCACTGGCACACACTGCCATGGCAGGCTAGTTTTTATTTTTTTTTAAAGAGATTTTTGCCATGTTGCCCAGGCTAGTTTCAAACTCTTGAGGTCAAGCGATCCGCCTGTCTCATCCTCCCAAAGTGCTGGAATTACAGGCATGAGCCACTGCACCTGGCAGTATGTATACTTTTATTAAGAGCTGAATTACTGAGATAGCCTTTATATACCATACAATTTACCTACTTAAAGGACACAATACAATGGTTTTAGTGTATTAATTCTTTAAAATTATGATAAAATATATACAACATAACATTTGCCAAAATTTACCATTCTTGGGTATACAATTCAGTGGCATTTATCACATTCACAATGTTGTGCAACCATCACCACTATTTCCAAAACATTTTATGACACCAAACAGAAACACTCTGCAACCATTAAACAGTAACTCTTAATTTCCTTCCCCACAATCCCCAATAACTTCTGATCTACTTTCTATCTCTATAAATTTGCCCGTTTTAGACACTTCATGTAAGTGGAGTATTTGTTCTTTTGTGTCTGGCTTCTTTCACTTAGCTAATGTTTTCGAAGTCCTTCCATGTTGTAGCATGTAACAGAACTTCCTTTGTATAGTGGAATAATATTCCATTTTATTTATATACTGTGGTCCCCCCTTATCTGTGGTGAATATGTTCCAAGATCACCAGTGGATACCTGAAACTACAAATACTACTGAACCCTATATATACTATTTTTTTTCCTATACAAACATACCTATGATAAAGTTCAATTTATACCTTAGGCATGGTAAGAGGTTAATAATAACTAATAAAATAAAACAATATACTATAATAGAATTATGCAGATGTGGTCTGTCTCTCTCAAAATGTCTTATTGTACTTTACTGAGGGTAACTGAAACCGTGGACAGCAAAACATTGTATAAAGGTGGACTACTGTACCATGTTTTGTTTATTCATTGTTGATGGACACCTAGGTTGTTTCTACCTTTTGGCTACTATAAATAATGCTGAGGCTACTTTTGACTATCGTAAACTGAAAGCTGAGGCTCAAACAGATCAGATACTTACACAAACATGTGTAAGTATCTGATCTGTTTGAGCCTCAGCTTTCAATTCCTTTGGGTATATACTTACTATACACTGAAAACTATACAACATTGTTGAAATAAATTAAAGAAGACATAGATGGAGAGGCATGTGTGTGCTTGAATTGGAAGACTTAATATTTTTAAGAAAACAATACTACTCAAAGTGATCTATAACGTCAATGCAATCCCTATCAAAATCCCAATGCTGTTTTTGCAAAAATAGGAAAACTCACCCTAATATTCATGTGGAATCTCAAGGAACCATGAATAGCCAAAACAATTTGAAAAAGAAAAAAGTTGAAGAACTCATGCTTCCTGATTTTAAAATTTGCTTTAATGCTACAATAATCGAAACAGTGTGGTACTGCTGCAAAAGGACAGATATATACACCAACAGAATAGAATCTAGAATCCAGAAATAAATCCTCATATATATGGTAAATTGATTTCCAACAAAGGTGCCAAAAGGTGCCAAGACCACTCAAGGGAAAAGGGACAGTCTCTTGCCTTCATGGCTAAATTAATCCCTAATTATTTTATTCTTTTTGATACCATTGCAAATGGAATTTTTTTCTCAATTTCCTTTTTGGATTTTTCATTGCAAATACATAGAAATACAACCAGTTTTGTGGGTTAATTTTATATCCTGCAACTTTGCTGAATTCATTTATTATATCTAAGATTTTTATGTGGATTCCTTAGGGATTTCTACATATAAGATCACGTCATCTGTGAACAGGGTTAATTTTTACTTCATCTCTTCCAATGTAGATGCCTTTTATTTCTTTTTCTTGCCTACCTGCTCTGGCTAGAACTTCCAGTACCATGTTGATCAGAAGCAGTGGAAGTGGGCATCCTTGTTTATGATCTTAAGAAAGAAAGCTTTTGGTCTTTCACCATTCAGTATCCTGTTAGCTGTGAGTTTCCATACAATACTTTAACACGTTAAGGAAGATCTTTCTATTCCTGATTGGAGTATTTTTATCACAAAGCGGTGTTGAATTTTGTCATACGCCTTTTCCGCATTAATTGAGCTGATCACGTGGGTTTTTTCTTCATTCTATTAATATGAAGTATTAAATTGACTGATCTTCATATGTTGAACTATCTTTGCATTCTAGGAGTAAATTCCACTTGCAAATGATGTACTTCTTTTAATGTGGCTAAATTTGGTTTGCTAGTATTTTGTTGAGTATTTTTGCATTTACATTCACAAAAGATATTGGTCTGTAGTTTTCTTGTAGTGTCTTTGTTTGCCTTTAGGATAAGGATAATGCTGGCCTCATTGAGTTAGGAAGTGTTTACCTTCTCTTCAATATTTAGGAGAGTTTGAAAAAAAATGATGTGAGTTTTTCTTGAAATGTCTGGCAGAATTCACCAGTGAATCCATTTGCCCATGGCTTTTCTTTCTTGGAATATTTTTTATTACTGATTTAATTTCCTTACTGGTTATAGGTCTATGCAGATTTTTATTTCTTCTTGAGTTGGGTTTGGTTGATTGTGTTTCTACAAATTTGACCATTTTATCTAGGTTATCTAATTTGTTGAGGCAAGGTTGTTTTCTTATAACTTTTTATTTATGTAAAATTGGTAGTGAGGCCTCTACTTGCATTTCTAATCTTAGTATTTAAGTCCTCTTTTTTTTGTTAGTCCTTCTAGCTAGAGATTTGTCAATTTTGTTGAACTTTTCAAAGAATCAATTTTTGGTTTTGTTGATTTTCTCTACAGCTTTTCTATTCTCTATTTTATTTATCTCTGCTCTAACCTTTATTATTTCCTTCCTGCTGCTATCTTTGGGTTTAAAGTGCTCTTCCTTTCCTAATTCCTTAAGGTGTTTAGTTAGGTTACTAACTTGGGATCTTTCTTCTTCTTTAATGTACTTACAGATACAAATTTCCCTCTTAGGGACGCTTTTGCAGCATCTTGTAAGTTTTAGTACATTGTGTTTCATTTTCACTTGTTTCAGTTACTTTCTAACTTCCCTGGTGATTTCATATTTGATCCACTAGTTAAGAGTGTGTTCTTTAATTCCACATACTTGTGAATTTTCCAGTTTTCCTTCTGTTATTAATTTCTAGTTTCATTACATTATGACAGAAAAAGATAATTTGTATGAGTTCAATCTTTTCAATTTATTAAGTTGTGGCCTAACCTATGGTTTATCCTGGAGAACGTTCCATGTACACTTAAGAATGTACAATCTTCTGTTGTTGGGTTCAGTGTCTTGTGTATGACTGTTAGGTCTGGTTTATACATTCCTTAAGTCTTTATTTTCTTATTTATCTTCCGTGTGAGGTTCACAGACGGTAACACACATTTTTAAAAGTATTAAGTCTCAAACTAATATTGAGGTCTATTTCACCCTTTAATTATATCAATTTTTGCTTCATATATTTTGGGGCTCCTCTGTTGGGTTTTTAAGTGTTGTACATTCTTGCAGTAATGAACCTTTTACCAATATATAGCATCATTCTTTGGCTCTTGTAA
Source organism: Gorilla gorilla gorilla (assembly GCF_029281585.2). Taxonomy (NCBI): domain Eukaryota; kingdom Metazoa; phylum Chordata; class Mammalia; order Primates; family Hominidae; genus Gorilla; species Gorilla gorilla. Next base: position 34,941,816 of record NC_073238.2, on the reverse strand, counting down.
CCTTTTGTGACTTAAAGCCTGTTTTGTCTGACAATAATAAAGCCTCCCAACTCTCTTCTGGTTACCATTAATATTTGTTTGGAATATCTTTTTCAATCCTTTTGCTTTCAACCTCTTCTGTGTCCTTGTATCTAAAGTGCATCTCTTGTAGACAGTATATAAATAGACCCTGATTTTCTTATTCAATCTGCTAAGTTTTTCTTTTAATGGGAAAGTTTAATACATTTATATTTAATGTGATTATTGACACAGAAGGATTTGCTTCTGCTATTTGTTTTCTGCATGTGTTATGTGTTTTTTCTTCCTCAATTCTTCCATTACTCCTCTTTTTTGGTATTTTGTTGATTTTTTTTAGTGTACTATTTCGATTCTTAGTTATTTTCCTAATACTTTTTTATAGTGTACTATTTGATTTTTTAGTTATTTTCCTAATGATTACCTTGGGTATTATAATTAACATCTGAAACTTATAACAATCTCACTTGAACAATAAAAACTTATTTTATTTATTTATTTACTTATTGGGACGGAGTCTCGCTCTGTCACCCAGGCTGGAGTGCAGTGGTGCAATCTCTGCTCACTGCAACCTCCGCCTCCCGGGTTCAAGCGATTCTCATGACTCAGCCTCCTGAGTAGCTGGGACTATAGGCACCTGCCACCACACCCAGCTAATTTTTGTATTTTCAGTAGAGACAGAGCTTTGCCATGATGGACAGGCTGGTCTTGAACTCCTGACCTCAGGTGATCCGCCTGCCTGGGCCTCCAAAGTGCTGGGATTACAGGTATAAGCCATCACACTTGGCCAGGATACAGAATCCTTGGTTGACAGTTTGTGTTTTGTTTGTTTGTTTGTTTGTTTGCTTTTAAATTTCAGGACTTTACATCATTCCATTGCTTTCTGGCCTCCAAGGTTTCTGGTGAGAAATCTACTAATAATCTTATTGAGGGTCCCTGTATGTGATAAGCCACTTTTCTCTTGTCGCTGTCGAGATTCTCTCTTTGTTTTTGGACAGTTTGATCATAATGTGTCTCATTGTGGATCTTTTAGTGTTTTTCCTACATAGAATTCACTGGCCTGTGCGGACTTCTGGATTCATGTCTTTCCTCAAATTTGGGAAGTATGGCAATAATTTCTTCAAATAGTCTCTCTCCTCCCTTTTCCTCTCTCTTCCCCTTTTGGAATTCCCATAATGCATATATTGGTCCACTTGATGGTGTCTTATAATAACCATCATCACAATCAATATTAAAGAACATTACCTAATGCTGCTGAAGAATGGAATTACATTAAGTGGACCAGTCAGAACTAGGATTTCTTGATATTTTAAGACATGATTTATGAATGTAAAGAAAATAAAAAACAACAGTTTATGCTTAAACCAATTGCCAAAACATCATATTATTAAGAACCATAAAAATCTAAGAGATACAGCAAGGCAAGGAGTTTCTATGGTAAAGAAATTTAATTTAATTCAACTATATGCCAAGTTGACATTTAAAGAATATTTAAAGAATACGTAAAGAACTATGTGACATAAGAACTAATACTCTCACTTCTCAAAAAGCCTACATTTTTATTGTAGAGGTAGAACTTACAGAACAAATCAAAGCTTAGCATGTAAAAAACAGAAAATGTGAAAAATTAAGATATATGGTATAGAAAACATGCTCAAAAGAGATGTAATATAATGAATGTATATTGAATAAGTTTCTGTCACTGAGAAGGAGATAACAGCAGGTGCAAGTGGAAGTAAGTTTATAGAAAAGTAGAGAGAGAGAAATGTTACGAAGGTTTCTTAAAAAGACTTCTATATTCTGGGAAACCGAGGCATAAAATACACAGGGGAATTGAAGAGATCAGAGAAACAGGAGGGAGAGAAATACTTAAGACTGATGAGCAGTGCTCATATCACACAGATTTGTGTAGCATCAATTCACCTGGTTACATAATTTACCTTTGACAGTGCTTCACAGCCTGTGTAAAGGAATGGAATCAACGGCTGGAATAACCTAAGAACTGAAATCTCTTGGAATAAATGGGGTAGTAAAGCAAGAGAGAGAGAAAAAAAAAACAGGAATGTTAGCAAGAAAGGGAAAAGATGTGACCAATTAAGCAATCTAGTATGGATAAGCTCAGAATTAAAGTCAGAAGGAGGCTGAGACTGCAAGATAAGGGGAATGTCAAGAGGGGAGGTCTCAATATTATCAAAGAAAAATGTACTGGAAAATAGGGAATATGGAAGTTGGAAAGGTAAGAGATTATGTTCAGACAGCTGGACACTGTAACTCAAGATTTTATTGGTGCAGGCTGGGCGTGGTGTCTCACGCCTGTAATCCCAGCACTTTGGGAGGCTGAGGTGAATGGATCACTTGAGGTCAGGAGTTCAAGACCAGCCTCACCAACATGGTGAAACTCCGTTTCTACTAAAACAAAAACAAAAACAAAAATTAGCCGGGTGCAGTGGCATGTGCCTGTAATCCCAGCTACTCTGGAGGCTGAGGCAGGAGAATTGCTTAAACCTGGGAAGCAGAGGTTGCAGTGAGCCGGGATCACGCCACTGCACTCCAGCCTGGGCGACAAAGCAAGACTCTGTCCTCCGTCTCAAAAAAAAAAAAAAAAAAAGATTTTATTGGTGTAAATGTGTTAGTGATAATCACAATCAGATGAGTCAGGTGACTGAACTATAGAGAGGGTAAAGATCAATGGAGTTAGGGAGGTCAAAACTTGTGGGACTAGAATAGTGATGGAAAGAAAAGGAAGAATATAAGCTAGACTAGGTAAGGTAAGGGACTGACTGTTAATCAACATCTGACATTTACAAATAGGAGTTAAAAATGGAAGAGTGGCGGACTGAGCCTCAAAGAAGGAGGAGTCTTGCATGAGCTAATGGCTAATGTTAGAGTAGTATTAAGTGTAATTAAAAAGCTTACAGTGTGTTACTGAAATAGCTTTAATCTTAAAGATATAATTAAACTAAAACTATCTCCTCATCCTTGGTAATTAATTTTATAATTCTCAAAAGAAATTTATGTGAAATAAATATCACAAAAATGAATTGCCTAATAGAAATTCCAAACAGAAATCATTTCACTTATTAAGCATTTCTTTATCATTCAAATTATTCTAAGGGGCATTTGTTCTTAAAATTCAATATGGCCAAATACAAAGCAGAAGATGATGTATTCCAATTATTTTTGAATTGTTTTGAATCAGATATGTATAACACATTCTGATACGAACGTAAAGACACTGAAAACATTTTAATTTTTCATATATATTAATCATAAATTGAAACCAACAAAACTGTCTTGTATTAAGACTCTTTTAAAGATGAAACTTTGTCCTAGGACTGAGATAGTCATTTTCTGATTGATAAAGGAACAATAATTGTTTGCTGAGGTGTGAGTAAGAAAAATACATAAAGAAAAGTATCTTAAAGAGGATATTTAAAAAATTCTATGCAAAGGGAAATATATTTATCACAATAAAGACCAAGTAAAATGGAATAAAATATAAGAAAATAAAAATAACTTGGCTGGGCACGGTGGCTCATGCCTGTAATCCCAGCACTTTGGGAGGCTGAGGCAGGTGGATCACCTGAGGTCAGGAGTTCGAGACCAGCCTGGCCAACATGGTGAAACCCTGTCCTTACTAAAATACAAAAAATTAGCCAGGCGTGGTGGTGCGTGCCTCTAATCCCAGCTACTCGGGAGGCTGAGGCAGGAGAATCGCTTGAACCTGGGAGGCGGAGGTTGCAGTGAGCCGAGATCACGCCATTGCACTTCAACCTGGGCAACAAGAGCGAAACTCTGTCTCAAACAAACAACAAAGAAACAAAAATAATTTATGAATGTCCATCAACATCTGTTCTTGAATTTACTAGGTCTATCAGATACTAATTCTAGGGATTAAAAAAACTCAAGACATGACATTAACTAAACATAAAATCCTAATGATTACTTACTGTATAAGAGAAGCTCTTTCAAAGTACTGAATAGCTTTTTCCCAAAATTGGGTGTCAATGTAATAGGCTCCAAGCCACTCAATGACTTCAATATTACAAGGAAAATACCTATATGACTGTAAAACAAATATGGAATGTAACAATACAACTTCAATGGCAACATATAATTTACTTCTTGAATACTTTACCTATTGAATAAATTTATCCAATATGAAATTTCTTAATAAAGGAGTATGAACTGTCCTAAGTACTTTGTAAATTCTGAAACTATATAATATTTAGAAAACCTAAGCTTTGCTTGACACACTTTTCAATTATCTATACTTTTGATATAACAATATATGAGCTGAGTCCAATTTAAATATTTAAAAGAATAAAAAAGAGATGCAAATCGTGCCTCAAGAGAAAAATGAACTGGTACTTCTTTTTATTATTAATATTATTAATTATTATTATTTTAAGACAGTCTCGCTCTGTCACCCAGCCTGGAGTGTAGTAAATGCGATCTTGGCTCACTACAACCTCTGCCTCCCAGGTTCAGGCAATTCTTGTGCCTTAGTCTCCTGAGTAGCTAGGATTTTAGGCATGCCACAACCACACTTGGCTAATTTTTGTGTTTTTAGTAGAAAGGGGGCTTCCACATGTTGGCCAGGCTGGTCACATACTCCTGGCCTCAAGTAATCTGCCTTCCTTGGCCTCCCAAAGTGCTGGGATTAAAGGTATGGGCCACCAGGCCTGTCCTTTTATTATTATTTGTAGAGATGGGGTCTTGTTATGTTGCCTAGGCTGTTCTTGATCTCTTGGTCTTAAGCAATCCTCTCACTCTGGTCTCCCAAAGTGCTGGGATTATAGATGTGAGCCACCATGCCCAGCCCTATTTCATTTTTTCATTAAAACAAGTAAAAAACTAACTTCAGGCCTGGCGTGGTGGTAATCCCAGCACTTTGGGAGGCTGAGGCAGGCAGATCACCTGAGGTCAGGAGTTCGAGACTGGCCTGGCCAAGATGGCAAAACGCCCGTCTACTAAAAATACAAAAATTAGCTGCACGTGGTGGCAGGTGCCTGTAATCCCAGCTACTCGGGAGGCTGAGGCAAGAGAACTGCTTAAACCCAGGAGGAGGAGGCTGCAGTGAGCCGAGACTGCACCACTGTGCAGCAGCCTGGGCGACAGAGCAAGACTCTATCTCAAAACAAAACAAAACAAAAACTAACTTCATTTTCCAAGAATACTTTATTTTAAATAAATCATTTTAAAACTGGTAAGATCTTCTAAAATTTTAAAGCCTTGCTGCCTTCTTTATAACAATTCATAAAATGCTAAAACACAGAAGGAAATTAAGATAACACACCTACCTCATAGTAATATTGAAATGCTTGAGATTTATCTCCTTCACGATCATATAATTCTCCTAGCTTAGATAAAACTTGAGGATCGGTTGGAATAACACTGACCACCTGCATTAGCCATTCAATAGCTTGACTGGGATTTTCCATTAATTCATATCTTATGCAATGTCAGTTAAGGAAAACATGTTTTCTAAATTCATTAATCAATAAGCAAACTTAAAAAACATTACAGTAACAATATTTCTTAGCCTACAGTAATGTGCTATTGTATACTGTTTCCTCTGGATATCTCAGGGGTGGAGATGGAATGCAGCAATACTGTGGAGGTAACACTCTTTGCTCCCTATGTATAGCCTGCTTTCCCTTTTCCTCCATTACTATCCACTAAGATCAACTCCCAAATTTCTGGTAGAATTATTCAAAGTATTGTCCAAAAACTGTCCTTAATAAAAATGTCCTGAATGTTGCATCCAGTTATTCTTTTTCTTAACATGATCAGCATATTAAGGGAATTATTTTCATGTGTTTTTCCTGTGAGTTTTCCCTAATTAGATTATAAACCCAAGGACAGTGGTTTTTTTTTTTTTTGTAGCTTCCTTTTAGTACCTACTAAGTCTTCTGTGTATATACAAATAATTTATTCATATCAATACTTTTTGATTAATTACTATTTATTTTATACATATTAGATATCTCAGTGAAATGAAAATATTCCAATTCAAAGTTTATTGAAAAAGAAGCATTGTTTTCAATGGTGACAAGAGTGACACCAGAAGATCTACTGTTTTTAATGATGACAAGTGTGATACCACAAGAAAAAAAAATAAGAAAATGTACTCAAACAGTCTCAAATACATTAATTGCTTGACTGGATCCAAGCTGATCATGAACTGGGTAGTAAAAGATAATGACACTGGCAGTTTCAGAGAAATTAAATGAACAAAACAGAACAAAAAGACTAACAGGAGTAACTATGATGCTATCTGCTCTAAAACTAATTTTTTTTCGAGATAGTCTAGCTCTGCACCTAGGCTGGAGTACAGTGGCACTATCTTGGCTCACTGCAAACTCTGCCTCCCAGGTTCAAGTGATTCTCCTGCCTCAGCCTCAGGAGTAACTGGGATTCCACGTGCCTGCCATAACACCCGGCTAATTTTTGTATTTTTAGTAGAGACGGGGTTTCACCATGATGGCCAGGCTGGTCTCGAACTCCTGACTTCAAATGATCCGCCTGCCTTGGCCTCCCAAAGTGCTGGGATTACAGGTGTGAGCCACTGTGCCTGGCCTAAAACTAAAATTTTTAAATAAAATTCTTTATCAAAAGTACAGCAGATAGTACTTAAAATTATTAATGGTACACCTCACAACATATAAAATTTTCTAAACATATTCGTATAAAATTTAAACCAAGATAACAGTAAGTTGAAAATCTACCTAAGATGTTTAACTCTTCCCAATGTTGTGGCCAAAGCTTACCAAAATAAGGAGAGAAATTAAAGTGCTTTTCAAATAGCATGAAAAGCATTAAAAACATTAACACATTTCTGCTTTTCTAACCAAGAGCAGAGCTTATTAAGAAAGCTAAGTGTTGTGGAAGAAACTGATATGAGGGCAACATTTTGTAGTTCTACATTCCCCTGAGTTTGAAACATAATACTGATACACATAGTATACATTCAATAAATGACTATTAAATGAACAGAATGAATGAGTTCATATGAAGAATTACATAATTTTAGAGGGTAACAGTCTTTGGAGACCTCATTATATCTACAGGCCAGCTAAAAAAGTAAGAAAAATTATCCAAATTCAATCAATAGTAATCAGTAATAAACAGTATTTTATTTAGTAAGTTAGTGCTTCAATGATACCCTACAAGCTTCAGAATTAATACAATGTTCTAAAGCACCAAATTGACTTTCAATGAATGGCTTATATGTACCGAAAATGTCCTAACTACTTCAGTTATTTTCAAAATTTAATAAATAATAGTTTTAACCATTAATTCCTCTTTCGATGCAAATTACATCTTAAAATAGGATTACTCAAATGATATTTATCACACAATAATCTGCCAGATTATCCTCATCACTTACTTCAAATATTATCCTCATCAATTACTTCATTAGTTAAACTTATTTAATAATTGATCTTCACCAACTGAGAGAATTAATAACTGTCCCTAAGTTTTTCAAATAAGATACATATTTGCTATCTGGTAAAGAACTTCGGCACTGTTTCGTAGGATTGAGTGAAGTTTCAGGAAACAGTCCAAAGCCTCATCTAGCCGATTTAGTTTCTCATAGGTAAGGCCTTAAAAAAAGAAGAAAAAAAAAAGAAAATCTATAAGTATCATTATTGGTATTAATTTATTTAACATAACAGAATAAATCTCAAAATATATGAAAATATTTATCCAGAAGAGAAAATGAAGATGAACTCAGGTTTTTGTTTTTTGATACAGGGTCTCACTCCTGCTGCCCACACTGGAGTGTAGTGGCACAAACATGGCTCACAGCAGCCTCGACCTCCCAGGCTAAGGTGATTCTACCACCTCAGACTCTCAAGTAGCTAGGATTATATGCACGTGCTACCACGCCCAGCTAATTTTTTGTATTTTTAGTAGAGATGGGATTTCGCCATGTTGCTCAGGCTGGTCTGGAACTCCTGGCCTCAAGAGATCCACCTGCCTCAGCCTCCCAAAGTACTGGGATTACAGGTATGAGCCACCACACCCGGCCAACTGAGGATTTTTTTTAAAGAATAATGTTAGGGTGGGGATTCTCCACTGGCAGACACCAAAAGATGCTACAAAGCTTCAGTGATTTTAAGTGTGGTAGGGGGCAGGAATAGACAAACAGACCAACAGAACAGAATAAACAGTTCAGAAATGCACCCAACTATAGAGTTTAGTTAAAGACATTTAAAATCAGTGGGGAGGAAAGTGCTAGTAATAAGTGGTGCCAGAACAACTGACTATACATTAATTTGTATTTATCTATTTATTTATTTTGAGACGGAGTCTTGCTCTGTCGCCCAGGCTGGAGTGCAGTGGCACAATCTCGGCTCACTGCAAGCTCCACCTCCTGGGTTCATGCCATTCTCCTGCCTCAGCCTCCTGAGTAGCTGGGACTACAGGCGCCTGCCACCACGCCCGGCTAGTTTTTTATATTTTTAGTAGAGACGGGGTTTCACTGTGTTAGCCAGGATGGGGCTCGATCTCCTGACCTCATGATCCGCTTGCCTTGGCCCTACCAAAGTGCTGGGATTACAGGCGTGAGCCACCACACCCGGCCATTAATTTTTTTAAATGTAGATTCTTATTTCATAAAAAAAGAACTAAAAATTTTGAAACTCAACAGAAAAAACAAAGCTATAAGAAGAGTATGAAAAGAAAATACAGAAAAATGATTTATAATCTTGAGGTAAGAAGGGCTTCATAAAGCAATAAACAAATGAATAAAGCAATAACCACAATTTTTTAAAAAGACAAATTTGGCCAGGCGTGGTGGCTCATGCCTGTAATCCCATCACTTTGGGAGGCTGAGGCAGGTGGATCACTTGAGGTCAGGAGTTCCAGACCAGCCTGGTCAACATGGTGAAACCCCATCTCTACTAAAAATGCAAAAAATTAGACGGGTGTAGTGGAGCACACCTGTGGTTCCAGCTACTTGGAAGGCTACGGCAGGAGAATCACTTGAACCTGGAAGGTGGAGGGTGCAGTGAGCTGAGATCACGCCACTGCACACCAGCCTAGACAACAGAGCAAGACTCAGTCTCAAAAAAAAAAAAAAAAAGACAAATTTTACTATATCAATAATAAAACAATTCTCTGATAAAAGAAATTAGAAACAAAGTTAAAATAGAAGCAATTGGGAAAGGAGAAATATTTAATAGTTACAAAACAAATAAATAAGGATATATCTAGGAAGCAAGCTCCTGCATGAAGACCTTTGTGCCTCTCTTCAGTGCTCTCTTCCCAGATACCCAAGTGGTCATAGCCTCCCTTCCTTCTATGACTTGAAACATACATTCTCAATGAGGCTCTCCCAGACTCCACCTAAAATGGCTAATTCCTTCTTGCCTCCCCTATTCTTCAAGGTTGGCAGTAGGCCTTCCCTCCTCCTTCAGGCAGGAGATTAAAGAGTCTTTTCTGGGAGGAAAGATCCAATTGACTTATGGACAGGTCTCCAACTAAACAGACCAGACCAGACAGATGCCCTACAGCAGAGTGCCAACCCATCAATCTCTCTCATGGACTTAGAGACTCCACTCAGTTTTTAGCCACAAACTCCTGAATACCAGGAGACAGCCCAAAATCATTAGACATCTAAGTAAAGTCCATAACATGGAAAAGAGAATAAAATAAGCAAACCAAAGAAAGCAAAAAATACCTAGGCAGGGAGAAGAAAACTTCAGAAGAAAAGTTATTAATAATCCAAGAGACAAGACCCAGTACTGCATGGACATGTGTTTGCAACACTGAAAATTCATGCCCAGGGGTGATGATGCCCATTTCAGGCAACCGCTGAAAGGCAGGGAAGAGAATGTGATGGTGGTGAGACTTCATGGCTTGTAGTATTTGGCTTATTAAAAACAAAATCTGAAGTAAAGATGGCAAAATGTGAAAATGTGTCAAACTGCGGTGATAGGTACATGGGTACTTATTTCTTGTGTGTACTTTTGTGCATGTTTGAAATTGTTCATAATTAAAAAGAAAGCAAATGGGATTTTTTTCCCATCTATCAACTTGGCAAAAGTTAAAAAGAATGATAATATCCAGTATTAGCAGAAATTTGGGAAATTAGTATTATACACTGTGATGGAAAAGCCTTTTTGGAGGGCAGTATGGCAAGCCTGATCCAAATTTTGCATGTGCATAGCTTCTGAATCATTAATTCCATTTAAAATAATCTATAATCTGAGAGGCAGTAGTCTTCAATTTTCCGTTAGAAGGAAGTCAACTCCTCCTCCTAATGTGTTAGAGCTCTTTAAGCAAAACAAAACAAAAACAAATACAAAGCAAATAAATAATTTAAAAAGCAATTTCCCCTTGTTTCACTTACCAATATTATAAAGTGCTTCAGTACAAGAAGAATCATTTCTTAGAGCCTCTTTATAGAATTCAGCGGCCTTCTCATAATCACCATTTGCAAAAACTGTATTCCCTTTATTAGTAAGAGCTGCTGGATTATATCTATCAGAGTTCACAGCTATATCTGCATAGCTGCTGGCTTGTGCAAAGTCCTTTCCCTAAGTAAAATACATATACAAATTATTTGAATTTCATGAAATACCTTTTCTGACTGTTCTGAGATTACAGACATAATAAATAGACTTTCTGAGATTATAAATATAATGAACAAAAATATTTTACATATCTTGGTCTTGATAGTCTACAAGATCTACAAAATTCTACATAAGAGTTTTACTTATCAAGCTGAACCACCCAAGTTTCTTGTGATTGACTTCTCCACAGTCTCATGGTTAGAATAACAACACTATTTATATGTAGGTGGTTCCATACTCAACGCCCAAATTCCATGTCATCATTTGCTGCAGCACTCCCCCTCCCACTTGAAGCCCTGAAATAGCTGTCACAAAAGCACTACCCTTCTTGCCCCTAGCACACTGGCTGCGTCACCTACTAGGTCTCTGCACTTCTAGCAATCCATTGTTTTTTTCCGTCTCCATGCCAAATGCTCGGTCAGGGCCTTGCCATCATTCACATGAGCTACAGGAACCTCTCTGTTCTTAAATATTGTGACCATCTGTGCCAGGTCAGCTTGGTTAAGCCAGGAACTACATTTCCAAGAAGCTCCTTCACTATTAGCCTCTTGTCTAGACTTGACCAAAAGAGGAACTTGTGTGACATCTGGAATGCAGACCTGAAGCAGTGGCCTTTAGTCTCAGAAAGCCTTTTTCTTGTCATCAGATGCAGGACTGACACAGAAGTGTCCATGGGTACCAGCTTCTCCTCACTTACTCCACTCCAAGGGCAGCTCTTCTTCCTGACTATGCTGTCCCTGCTCCAAGATAGGGTTTGGCTGTGGTCCCCAGAGGAGGCAGCTGCACAGAGGCATCTGCTTCCCACAGAACTCCCCATGAAGGCCCTCTGGGTTCTACTGTGGCAGCTAGATATGTGTGGCCACCCACTGACTGATGGTAACTCCTCCTCAGCTCTCCAGCTCCCCTTCTGCACCTTCACCGCCATGGCTCCTTCACAACTGTATAACATTAAATTCCCATGCCCCTTTTCCCATAACACTCACAGTGACCGTCCCTCGTTAAAACTTTTTAAAAAGTTTAGATATAACTTATATATAATAAACCTGACACCTTTAAAATGTAGAATTCTGTGGCATTTAGTAGGTTCACAAAGTTGTGCAACCATTGCCAATATCTACTTCCACCCTCAAAAGAAACCCTGTACCCGTCAATAGTCACTTCCCATCCTCCTCTTCCCCCAGCCCCTGGCAACCACTAATCTGTTTTCTGTCTCCTTGCCTATTCTGGACACTGAATATAAATAGAATCATAAAATATGCAGTCTTTTGTGTCTGACTTCTTTCACTTAGCATAATATTTTTAAGGTTCGTCCATGTTTTAGCATGCATCTGTGCTGCAATCCTTTTAAAGGCTGAATAATGTCCCGCTGTATGGGTAGACCACATTTCATTTATCCATTCATTGTTGATGGACACTTGGGTTGCTTCCAGGTACCTTTATGGTTACTATGAATAATACTGCCATGAACATTCATGTGCAAGTTTTTTGTGTGAACTCTGAAACAAAAATTGGTACCGACAAGTGAGGTGCTGCTGTTTAAAAACTAAAACACGTAACACTGTCTTTTGGATTACACAGCAGGCAAAACTGAGAAAAGCTGTGAGGGGCTGTGTTGGGGACTGGAGAGATGGTGAAGCATGAGTGAGCCTGCAAAGGCAGAAGGAATCATCAGAGGCTGGATAAAGCGCAAACCACACTGTCACCATGAAGCACTGACACAAGTGGCACCCATAGAGTGGGATGGAGGATAGGAAGTGCACCTCATAAATATGCAACATGTGGCCAAGGGGATTTCTAGGTAGGATGCTGAAGGGCCAATGAACTTATTTTAACTGGGTATGATTGATCAGGTATAGGAAGAGAAAAATGAGCTAAGGAGAGAACTGTTTAGTTTGCAGGTAGAATTTAGAGAAAATATAGAAGAACCAGGACTTGCTAAGGTAGAAAATAAAATTATTTCATGTCTCCAGTTTCTTGTGGTGGCACAAGATTCTCAAATGGTGGCAGGTTAGGGAACAATTCAAAGGTGTGGCTGTAACACCTTTTGTAAACATCTCACAAAGATTTAAGGTCATACCTAGCAGACCTTCTCTCCCAGGTAGCGAAGTGGGCTTCTAAGACACTTCAAGGCTCTGTTCCATAGCAGCCTACACACCTAGTGGGAAGGGGTCTGTCCTGAAAAGAATTATGGATGCAGCTGTTGAGACATGTGGGAAAGCCCAACAAGATTTAGAGAAAACCCTCCAAGTTTTTAGGGGAGTTGTACTGACTGTTGCTAGTTTGGATTAAAGGGACAGATATAGTCCAAAATGAAAAAAGCCCTCTGTGCCCCAAATGTCTCAGGGCAGAACACAGGCTGAGAAAGTTAATCAGCTGCAAACACAGGCTATTTCTTTCCTTTTTTTTTTATTTTTTACTTTAGGTTAAAAACAAACATGGGATACATGTGCAGAATGTGCAGGTTTGTTACACAGGTATACACGTCCCATGGTGGTTTGCTGGACCTATCAACCTGTCATCTAGGTTTTAAGTCCCGTATGCATTAGGTATTGGTCCTAATGCTCTCCCTTCCCTTGCCTTCCACTCCCCGACAGGCCCCGGTGTATGATGCACTCCTCCCTGTGTCCATGTGTTCTCATTGTTCAACTCTCACTTATGAATGAGAACATGCGGTGTTTGGTTTTCTGTTCCTGAAACATAGGCTATTTCTTACACAAAAGGAAGATGCTCTCAGAAGGCAGAGCCAAGAGCCACAGAGGACAAAGAATTAGGGGGCCGCTCCAAGGGAGCAGAGCTGGGCCCTAATCAAGGAATATTCGTTTTTCTCAGACTAGGGAGCACTGGCCACACCTGCTTTGCTAGGTTTCAGAATCATTAAGGATAGTGACTGTGATGTGCCTCCATCCCTCCCCTTGGGGATGAGTGTCTTACAGTTATCCTGTCTTTGTATCTCCATGATATGTTGCATGTATGATGGGACAGCTGCCAGTCTTTTCATTCAGAAATTTTTGGATCCAAGTCCTTGCTATTGTGAATAGTGCCGCAATAAACATACATGTGCACGTGTCTTTTGCAGCATGTTTTATAATCCTTTGGAACAAATGTCCAACAATGATAGAATGGATTAAGAAAATGTGGCACATATACACCATGGAATACTATGCAGCCATAAAAAATGATGAGTTCATGTCCTTTGTAGGGACATGGATGAAGCTGGAAACCATCATTCTCAGCAAACTGTCGAAAGGACAAAAAACCAAACACTGCATGTTCTCACTCATAGGTGGGAATTGAACAATGAGAACACATGGACACAGGAAGGCAAACATCACACACTGGGGCCTGTTGTGGGGTGGGGGGAGGGGGGATAGCATTAGGAGATATACCTAATGTTAAATGAAGAGTTAATAGGTGCAGCACACCAACATGGCACATGTATACATATGTAACAAACCTGCACATTGTGCACATGTACCCTAAAACTTAAAAAGTATTAAAAAAAATAAAGAAATCTTTGGATCAAGAAGAAATTGTTCCTGAGAAAGCTCCATTTCTTGTTTTTTTTTGTTTGTTTGTTTGAGATGGAGTCTCGTTCTGTCGCCCAGGCTGGAATGCAGTGGCACGATCTTGGCTCACTGCAACCTCTGCCCTCCCAAGTTCAAGCAATTCTCATGCCTCAGCCTCCCGAGTAGCTGGGACTACAGGCATGCACCACCATGCCTGGCTAATTTTTTATATTTTTGGTACAGACGGGGTTTCACCATGTTTAGTAGAGACGAGGTTTCACCATGTTGGCTAGGCTTGAACTCCTGGCCTCAAGTGATCCACATGCCTCAGCCTCCCAAAGTGCTGGGATTACAGGCATGAGCCACCATACCCAGCTAGAAAGCCCCATTTCTATCCAGACCTGATGTAGATCCTGGCCTTCGAGCCTGATGCTGTGGTTGAATGAGACTCAGAGTCTTGGGAGGGATATGAATAACTGGGGTCTGAGTGCAGGCAGTGGCAGATTATTACAATAATGACTCCAGTGGATCACACCTCCCAGGATTCACGTACGACTCATTCAGGTATGATTCTCTCTCATGTTTGTTTTGTTCAATAAAATAATAACAAACTCAATGCGCACAAGAACCTAATACTCACCTGTGTACTGGGGTTTGCTCTCATGGAACCCAGTCCCACCTGAGAAGGCTGGGATCCCCTGCTGGGGATGCTCTGAGGGAAGACTGAGTTGCCCTGGACAACAGTTCAGCTAAGTGACAGGCATGAGGTAGGAATTTGGAACATCCAGTCTCAGTCATGCCTCAGAGGATGTCAGCTGCATGAGTAAGGCCACGCAAGCCCAGTAAAAGAAGCATCCAGGTGAACCCAGCTCACTGGGTAGAATGTAAGCATATACCTGGTGATTTCAAGCCACTACGGTTTGGGGCAGTTCATTACATAGCAAGAGAAAACAGATACAACTATATGCCGGATACCAGCAATATATTTTCAACTACATATCATATAAAACTACATAGCAGACTCATCACTTGGCCTCAAAACATTCTTGATTACAACCATTTTCTTCAGAACCAAGTATAAGAAATTGCTGATGAGATGCTCTAATAGCTCTGCTTGGTTGATTAAATCTAACAATTCTCTTTACTTCTTTAAATTTTCTATTGGTCTCCTCCTGCACAGTCATCAAACTTGGTATAAAGATTTGGTGACGAATTGGGTCAAAAAATTCATTAGTGATTTTCTAAATTCAAAATTTAATGGCCATGATAGACACCATGCTTCACCCCGTGGACTTGCCCGTCAGAGGTGCTGGAGGTGCTACTGGCCACCAGCCTCAGCAGGCAGCCCTCTCTGGAAACTGGGTGGAAGACAGAGGCACCTTGTCCCCCTTCCTAGAGGTGACCCTTTTTTGGGAGGCAGGCCACATCCAATGGCTGGCTGGTGGGGGGTACAAAGGCCCACCCTCTCTCTTTTCCTGCCTCCTTGTGAAGAAGGTGCTTGCTTCTCCTTCACCTTCTGCTACGATTGTAAGTTTCCTGAGGTTTCCCTAGCCATACAAAAATGTGAGTCAATTAAACCTCTTTCCTTGATAAATTACCCAGTCTCGGTTATTTCCTTATAGCAGTGTGAGAACAGACTAATACACCTTCTGTCTACTTGTTTCCATCATTACAAAAAATGTTTAAATATATTTAAAAAGAAACACAACATCTTTTCCCCCAATCAGCACCCTCCTCTAGACATGCAACTAACTGGTACCACTCTCCTACCAGTAGATTGAAGCACTGGAGTCATTCTTCAACCAGGGGTTTGGATCTCTTTCTTCATCTTTACATATATGAGGGATATGATACCTTTCCACTAGCAACAGCAGTTCAGCACAGCAGTGCTTCTCAATGGTGCACAGATCAGAAGCTCTAAGAGGGACTAGAAACTTGGTTTAACAAAATACTATGACTTTTTTTCTCATTTGTTAGTAAAAAAGTGTTTAATAAGCACCTGTCATCAACAGGGCACTGTGCACAATACAAAGCTGAAGCTGATGGTCTAATGAAGAAGAATCACATATAAACCATTAAAATACAATGCTGTAAGTACAAACAAAATATTCTAGGAGCACAAAGGAAGGTGAGACTATCTGCCAAGGAGAGTCAGGAAGGCTTCATACTTCAGTTGGGTCATGACAGTAAATTTAAACAAGGGGTTGGACAACGGAATATTCTTACAATAAGGGCAGTTCTTGGAAATCTGTTAAAGACCATTCCTACGCCATTATTCTGAGCAAAATGTAAGCAAAACCCAAGACGCTGGAAATTCGAGAGTTAGTGGCTAAGGCAGAGTTAAAGAGTTGTGGTAGCCTTATAATAGTTTACCACCCTGGTAGATGGTGAGGTCTGGGTTCCATGCCTTCATCTGGGCCCTTCCTTGGCCCTGCAACCTCAGCATCAACAGTTATTCCTAAGGAAAGCTCTTATAGGCTTCTTCTACATGCAGGACAGAATTAAATCTCGGATCATTTCCTCTAAGAATCATAGAATGACAGAATTGAAAAGGATACTGAAAAATCACACAGATCAGTTGTTTCTAACTTCCAGCCCTTAAAATTGTATGGGTTCTCAAAGTGGCAAATGAAAATCTACAATTTTTTTTTTTTTTTTTTGAGACAAGGTATCTGTCACCAAACAGGAGTACAATGGCACGATCATGGCTCACAACAGCCTTGACCTCCCCAGCTCAGGTGATCCTCCCACCTCAGCCTTCTGAGTAGCTGGGACTACAGGCATGCACCATCATGCCCAGCTAATTTTTTGAACTTTTTGTAGAGACAGGCACTGTGTTGCCCAGGCTGGTCTCAAACTCCTGGGCTCAAGTGATTCACACACCTCAGCCTCCCGAAGTGCTGGGATTATAGGCTTGAGGCACCACACCTACCTATAATCAATTTTCAATATTCAGAAAAAGCCTACCAGAAATTCTGTATTTTCTGGTGAAAAGAAATGACTCTTATACACACTTCCCTCCCAGCAGTTTCTTGCCTCTGTACTTTTGTTTAGTCCCCTTCTCCCTACAAATGCCCCTTTCTATATTCTGACCTGAAAGATCCAACTCTCTATGAAATCTTTCCTGAAAGTCCTAAATTAAAATGTTATTTGCCGCCTCTGAATTTCTGAAGCATTTATTATCTGCATTCGTTTATTGTTCTCTACTTTAAACCTTCCTTCCTAGTCTACCTCCTTTGTTCCAAAGACAAGAACGCTCCCCTTTAGGGAGCTTTTAGACTTCTGGTATTCCCATGACTGGCATCCAGTGAGATGCTCAATAAATGCTTGTTAGAGTTGATACTCTGTAACCTTACATAAATCTTTTAACCTAAGATGTCACTTTCTTTACTAATAACACAAAGGAGTTGAAATACATCTCTAGCTCTTCCAGCTGTATGTTGCATAATCTATGATGCGATGCTTATCACTACAATTTTTCTTCCTCCCTTCTCCTTCAGAGATGGTGTTCTCACTCATGTCTGCCAACTCAGCCCCTGGCCTGGCACTTGTCAGGATCAGATCCTCTATACTCCTCAGTCCACTTACCATCCTCCACCAATATTCTTTGGACCTCTCCCTAGGCATGATCCTTGGGCAGAAATTTAGCGATATAAAAATAGCATATGATTAACTCTTAGTAGTAAAAAAAACTTACCATATAATACAGGGCTGAGAGATTGGTTGCAGCTGCACTTTTCACTCTACTGTCCTTTTTTTCCAACACTTTTAAGATCTCTACAGCCTAGAAATGGAATATCTGAAGGTTACTACCATTGTAATATGATAGTACTCAAGCTTATGGTCGGGGAAAGGATCAGTGTTCCTAAAGGGTAAGACCAGGGAAGGGCACAAAAGGGGTGGATTAAGATGTTCAAGAAAACAGATTACAAGAAGATAATTTCATTTGAGAATTAGAATTTATAAAAAAGAATAAAATGGAAATTCTGGAATTAAAAATATAATTAAGAAAACATAGATGTTCTAACAGCAGATTAGATACAGCTGAAGAGAGACCTGGTGACTGGAAGAAAGGTCAGTAGTAAATAATGAGCCTTGGAAGGCTGGGCATGGTGGCTCATGCCTATAGTCTCAGCACTTTGGGAGGCCACGGCAGGAGAATTGCTTGAGGTCAGGAGTTTGAGACTAGACTGGGCATAGGCGTGAGACTCTCTCTAAAAAAATAAAAATATGATGATAATAATAATGATCCTTGGGAGTCATGTGATGCAGCTGAGTGTTTATTCTGCATAATGGGGTGGGCAGTGAGGCCTTGAAAGGTTTTGCCTAAGAGATGTGATCAAATTTGATCTTTACAAAATAATTCTGAGGTTTCTGCTTCTGGCCATGACTGACTAGCCTATAGAAGACCATTCTTTGACAGAGAACAACTAGAAAGATTATAGAAAATACTAAAAATATTTTTTGAAGGCACTGTAGAGCTAGCAAAGCAAACAGGACTTCAAGGCCAAGGTCCCAGAAAATGTTCAGACTAAATGAAACATGGCAAAATAGATGGCTAAAAAATGTTCCTAGAAAAGAACACAAGAGACTTATGGGAGCATAATGAAAAGGTCTAATAGAAATGTAATTGGAGTCTCAGAAGGCCAAGAAGGAAAAATGGCACAGAATTTTTCAAAACCAGTAACAGAAAATAATTCTGGGAGCGTTACAAAAAGTGATCTAAAGTAGATCCAAATATAATTACATTTTTAAATCATGAGAAATGAAAGTATGTTAAACTACCTGGCAGGTCTGAGATAATCCTAACCAAGTAAGATGTGTGGAACGGTCAGACACTTTACATGAAAGGTGAATGAGTATTCAACCTAGAAATTGCTACAGAATATTAGAAAGAAAAAAACAAGGGTAGAGAAAGGCACTGGGTTTTCCTTCCTTCCTTCTTTTAAAATATATTTACTGATTAGAAGATGCTTGACTCTTGGTGTCTCCTGCTCCTAGAAAGCAGTTGTGTAGAAGCAAAAGTAACTGTGTTAGCTTTTATAATGGTTGTCAGCTACAGCTGTTGCAAATCTCTGACAGATTCTGAGATGTGGGCTGTGCAGTGTTTGACCTCAAATGAAATACCAGTAGGCAAACTGACTCAATTTTTTTGAAGGACAGAAGAGTTTAAAATACTCAATTTCAGATACTTTGGTTAGAATATGAGTAAACTGTTATTCTTTTATTTATTATTATTTGCACAATAAAGTTGCCAAGCAAATTATTCTTTTAAAGGGTTTTTGATGACTTCAAAGAAAACTGATGGAAGTTTCTAGGTCAGTAGTTTACAAAGTAAACACTGGAAAAGAAAAACCCAAACATCATATCCTCACTTTCAAGATTCTATTTCTATCGTTTACTTTCTTGGGAAGATCTTATAACATTGCCACAAGTTCCTTAAATTTACCTCAAAAATAATTGCTGCTAATATTGCTTATCCTATAGAAACTACCTCATTGATGCTTTATACAACCTCCACAGCTATTAATATAAAAGCCACCACTGTTTTGAATCTCTAGGTTTTATAAGCTGCATTTCACTTTAAATAAGAATTGAGATAGTTTAATCTTCACTTTTAGACTGTGTCATAATAAATGGTGTATTACTTTAAAATATAAGGCACTTGAATAGGTGTAACTCATATAACCATTAAACTCTCCAAAGTGGACAGGAAAAGAAAGCTATTCTCTAATGTTTACAACATCTATAAAACAATACAAAAAAGAATGCTAACAAGCAATAACAACAATTTTTTTTTTTAAAGGAGTGTTATAGTCCTTTGTATCATTCCTTTTAGAAGCGGCCATTTACATTATAGTCAAGGAAATGTGTTAAATTTTTAAATTTTGATATATACTACATTGTAACTCATTAATAACAATACTTTAAGGCTATATTTAACATCAAATCTATTTTCTCCCAAAATGGTTATTATGAATCCAAAAAGCAGTGCAATCCAAAACCATTACTTAAAAAACTTGGCAAAGGTATTTACAACTTAAAACATCCTAAATGGGTATCACTTGACAAAGTAATAACACTTCATATTATACGTTTCTAAACTATGATCTATTCTAAAAAGGCTACATAATTATTCTAATAAAAGGAACACTCTTGGGTATTTTTTCGCTCAAGTTTTTGTTTTGAAATAGGCTGTTTTCATAACTGTTCTCTACATGTCCATAAATCTACATAAAATATTTGTTTTTAAAAGTAAAATATTGTAAGTTTATTTATAAATGGAACTGATAAAAGTTCAGTCAAAATTAAATTTCATTCTAAATGGTAAAACAAAAAATAAAAATAAACAATGTTAGCTTGTTTGTTTGTTTCCCTGAAAACAATGAGGAAAAGGGATCTATGTCTGTCCTGGTCTCCTTTCCCAGCTGATGCCATCTAGCTCCTGGCTTCAGCATTCCGCTGAGCCTCCAGGCCAATGGCTTCATTTCATCCACTTTGGGCTTTTTGGCAGAGTCTATTTTTTCTATTACAAAAGTGGCTACAAACACCATCATTATCAAAAAGACCCATACTCTGTGATTTCAGCATCTTTTTCTCGGAAAAAAAAAAAAGTATTTAGAGCTAACTCCAGAACTATATCCTCACAGAAGGCATAAATTTTTCTTTTTCACTTTGAATTGTAAATAAAGTAGTTGCCATCAAATGATTATTATGAGATACATCAACCCAATCCTTTTTCACTTAATAATATTTCTTTCAAACTAAGATTGTATTATACCCACCTCATAATACTTACAATATACAAACAAAAGAAAGAGTGAAAGCAGCAATGATGAAAAGAAAGCAGAAATGGCATTTAAAAAAAATCAGTAAACCAACTGATATTAAAAACTTGAAAATGCAAATGGAACAGAAGATATTTTGAACAAGAAGAGCTAGGAAAGCACAGATAGTAAGATCTGAGTTCAACAGGTTTTAACATTAAAAAATTAGAGTGTTTATTGCTTAACGAACATAGTTTTAAAACATGAGCCATGGCAATGCATTCTTAACCTTTTTTTTTTTTTTTTTTGAGACGAAGTCTCGCTCTGTCACTCAGGCCAGAGTGCAGTGGTGGGATCTCAGCTCACTGCAACTTCTGCCTCCTGGGTTCAAGCAATTCTCCTGTCTCAGCCTCCTGAGTAGCTGGGACTACAGGCGCATGCCACCACGCCTGGCTAATTTTTGTATTTTTAGTAGAGACAGGGTTTCACCATATTGGTTAGGCTGGTCTCAAAACTCTTGACCTCAGGTGATCCACCTGCCTCGGCCTCCCAAAGTGCTGAGATTACAGGTGTGAGCCACCACGCCCGGCCTCTTAACCCTTTCTAAAAAGATCATTTAAAAATAAAATGTCAAAGGAAAACCAGCAAACATGGTTTTCTCCATTTTGTCATCTATAACAGTACGTCACACACAAAATTTTTCTTGTCCATATAGCACTTTAGCAAGATAATAAAGACCAATTTGATTCACGTCACTTCCACGTAAAAAGCATTACAATGTTGGAGAGTCATTGGTGGCATTTTTCATGACCAAAGATGTGATGATTAAATGACAGGATACTTTGAAAAGTCTTTTTCAAATGTTTTGTAAATGCTCAAAAAATTAAGCACAGTAAATTAACATATGCAATGGAACCACCCCATGGTACTACATTAATTATATGTATTTATTTCGTGAACACTGGGGTTGCTTTTTTCTACTCTCATATTCTTTAGTAGATAGTGTTCTCCCCACTTCCTTTGTTAGTCCTTTCTGTTGTCTCCCAGAGCAAAAAGTTCTCTAAATAGGAAGATAAACTGAAAGCATAGGCTTGGAAGAGGATGTGGGAAAGATGCTATAGCTTTCTCTGGTCCTTGCTCTCTGGATCTAACTGGGAAGAGCTGAGTTTTCTAGTTGCTGACATATAATGACACTAACCACTGGTGTTACAGACTAGGACATCAAGTCATTCTGTTTACTCTCTTTGGTTATCCCTCTTTCTTACACCTGTCTAAGCCTCCTGATTGTGTGTCAGCTCTGTCCTAATGGAGAGACTGCTGAAGGGGGAGCACCCACTCTACCCCCCACCCAAGCTAGCAAGGGAGCAGCAGTGCCAGTGAGAGATCTGCAGGGTTCTAAAACCCCATACAGCCATGAGACTCTTCCAATCCCAATGCAGTGTCAATGAGGAAACCAAACACATAAAACAGACTACAAGGAAGTTGCTCTGGTGAGGATGGCAGACTCCTGGCTTCCCATGCTCCCTAGCACAATCAGTGTTCCTAAAAACTTTATGCTTTGGGGAACACTTTGAAAACCTCTAGGGGAAAGTTAATCTCAGGAATAGAATATGGTTTATAATTTAGCAACTATGCTATACAAAGAAAGTATTTACATTTTAAGAAGCAACAGCTGGGCGCGGTGGCTCACGCCTGTAATCCCAGCACTTTGGGAGGCCGAGGCAGGCGGATTACAAGGTCAGGAGATCGAGACCATCCTGGCTAACACGGTGAAACCCCATCTATATTAAAAATACAAAAAATTATCCAGGCATGGTGGCAGGTGCTTATAGTCCCAGCTACTCGGGAGGCTGAGGCAGAAGAATGGCGTGAACCTGGGAGGCGGAGCTTGCAGTGAGTGTAGATCACGCCACTGCACTCTAGCCTAGGCAACAGAGCGAGACTCCATCTCAAAAAAAAAAAAAAAAAAAAAGAAACGACAAACAGGCAAAAATTAATAAAAGTTTAAAACTATTTTAATGAAAATTAACATAAAATAGAAATAAAAATATTATTCAACTTCAGAATAATCACAGATAACATTATTCTAGAAAGGAGTTTACCTGTTTTTAATGCTTTGACCAATTAAGATATGGAATTCCATCTAAAAATTTTTTTAAAACTTACTTGGTTATAGTCTTTTTGTCTCAAGTATGTAACTGCTTTGTTTATTTCCAGATCATTGGCTAGCTCTACATATTGAGAAGCTTTCACCACTTCCACGCACCTATAAGGGAAAGCATAAAAAAGCTTACTTGATTTTGTTTTAATATATTGATGCTGTTGTTTTCTTAAATGTGGCTTTTCAAAGATTTTTTAAAGGGTCCCTAGTACTCTGTAAAGGTAAGCACTCGATTTGCTCCAACACAGGTTTTCAGTTACTGAAGTCTTCAGTTCTAAATTACTTTTCTTATCCAATTTATCATTAGCCTATTTTAATGTCTAATCATTTTAAGTAAAAATTGGACTGATACCTACATTCTCATTTTTGAATTAACTATTATAACAATTTGTAACAGATGACAGTTTCCACATATTTTTCCATATTAAATGCTCTCATGGTGAGAAAAATTCTACAGAACTTGTAGAATATATTTAATTTTTTGTGTCCCAACTTAAATAGATCTCTTTATAAAAGCACAAAATATTTGCTGTTTACTCTATATCAGGGGCAGTGCTAATTGCTCTACAAGCATTAATACGTTTAACCCTCACAACAACCCTAAAAGGATTATTCTTATTTTATAGATAGGAAAATGGAAGATCTGAGATCACAAAGGTAGAAAATGAGTGTCAACTAAGAACTTGAACCCAATTCTTGTTGATACCAAACCCACTGCATCAAGACGAGCATTTTTCATATTGAGTTATTGAAATCAATTTAGTGGGTCACGACTCTTACTTCAATAACAGAAGAGATAGGGGGTGGTGGGACTGGGAAGACATTGGTCAAAGAACACAACATTTCAGTTAGACGAAGGAATAAGTTGAAGAGATCTATTGTACATCAAGGGAATTACGGTTAATAATATATTATATACTTAAAATTTGCTAAGAGTAGATTTTAAGTGCTTTCACTACAAAAAATAACAAGTATGTGTGGTAATGCATATGATTTAGCAATTCCACAATGTGTACATGTATCAAAACATCATTTTGTATACCATAAATATATATCATTTTATATCACTGCACTCCAGCCTGAGCAAGTGTAAGGAAACCTGCAAAACTGAGTGGCCTCCTCCTGGAAGACATTCACACAGTATGATGGACTGAACTAATTATTAATATGTGTGTGTGTGTGTGTGTGTGTGTGTGTGTGAGTATTTATATAAAGGATCCATGGTTGAAAATCAGGGGGTGGCCTGTGGTGTTATGATATATATATAGGTTTTCATCCATGGTTCCTGCTCATAATTCCCATAGCCTTTATTAGAGTCTTCTGGTATAATGGGGGTGTTAGGCCTCAAGTGCAGGGCTCTGACCTTCCCCTGCCTTTCTGTTTGTGGCCCTCACATGAGAGTCTCACCCAAAACCCTGGGGGAAGGAATGCTGAAGTCATGAGCCTTCCTTTTACCCAAGAGGACAGGGTTCGGGGAGCTTCCGGATAGCTGAACACGTGTAGGTTCCTAGAGGGTGGGGCCCAGGGAGGAAATGGAAGCTCCATGCCCCTTCTCCCATAGTTCACCTTATGCATCCCTGCATCACTATCCTTTGCAAAATCCTTTATTATAAGAAACTGGTAAATGTAAGAAAAAAAAGAGGTCTGAACAAAACATTAAGAAATTTGACATGATATACACAGGATGTTATCCCCAACAACAGCAGAATACATGTTCTTTTCAAGTCCATTTGGATTATGTACCAAGCTGCAACAAATTTCAGAGTTGAAATTATTCAATGAATATCTTCTACCACAATAAAATTAAACTAGAAATCAAAAAAGGAAAAGATAATAAAAAATGCCCAACTTCCTGGAAATTAAGCAATGTAGCAGGATACAAAATCAACACACAAAATTCACTTCCATTTATCTATACACTAAAAACAAACAACTTGGAAAGGATATTAAGAGTACAATTCCATTGACAACAGCGCCAAAAAGAATAAAATACTTAGGAATAAGGATAACCAAGGAGGTTAGAGACTTGAACATGGAACACTATAAAACATTGCCGAGAGAAATTTTTTAAAACATAAATAAATGGAGGCTGGGTGCGGTGGCTCACGCCTGTAATCCCAGCACTTTGGGAGGCTGAGGTGGGAGGATCACGAGGTCACGAGATTGAGACCATCCTGGCTAACACAGTGAAACCCCGTCTCTACTAAAAATACAAAAAAAAAATTAGCTGGGCGTGGTGGTGGGTGCCCGTAGTCCCAGCTACTTGGGAGGCTGAGGCAGGAGAATGGCATGAACCCGGGAGGCGGAGCTTGCAGTGAGCCGAGATCATGACACTTCACTCCAGCCTGGGCGACAGAGCAAAACTCCATCTCAAAACAAAACAAAACAAAAACATAAATAAATGGAAACATGCCCCATGTTTATGGACCAGAAGACTTACTACATTTAAGATATCAATACTACTCAAAGCAATCTATGAATTCAATGCAATCTCTACCAAAATGCCCATGGCTTATTTTTCCAGATACAGAAAAATCCATCCTGAAATTCATATGCAATTTCAAGGGACTCCAAATAGCCAAAACAATCTTGAAAAAGAAAAGCAAAGCTGAAGGACTCACATTTTCTGATTTTAAAGTAATTACAAAGCTACAGTAATCAAAACAGTGTGGTACTGGCAGGAAGACAGACATGTAGACCAATAGCATAGAGTAGTGAGCCCAAAAACAAACCACCACATATACAGTCAAATGCTTTTTGACAAGGATGCCAATGCTATTCAATGAGAAAAGGACAGTCTTTAACAAACAATGCCAGGAAAACTATGCATAAGTAATGAAGTTGCACCCTTACCTAACACCATGTACAAAAATTAACTCAAAATGAATCAAAGACCTCCCTGTAAAATCTAGAACTAAAAAAACTGTTAGAAGAAAACACAAAGCAAAAGCTTCATGACATTAGATTTGACAATTTATTGGATGTGACACCAAAGTCACAGGAAACAAAAGAAAAAATAGACAAAGTGGATCTCGTGAAAATTTAAGAAGTTTTTGCCTCAAAGAAATATCAACAGAGTAAAAAGGTAATCCACAGAATGGGAGAAAATATTTGCAAATCATGCATCTGATAATGGATTAATATCCAGAATGTATAAAAAACTCCTAAAACTCCAAAACAAAAACCAAACCACCCAATTCAAAAATGTTAAAGGACTTGAACAAACACTTCTCCAAATAAGGTATACAAATAGCTAATAAGTACATGAAAAGATGCTCGACATCATATGTCATTAGGGAACTGCAAATTAAAACAACAATGGGACGCCACCATACGCTTATTAGAAAGGCCAAAATTGAAACACTGACATTACCAAATGTTGGTGAGGATGTGGCACCCCAGAAATTCTCATCTATTGGTAATGGGAATGCAAAATGGTACAGCAACTTTGAAAGAGTTTGGCAGTTTCTTACAAAACCAAATATATACTTACTGTAATTTCCAATAATCATGCTCCTTGGTATTTATCCAAAGAGGGGAAACTGTATGTTCACACAAAAACCTACACAATGGATGTTTATAACAGCTTTATTCAAAATTGCCAAAATGTGGAAGCCACCAAGATGTCTTTCAATAGGTGAATGAATAAACATCCATACAACAGAATCTGAAACTTTTTGAGCACAGACATAATATGACGCTCAAAGAAAATGCTCATTGGAAGATTACAGACTCTGGATTTGGGATGCTCAATTGGTAAACAGAAATATTCCAAAATCCAAGAAACCTCAAAATCCATAACACTTCTGGTCCCAAGCATTGTGGATAAGGGATACTCAGGAGATACCACTAAATGAAAGAAGCCAATCAGCAAAGCCAACATACTATATGATTCCAACCCTGTGATTTTCTGGAAAAGCCAAAACTATGGAGTCAGTAAAAAGATCAGTGGTTGCTAAGGGTTTGGGAGAGGGAGGGATGAATAGGTACAACACAGGAGATTTTTAGGGCAGTGAAGCTATTCTATACAATACTACAATGGTGGGTACAGGACATCATGCATTTGTCAAAACCCCCAGAATTAAAACGCAAAGAATCCTAACATAAACTATGGACTTCACATGGTAATACTATGTGAATACTGGTTCATTGATTGTAACAAATGTACCACACTGGGATGGCATATTGGTGAGGGAGGCTCTGGGTAGGAAGTGGGGAAAATATAAGGAAACTCTGTACATTCTGTTCAATTATGCTAAGAAACTAAAACTGCTCTAAAAAAAAAAGTCTTCGGATTTTTTACTTTTTTAAAAAAGTCTTTTTTTTTTTTTTTTAATCTCAGCAGGTTTTGGGAAAATTGACAAGTTGGGTTTAAAATCTATATGGAAATGACAAGGACCAAGAATACTCAAGGTAATCCTCAACAACAAAGCTGGAGGACTTACACTGCCTGCTCTAGTTTGTGCAGGCTGCTATAATGAAATACCATAAACTCGGCCGGGCATGGTGGTTCACACCTGTAATCCCAGTAGTTTGTGAGGTTGAGGTGGGCAGATCACTTGAGGCCAGAAGTTTGAGACCAGGCTGGCCAATATGGCTAAATCCTGTCTCTACTAAAAATACAAAACTTCGCTAGGTGTGGTGGTGTGTGCCTTTAGTCCCAGATACTTGGGAGGCTGAGGTACGAGAATTTCTTGAAACTAGGGAGGTGGAGGTTGCGGTGAGCCGAGATTGCGCCACTGCACTCCAGCCTGGGTGACAGAGCAAGACTCTGTCAAAAAAAACAAAACAAAACAAAACAAAACAAAAAAAACCACCAAACCATAAACTAGGTAGCCTAAACAAAAGACATTTATTTTTCACAGTTATGAAGACTGAGAAGTCCAAGAACAAGACGCCAGCAGGCTGGCTGTCTGGTGAGGGACCACTTCCTGCTTCATAGAATGCTGTCTTTTTGCTGTGTCCTCACATAATAGTAGAGGCTAGCTAGCTCCAGAGTCTCTTTTTATAAGGGCACTAATTCCATTCAAAAAGTGTCCTACCAGCTGGATGTGGTGACTCATGTCTATCATCCCAGCACTTTGGGAGGCCGAGCCAGGCGGATCACGAGGTCAGGAGATTGAGACCATCCTGGCTAATACAGTGAAACCCCATCTCTACTAAAACACAAAAAATTAGCCAGGCGTGGTGGCAGGCGCCTGTAGTCCCAGCTACTCAGGAGGCTGAGGCAGGGAAATTGCTTGAACCCGGGAGGTGGAGGTTGCTGTGAGCCGAGATCGCGCCACTGCACTCCAGCCTGGCGACAGACTAAAACTGCGTCTCAAAAAATAAAAATAAAAATAAAGTGTCCTACCTTTATGTCCTAATCACCTTAAAAAGGACGACCTCCTAATACTACCACCTTGGGGGTTAGGTTTCAACATATGAATTTTGGGGGAACACAAATATTCAGATCATAGCACTACCAGATATCAAGTGTTACTATAAACTATATAAATGTAGGCAACGTGGTTTAACGACAAGAGTAGATAAATGGACCAAAGGGATTGAATAAAGATTCTACAAACAGACCAATATATAGTCACTTGGTATATGTCAAAGGTGACATTACAGTGCAGTGGAAAAAGTAAACTATTTTCCATAAATCGTGCTGGGTTAACTGGATAGCCCTATTACAGAAAAGAAAAGAGAGAGAAAAGAAAAAAAAATCTTGACCTTACTTCACACTACACACAAAAATCAATTCCATATAGATCCTGTATCTAAATGTGAAAGGTAAAACCTCTAGAAGAAAACATAGGAAAATATTTTCATGAAGTTGGGGTATGCAAAAGTTGCCTTAAAAGGACACAAAAAGAACTAACCAAAGAAATAGAAACAAGGGCAAAAGTCTTGAATGGGCACTTCTCAAAAAATAATATTCATATGGTAAATAAACATATAAAATCTGCTGAGAGTAAAATGCAAATTAAAACTACAATGAGATGCCACAGTACGGCTGGCTAAAATGAAAAAATACAAAATACACCAAGTATTTGTAAGCTATTCGAATTTTCATGCACTGTTGGTGGGGGTGTAAACAAGTACAGGAACTTTGGAAAACTGTTTAGCGGTATGTATTAAAGCTGAACATATACACACCATAGGATCAAGCCATTTCACTCATAGGTATGTATCTAACAGAAATACCGGCACCACCCACCAAGAGATGTGCACAACTGTACCATAATATTGATAGGAGCATTTACAACAGGTTCAAAGTGCAAATCACAACACCCAGTCACATTGAAATGGATATATTTTTACATATTAATACCATGAACTACTAGATAGCAATGAAAATGAACAAACCACAGCTAGATGCGAGGACACGGACAACACTTACAAACACAGAGTAAAAGAAGTCATATGCAAAAGAATATGTACGGTATGATTCCATTTATATAATGCTTTTAAAACCTGGCAAAACTAAATTATGGATACCTGCTTAGATGGTTAAAGAATGAAGAAAAGCAAGGAAGTTATTATCATCAAAGTCACTCTTCAGGGACATCAGTCACTCTTCAGAGCTGGGTAGCCAGTGATTAGGATTGGCATTTTGTAATGTGCTAACAATGTTCTATTCTTTAAATTTTATTTATTAGGGTATGCAATGGCTAAATGTTTGTTTGTTTTGTGATGTATCGTTGAGCTGAGTTACCATTTCGGATAATTTTTTGTATGTTTATATTTAACAAACATAATTCCAGAAAAAAGGTTAAAAATAATTTAATCTCCCGGCCGGGCGCGGTGGCTCACGCCTGTAATCCCAGCACTTTGGGAGGCCGAGGCGGGTGGATCACGAGGTCAGGAGATCGAGACCATCCTGGCTAACACGGTGAAACCCCGTCTCTACTAAAAATACAAAAAATTAGCCGGGCGAGGTGGCGGGCGCCTGTAGTCCCAGCTACTCGGGAGGCTGAGGCAGGAGAATGGCGTGAACCCCGGGGGGCGGAGCCTGCAGTGAGCCGAGATCGCGCCACTGCACTCCAACCTGGGCGACAGCGAGACTCCGTCTCAAAAAAAAAAAAAAATAATAATAATTTAATCTCCCAGCACTTTGGGAGGCCAAGGCAGGTGGATCACGAGGTCAGGAGATCGAGACCATCCTGGCTAACACAGTGAAACCCCATCTCAACTAAAAATACAAAAAATTGGCCGGGCGTGGCGGTGTGCGCCTATAGTCCCAGCTACTTAGGAGGCTGAAGCAGGAGAATCGCGTGGACTCGGGAGGCAGAGCTTGTAGTGAGCCGAGATTGCACCACTGCACTCCAGCTTGGGTGACAAGAGTGAGACTCCATCTCGAAAAAAAAAAAAATTTAATCATATACAAAGAAGTTAACAGAAATATAGTAAGAATGCCAGAAGAATTCATAGTAAAAATTGCAAATAATTGCAGAACTAAGTTTTCTCTTCTGTTTTTCAGTAGAACAGTTGAATTACGCGTAATTTCCATTACACATGACAACTACCTGCAGAGCATTAAAAAAATATAGATGTTCTATCCCATTTAAGACCAACTGAATCTCTACTTTTAATGAGCTCCTCAGTCAGTGGCATTCAAGAACTATTTGCATAGTATAGAGCTGTATGTGGGATTTATATCACAGAACCCCCTAGGCGGCTTTATAAATACTGATCCCTCTGTCCCAACACCCAGAAATTCTGATTCAACTAGTCTACCATGCAGCCTGTGTGTTGGGACTATTTAAAATCCCCTGATTTTAATATGCAGTCATACCACTGGTAAAGAGTTACAGTATAGTAGTTATCAGAATCACTTGGGGAGGCTTGACACAAATGTAAATACTCACTCCAGACCTCAGAACCCTGACTCAGATCTACAGAGAAAGATGTGGGGAGCCAGATTATCCGCACTTTTAACAAGAAACCAGGGCAATCCCAATGAACAACGATCATGTGCTACATAAAAAAGTTTTGATCCGGCCAGGCGCGGTGGCTCACGACCATAATCCCAGCATTTTGGGAGGCCAAGGCGAGCGGATCACGAGATCAGGAGATTGAGACCATCCTGGCTAACATGGTGAAACCCCGTCTCTACTAAAAATACAAAAAAATTAGCTGGGCTTCACGGTGGCTTTCGCCTGTAATCCCAACACTTTGGGAGGCCAGGACACATCACTTGAGGTCAGGAGTTTGAGACCAGCCCAGCCAACACGGCGAAACCCTGTCTCTACTAGAAATACAAAAATTATGGTGATGCCTGCCTGTAGTCTCAGCTACTCGGGAGGCTGAGGCAGGAGGATCACTTGAACTCAGGAAGTGGAGATTGCAGTGAGCTGAGATCACACCACTGCACTCCAGCCTGGTCGACAGAGTGAGACTCCATCTCAAGAAAAAATAAAATAAAAATAAAGTTGTTCTCTGAAGAGCATTCCAGTCTGCATTCTCTGAAGTCTCATTCCAGTAATGACCCACTCAGCAGGAATATGGTGGAGTTCAGTCCAATTCAGGTCAGCCACATCCAAAAGACTACAAGTCATTACTAAGTTGAGCAAAAGAGTTTTTATGTATTAGCAGAAAGGGCCTCTCTGGCAACAGAGATTAAAAATTGGCCCAACTTCATTTGCATCCTTCAGGGAATAGCAAATTGAAGATTTACTTATCTAGGACTTGAATTCCTTCTTTGGGACCAAGTTAATAAAAGACCAAGAAACTCCTGATTAAAATGGATAATGAAGGATTCTATAGACAGGGCTGCACGTATTGGCTTTGTTTGACTTCTCTTTTCTCAGTTAACATCTCAGAGCTGGAACATTCCACGTTCCCCAGCAGCTTGTGGGGGCCAACTAAAGTTTACAGTTCCGACTAAAAATCACCCTGCTTCTGGCTTATCTGAATCCCTTACCCACCCCACCCCACCAACCCACTCCTACTTATTCAGCACCACACTACCCAGGAAACACACTAGCAAATTGTGCAATGGAATAAAATCCACACTTTTCTTTAGATTCTTGCAACTGTATCATATGTAATAGTATCACTTTTTCTACATTTTGGTCAAATAAATTTTTTACATAAACTGAAAAAAAAATTAGCCGGGCTTGGTGGCGGGCGCCTGTAGTCCCAGCTACTTGGGAGGCTGAGGCAGGAGAATGGCGAGAACCCAGGAGGCGGAGCTTGCAGTGAGCCGAGACTGCGCCACTGCACTCCAGCCTGGGAGGCAGAACAAGACTCCGTCTCAAAACAACAACAACAACAAAAAAAACAACCAAAAAAAGTTTTGGTCCAGGACCAACCACATAGACAACAGTGGTCCCATAAGATAATGGTGCTAAAAAATTCCTATTGCCAAGTGACATCCTAGGTGCTGTAATGCTGTATCACACCTCATGTGTTTGTGGTAATGTTGGTGTAAACAAACCTACTGCACTGTGTCACTCTTATGAAAGCACAGCACATACAATTATGTACAGTACATAATACTTGATAATAAACAATTATGTTACTGGTTTATGTATTTACTGTACAGTAAGGCATCGCTTGATGATGGGGATATGTTCTGAGAATTATGTCATTAGGCAATTTCATCATTGTGCAAATATCATAGGGTATACTTACACAAACCTATATGGCATGGCCTACAACACACCTAGGCTATATGGTATAGCCTAATGCTCCTAGTCTACAAACCTCTACAGCATGTTACTGTATTGAATACTACAAGAAAATATAACACAACGGTAAGTATTTGTATACCTAAATCTATCTAAACATAGAAAAGGTACAATTAAAATATGGTATAAAAGATTTTTAAAATGTCATGCCTGTGCAGGGTGCTTACCACGAATGGAGCTTCCAGGACTGGAAGTTGCTTTGGATGAGTCACAAAATAAACTCTTGAGTGAATGTGAAGGCCTAGGATATTACTGTACACTTTTATACAACTGGCAGCATAGGTTTGTTTATATCAGCATCACCACAAACAAGTGAATAATGCATCGTGCTACAATTTCGAGACAGCTACAACGTCACTAGTGATAGGAATTTTTCAGCTTCCTATCTTACCAGACCACTGTCATATGTGTGGTCCATTGTTGACTGAAATGTGTTATATAACTACTTTATTTACAAAATAACATGAGTAATAAGAAAAGTATCTTATTAGGAACTTTTACAATAGCCTATATTAATCTGAACATATAATATTATCTGCTTGATAAATATGAATCAACATTCATATCCACTTTTCTAATGACAATATTAATTCAAATTTAAAAGTATAAATTATGAAAAAAACCACATCCATGCAGTATTATAGACTTTCTCTCTTACCAATCATAACCTGCAGCAAAAGATGTTTCAATTACAGGAGCAATGAGTTTTGCAGATGTCATAATATATTTTTCTGCCATGGCTTTCCTATATCAAATAAACCAAAAAGTTGTATTTAGAGATACAGTATAAAATAGTTTGGATTTATTTCCTAAAATTTAAGTGTAAACATTATCTATCAAAACTAACATACCACAAAAGCCTACTAAACAATGGACAGGTACCATAGAAATCTATTTATGATTCAGGTTTAAAACCATGACTAGGAAACGTAATTAGCAAGCCATGATTGCCTGCCAGGTCAATGGTGTTCATTTCTTTTCTTTTTCTGCTTTATGATGCCTTCTGACAAACTGAAGAGATACTGGAGAAACACAAGGCCCTGCAGCGGAACTTACATAGCCTACACTGCAGACACGAAAGTAAAGGGTGAAATTACCACTGAAGAAATCGTGTGTGGTAAAGAGTAAAACTGAATTACTATTTGTTGCTTTTTTGTGTATATATGTGTATCTGTATCCGTGTGTGTATATGTATATGTACACGTACGTACATATATAAAATGTGTTATCGTCAAGGTTACTGGAAAATTTCCAAGTGCTTTTCAAAGTGGATATACCAATTTATAGTGGTGTGTAAAAGTTCTCTTAGTCATTTCTTCTTGAATTTATATATAAGTAGTGGTTTTTAAAATAGACTCAAAATGTATATACTATTCTATAACTTGTTCTTTATACTATGCTGTATTAATATAGAAATAATCTTTCCAGGACAGGCGCAGTGGCTCATGCCTGTAATCCCAGCACTTTGGGAGGCCAAGGCGGGTGGATCACAAGGTCAGGAGATCGAGACCATCCTGGCTAACATGGTGAAACCCCGTCTCTACTAAAAATACAAAAAATCAGCCAGGCGTGGCGGCAGGCGCCTGTAGTCCCAGCTACTAAGGAGGCTGAGGCAGGAGAATGGCATGAACCTGGGATGCGGAGCTTGCGGTGAGCAGAGATCGGGCCACTGCACTCCAGCCTGGGTGACAGAGTGAGACTCCGTCTCAAAAAAAAAAAAAAAAGAAAAGAAATAATCTTTCCAAGTCATTCAACATTCATCTTGTTATTCTTTCTTTTGAACTTTATTTTGAGACAACTGTAGATTCACATGCATTTGTAAAACCTAAGAGATTCCATGTACCCTTTACCCAGTTTCCTCCAACAGTAACATCTTTCAAGTACACAACCAGATTACTGTCATTGATAACAGTCAAGAAACAGAATATTCCCACTATATTTCCATTCCTTTGTTTTCCTCCAACTCCCACCCCTTCTTCATCTCTCCTAACAACCATTAAACTGATCTCCAGTTCTACAATTTTATCATTTTAAGAGTGTTATATACAAAGAATAAGGTTATATATAATCTTCCAGAATTGGCTATTTTTGCGCAGTATACTTCCCTTCAGATCTATCCAATTTGTTGCGTATATCAATATTCATTCCTTTCTGTTGCTGAGTAATATCCATGTTATATGTCAACTGTTACAGAAAAAGCATGTGACAAAATTCAACACTCATTCATCACAAAAACATACGAAATAAGAGACAGCTTTCTCAACATTACTGAATCGTGATTTTTTTCCTTAGTTTGTTAGTATGGTGAATTACACTGATCGATTTAAAAATAATGAAGCAACCTTGCAGCCTTGGAATTAATCCTACTTGGTCATGGCGTGTAATTTTAAAAACATATTTCTGAATTTTTAAAAAACAGCTTTATGGGGAGATAACTCATATACCATACAGCTCACCCAATATAAAGTCTACAATGCAATGGTTTAGGTGTAGTCACAGATTTGTGCAACAAGCACCACAATCACTTTTGAAACATTTTCATCATCCCAAAAAGAAACATAATATCCATTAGCAGACACTTCCCTGTGCCTATCCAGCCCCTGGCAACCACTGATCTACTTTCTGTCTTTATAGATTTGCCTAATTTATACCTTTCATATAAACAGAATAAAAAAACATGTGGTCTTTTGTGACTGGCTTCTTTCATTTATCATGTTTTCAAGGTTCATCTGTATTGTATTGGTTGGTGCAAAAGTAATTGCAGTCAATGGGAAAAACCGCAATTACTTTTGCACCAACCTAACAGCATGTATCAGTACTTCATTCGTTTGTATGGCTGAATCACATCCCATATTATGGATAGACCATATATTATTTATACCTTCATTAATTGTTGCACATTTGGATTATTTCTATTTTTCGATATTATGAATAATATCACTAAGAAAATCTGTATACAAGTTGTCATGTGGACATATACTCTGATTACTTTTGGGTAAATATCTAGAAGTAAAATTGCTGGGTTATATGGTAAGTCTATGCTTAACCTTTTGGGGCACTTGTACACTGTTTTACAAAGCACCATTTTATACTCCTACCATCAGCATTTAAGAGTTCCAATTTCTCCACACTCTTACCAATACTTGTTATTTTCTTTTTTATTATAGCATACTAGTAGGTGTGAAGTAGTATCTCACTGCAGTTTTCAGCTGCATTTCCCTAGCAATTACTGAAGTTCAGCATCTTTTCATGTGTGTATTGGGCATCTGTGTATCTATTTTGAAGAAATATCTATTCATATCTTTTGCACATTTTTAATTGGGCTATTGGCCTTTTTATTATTGAGTTGGACATTACTTATATAGTCTAGAAATAAGTCCCCTCTCAGATACATCATTTGCAAATATTTTCTCCCATTCAGTGGGTCATTTTTTCACTCTCTGGATAGCGTCCTCTGAAGTACATAAGTTTTTAATTTTGATAACGTCCAATTTATCTATTTTTTCTTATGTCACTTGTGCTTTTGGTGTCATATCTACAAAACGTTTGCTTAACCGACAGTCAATGATATTTCCCTTCTTTTTCTAACAATTTTATAGTTTTAGCTCTTACATTTAGGTCTATAGTTCATTTTAAGGTAATTTTTGTGTATGGTGTGAAAGAGATGTACAACTTCATTCTTTTGCAAGAGAATATCCACTTTTCCCAGCACGATTTGTTGAAAAGACTCTCCTTTCTTCTCTTAAATTTTTCTGGCACCTCCACTGGCTATAAACGTAAGAGTTTTTTCCTTGTCTCTCAATTCCATTCCATTCATTTATGCCTCTGTCTTCACAGTGTCTTCATCAATGTTGCTTTCTAGTTTGAGTCCCAACTTTGCTTTTCTTTTTCAACACTGTTTGGGCCATTCTGGTTCCCTTCCATTTTCATATGAGTTTTAGGATCAATTTGTCACTTTCTGTAAAAATGTTGCTGGAATTTTGACAAGGGTGGCACTGAATCTGTACATTAATTTGGGGAGCAATGCCATTTTAACAACATTAAGTGCCTATCCATAAAAATACGACAGAATTTATTTAGTATCTTTATATTCTTTCCATGTTTTATGGTTTTCAGAGTTTAGGTTTTGCATTTCTTTCATTAAATTTATTCCTAATAATTTTTATGCAATTATAAATGTAATTGTTAATTTCATTTTTGGGATAATTCATTGGTAGTGTATAGTGTATTTCTTCTTTTTTTCCTGAGGGGTTGCACAGTTCCTGGAGTTACTGCACTACCAGGTCAATGCATACAGCAGATGGAGCAAGGTCCTATTCAATCTCCCTGCTCCAAAAATCCATTTAACAGATTGTCCTTGGATAGCGGAAGCATCAGATATACAAATACTACACTGGATCTTAGCCAAACGGCTGAGAAGATATTAATATATTTCTGCACTACACTATTGATTTTTGTATATTGATTTTTTTTTACTCTACAACCTCATTTATTCTAACAGTTTTTAAGTTGATTCCTTAGGATTTTCTATGTACAAGATCATGTCATCTGAAAAAAGATGGTTTAAACTGTTCCTTTCTAATCTGGATGTCTTTAACTCCAGTTTTATTTGTTTTGCAAACTGCCAAAGATAGAATCTTCCAGTTCAATGATGAACAGAACTGGTGAAAGTGGGCCGGGTGCGGTGGCTCATGCCTGTAATCCCAGCACTTTGGGAGGCCAAGGTGGGTGGATCACCTGAGGTCAGGAGTTCAAGACCAGCCTGGCCAACACGGTGAAACCTTATCTCTACTAAAAATACAAAAAATTAGTCGGGCATGGTGGCAGGCGCCTGTAGTCCCAGCTACTCAGGAGGCTGAGGCAGGGGAATCGCTCAAACCCAGGAGGCGGAGGTTGCAGTGAGCTGAGATTGCGCCACTGCACTCTAGCCTGGGCGACAGAGCAAGATTCCATCTCAGAAAACAAAACAAAACAAAAAACTGGTAAAAGTTGGATATCCCTATCTTGTTCCTGATCTTAGGTGCAAAGCATTCAGTCTTTTTTTTTTTTTTTTTTTTTTTTTTTTTGAGACTGGGTCATGCTCTGTCTCCCAGGCTGGGGTACAGTGGCACAATTTTGGCTCACTGCAACCTCCACCTCCCAGGCTCAAGCAATTCTCCCAAATAACTGGGACTACAGTGCACATCACCATGTCTGGCTAATTTTTGTATTTTTTTGTAGAGACAGAGTTTCGCCATGTTGCCCAGGCTAGCATTTAGTCTCTTTCCATTAAGTATGATGTTAGCCGTGAGTTTGTCACAGATGTACTTTATCAAATTGGGGAACTTCCTTTCTACTTGTTTCTTGTTGGACTTTTTGTTTTTAATCTTGAAAACATTTTGGATTTTGTGAAAAACTTTTCCTGGTTTCTACTGAGATGGTTGTGTAGTTTTCATCCTTCATTCTACTGATATCCTATATACTATTATTATTAATTATTATTATTATTTGAGATGGGGTCTCACTCTGTCGCCCAGGCTGGTGTGCAGTGGCATGATCACGGCTCACTGCAGACTCAACCTCCCCAGGTTCAGGTGATCCTCCACCTCAGTTTTTGTTATTTTTAGTAGAGCCAGGGTTTCACCATGTTGCCCAGGCTGGTATCAAACCCCTGGGATCACGTGATCCACCCACCTCGGTACCACAAAGTGCTAGGATTACAGGCAAGAGCCACCGCGCTTGGCCACCTGTATAATATTAATTGATTTTTACATGTTAAACCAGTTTCACATTCCTGGGACAAATCCCATTTGGTCCAGATGCATAATTCTTTTTAAATTTTGTTAATATTTCAATTTGCTTTTGAGTCTATATTCATATATTCGTATGATATTAATCTGTAGTTTTCTTCTTTTTTTTTTTGGTACTGTCTGATTTTGGTAGTAGGGTACTTCTACCTTCATAAAGGAAAGTAGGTTCTGAAAGAAATGTAGAACTGATGTTCATTCCTTTTTTTTTTTCCAGTAACATGAGAGATTTCATTAAACCTGGAGGTTGAATTCATTTCGGAGTTCAATGATATGTCCAAAGAATCACGTACTATAATCGTATAGACAACTCCTGTAATATATCCACAGTGCAAAATTATCCCCGTTTCCTGTCATTCCCTAGTGAGAAAAATCCAACTGCAGACTTGACTGCCTTCGGTGAAGGCACACGGCAAATTCTTCTGAAAAATAATACCCTTCAAGATTGACTCTTCCCGTTTTACACAGCAATTGTCTCAGCTTGGGACCAAAGTATTTACAAAGCAAGCAAACAACAGACTAGCGAACAGGGACACTTCTGAAGCTGGTGATGCAGAAATCCACTGCCAAGCAGGGTGGGAGGCCAGTTACCTCACCCGGAATGTTCCATATGTAAGCTGACACAACTTAACATCTTAAATACAGAATTCCAATCAAAAGAAAAGCAAACAAGACAAAAAAAAAACAGCAGTCAAGCATAAGCAATGTTACTTCCTCTCTGAACAGGGAAGCATCTTGCTCACTGGGAGATAAAGGGTGAACCTCTCATCTGCTGCTGTCTCCTCACAAATGCCAGCAAGAAGCTGGGTGTGATGATGAAGAAAGATGGCAGTCATCACCAAGACCCCACAAGCCAAGCCATGGTCCCCTCCCTGAGGGCACAGTCCTTTCATGAAGCCATAAAAGACTGAGACCACTGCTCAGACCTGAGCGCTCAGGGTTACCTACTGGGGTTGTGTAATATTCCTGATGTGATTTCTGCCAAAACCCAAACTGGTTCTTTGTTTTTTGTTTTTTGTTTTTTTCTGTTTGTTTGTTTGTTTGTTTTTGAGACAGAGTCTCACTCTGTCACCCAGGCTGGAGTGCAGTGGCGCAATCTCAGCTCACTGCAACCTCCACCTCCTGGGTTCAAGTGATTCTTCTGCCTCAGCCTCCCAAGTAGCTGGGACTACAGGCATGTGCCACCATGCCCAGCTAATTTTTGCATCTTTTTAGTAGAGACAGATTTCACCACATTGGCCAGGCTGGTCTCTAGTGATGCACCTGCCTCAGCCTCCCAAAGGGCTGGGATTACAGGGGTGAACCACCGCACCCAGCCCTAAACTGACTCTTGACCAAAGAATCTGATTTGGCAAACCAAATCTTAGTGCAGTGTTCGCTCCTTCTCCCCTTACCCAGAACATGATTCAGATCCTAACATAAACACAAAACAGGTCAGGGAACCAAAACGCCATGGTCTTGTCTATTATGCAAAACATTGAGATAATGTTCATGATTCATTCTGTTTTCAGCAATTGTGTCCACTTTGAAGCGTCTCTCGAAGCTTCGAAACACTGCATTGTTTCCTACTAAATACCAAAATGTGTCACACAGGCATCACCAGTGGGAATTTTGTTTTTAAACATTTAGAAATAAAACAGTTTTTGACCCATAAGCCAGTCCTAACGCATAGAGTAATGGGGATCGAGGCTAAACACACACACAACTACAAAATATTCCCTAGAAAAATGCAAGATCCTCAGAAAATCAAGATCTCCCTACCAAACAACCTACCAAGTCATCACAGAAGAGGTGAAGACTCCTCTCAAAAGATAAGTGCCATAGAAATAGAGCTTGAAATACTGAACATGATTTCTCGAAGATCCTTTTTGTTACCCCAAGAGAAGTGGAGGCAGAGGAGAGAGAGAGAGCAGTTTTCCTTCCCTCTGGATCCAGCCGGATGCCAACTCTGACATGCAGGGCAGAGCACCAGGCTGCAAGAATTGGATGCTAATTGCAATCGCTTTTCACTTTGGAACCTTTGCTGGGAACTTGCAAACTATTAAGGGGATGACTGGGAAACCGGATCCATCTCTGTGGCTGGGGATGTTTTTGAATGATTCTCACAGGCTCCTTGTATGCTCAGTGACCCTGTTGGTCCTATGCGTATCTGAGCCGGGGAATTAAAATGGCCAGTCTGACGTTCTCAAGCACCGCCCTGGACACCCCCACTGCCAGCCCATGGTCTACAGCCACAGCGATCCCAGCTTTCCAGACAGGGTCCTGAATGTTATCTGGAATGCAGACACAAGTGTTTTGAGATACACCGTTTGGGGAATAATTCCACATGGAAAGGTACAACGTGGCCAAGATCTCGGCAGGGACCCGGCCCTCAGATGACAGTCTCCAGGAAGAAAGAGCATGAGACACCAGTGTCTGTTTAGGTTTGCCGAGCCCACAGCCGTCTGTGCTGCAGGCAACGCATCCTCCTGTGGCTCATGGGGGGCCGGGAACCCCAGTGCTTCTGCTGAAGAGTTATACACCATTCCCTCGGCTGGGTTGCACATTCACTGGATGTCAGAAGTTTCTGAAACTGCTGTGGGGGCAGGGGAAGCCGTTGCAGAACAGTCTGGTCCTGTCCTCTGGACTCTACAAGTCATAGCGGTTCAAACTACGAGTTTGGGTAGCTCTGCCAGCTGTACTGGAAGTGGTCTGCTAAGATATTGTTGTAGCCATGATAGTCCCCGTGCTGGGGGAAGAGGAGGCCATTGGTGGGGCTTCTCCAGTGGGCTCTGGTGATGTTCCTTGCTGCTCAGGTCCACTGTGGTGCCAGGAGGAGGTGCTTCCTGACTTGCTGGTTTGCATCTTACTTGGTCTTGTAGAGGAAGACCCCGAGGATGGCAGTCATTATGCCCAGGACATTGGTGCTGGTGACTGGGTTGGGCAGCATGATCAGGGACACTGTGATGACCATGATTCTCTTGGTGGCATTGACAACAGAATAGCTCAGGGAGCTGACGAGGTTGAGGATGCTGAAGGCAATGACATTCTGGACAAAGTTACAGAAGCCGCTGACAGCCAGAAGCAGGAGCATCCAGGGCCACTGTGAGACGTAGTCAAGTCGCTGCTGACCAGGAAAGCCGAGAGGTCCACCAGAACCCAGGTGGGGATCATAAAAAAAGACAGTGTGGCAGCCCAAGATGTTGAGCAGCGGGAGATGGTGGATCCGCAAATCTCTCAAGATCTTTTTGGAGAAAATGTTCTGAAGCAAGAAGCACAGCGTGGCGGCCTCCCCACATGTCGAAAGACAACTTGGTGACTGTGGCCATCAGGACGCCGCTGATGATGGGGATGAGTGACAAGTACACCTTGGTGCTTTGCTTCTTTATAATGATCTGGGACAGGAGGACCACCCAAATGGGCATGGTGGCCTTAATGGTGTGTGCATAGGACATGGGCACCTTCCAGACGCTGACGTGCACTGACAGGGACGCGAAGTACTTGCCGAAG
The DNA here is from genome assembly GCF_029281585.2 of Gorilla gorilla gorilla. Lineage (NCBI taxonomy): Eukaryota > Metazoa > Chordata > Mammalia > Primates > Hominidae > Gorilla > Gorilla gorilla. The sequence continues at coordinate 34,899,829 of NC_073238.2, read as the reverse complement.
GTGAGTGGCAGCACGCAGTGCGGGTAGAAGTGCAGCGGCAGCAACAGGCCAGGCGACGGATGCAGACTGGGCCTGGGGCCTGAGATGGGTGGTGCAGGGGGCAAGCGCCAGGCGTGCAGCAGCAGGAGCCCCACGTACAGCACCAGGATGTGGCACAAGGACACAGTCACCGGGAACGGGAAGGCACTCAGGATCACCTAGTTGACCACGCTGCCCACTGTAGCCGCCGCCATCCTGCCCAAGTGGCTGCCCCTTCCTGCCCCTGATATAAGTTCTTAATAGAATTCTCCAGTAAAACCCATCTGGGCCTAGAGATAGGTTTCTTTTTTCAGAGTTTTAAAAGCATCATTCAATGTCCTTAAGATTTATAGGGCTATTCAAACTATTTTATTCATTTATTTATTTTATTTTTTGAGACGGAGTCCTGCTCCGTCACCCAGCCTGGAGTGCAGTGGCACTATCTTAGCACTCACTGCAAACTCCGCCTCCTGGGTTCAAGCAATTCTCCTGTCCCAGCCTCCTGAGTAGCTGGGACTACACGTCCATGCCACCATGCCTGGCTAATTTTTGTATTTTTAGTAAAGATGAGGTTTCACCATATTGGTCAGGCTGGTCTCGAACTTTTGACCTCAGGTTATCTACCCGGCTCAGCCTCCCAAAGTGCTGGGACTACAGGCGTGAGCCACCGTGCCCAGCAAACAATGATTCTTAATGAACACTTGGACATTTCTGAATTATGAGACCCTGGATTTTAAGTATTGTTTTAGCTGGCTTTCTGGATACCACTCCAGCAGAGGAAGGAGACACTCCACCTTGCCACTGCCAGGTGAAGGTGGAAATCCAGCCCCTGCCACATGGCCTCCGTTGACACCCAGAATAGGCAGAGGGGTCCTTGTATCTGTTGGGCAGGGTGGGAGTTCTTGCTTCCCAAATAGTCCGTCCTACTAACATCATGATAGGAGGGCTTTGTTACAACTGGGTGACAGTTAAAGCCCTGATGCTCCACTAAGCCTCCTCTGACACTACCCAAGGAGAAAGGGTTGGGGGATGCTTCAGTACTGCTGGGTAGGGGTGGAATTCCAGGCTCCCCACGTGTCATCCACTGACATCAGAGGAATGGAACAGGCTTTAGGGGTTAAAGTCTTAGCTCCCCACTTGGCCTTTTCTGACACCACCCCAGTTGTACTTTTAATTCCACCCTCAATCTCCAGCAAAGGGAGAAAGGCTGCAGACTGAGTTCAATCACCAATGGCCAATGATAAATATCAATCATGTCTACATCATGAAACCTCCATATAAACCCTAAATGACACAGTTCAGAGAGTTTCCAGGTTGATGAACACACGGAGGTGCTGGGAGGGTGGTGCACCCAGAAAGTGAATAGAAGCTCTGCACTACTTCCCCCATATTCTGCCCTATGCAGCTCTTCCATTTGGTTGTCTCTGAGTTGTATCCTTTATAATAACGTGGTAAGTATAAATAAAGTATTTTCCTGAGTTTTCTGAGCTCTCCTAGAAAACTACTGACCCTGAGGAGGGGGTAGTGGGAGCCTTCCATTCATAGCAGGTCAGTAAGGAGTTCAGGAGGCCCAGGCTTACAGGCTTACAACTGGCAGCTGTAGTGAGGAACAGGGTAGTAGTCTTGTGGGACTAAGCCCTTGGTGTCCAGGGAGATGGATAATTGGTTGTTGGTGTGAGAAAAACCACACATTTGGTGTCAGAAGTGTTGTAAGTAGAAACAAGTTGTAGTACCATATTAGAGGAAGGAAGAAATGAAATAAATAGAATTTTATCTCTGAGAGCTGATCCTTAATTGTGAGGCAGGATAAAAAAACATAAAGACGTCATTTTTGAAATAAAGGTAAGATAAACAAAGTTCCAATAATGTACCAAATGCAGAGGGAAACAACTGACAGAATAACTGAGACTGAGTAATTGAGATTAGCACGAGCACTGAGATTATTCTGAATGAGAAAAGAGAACCAGTAAGTACAAAAATGGTGAAATAATAGCACTATTCAAGAAATATATTGAATATTAACAAGTTCTGTAAGAAACAGAATGCACATTCAACCCTTTTATAAAAATTAAAACTAAATTAAGTTTCAAATATTATCTTAATATTAAACATTAAATATTTTAAATAATGTAATTAATAACTACGTTATTAAGTTTAAAATATTACCTTTCACGTTCCATTTGCCTAAGGTGATCATTTTTTATAGCTTCAGTTACTAAGTTAGTATGAGGATCATCCTGGTAAAATAAAATGGAAGAAAAAAAGAATAATTCAGAAGTAAACAGCAAGAACTTAATTTTTGTTTTGTTTTGTTTTGATATACAGCCTCACTCTATTGCCCAGGCTGCAGTGCAGTGGCATGATCATGGCTCACTGCAGCCTCCACCTCCCTGGGCTCAGGTGATCCTCCCATCTCAGCCTCCCAAGTAGCTGGGACTACAGGGGCATGCCATGATGCCTGGCTCATTTTTGTATTTTTTGTAGAGATGAGGTTTCACCATTTTGCCCAGGCTGGTCTTCAATTCCTTGGCTCAAGCAATTTGCTTACCTCAGCCTTTCAAAGTATTGGGACTATAGGCATAAGCCATCATGTCCAGCCATGAACTTGAATTTCCAATAAGCCTCCCCACTAATTAGTTTTAAAAAAGGGAGAGTAAATTAATCCTTCTGTTTTCCCTTATGTAAATTAGAACTTTCTTTTTTCATATTTCTGATTACCAATCACATTCTCCATTGAACTAAACTATTCTAAGAAGCTGATAAAAGGATCAGGATGGAAAGATTAGGACCAAGTACACAGAAGCTGGGGTTGTTAGTACAAATATGTAATACTTTAATTCTAAACTCAAATATAAATGCTTCAATCATCAATTACTTAGTATGATCCATATCTCTACTCCCCATTAAAAACACAGATGATTTTACAACATATATTATTTTTTCTCAATATGAAAATAATATATAATAATTAACATTTGCCCAGCACTTAACTATCTTTCACGTACTACATTTTTTTTGTTTGGTTAGTTTTGTTTTGAGACAGAGTCTTGCTCTGTTGCCCAGACTGGAGCACTGTGGCATGATCATGGGTCACTGCAGTCTCAACTTCTGGGCTCAAGCCATCTTCCCACTCAGCTTCTCGAGTAGGTGGGACTACAGACATGTGCCACCATGCCTGGCTAATATATATATTTTTTTATTTGTTATTTTACTTTTGAGACAAGGTCTCACTCTGTCATCCAGGCTGGAGAGCAATGTTGTGATCACAACTCACTAAACCCTTGACCTCCCCAGGCTTAGATGATCCTCCCACCTCAGCCTCCAGAGTAGCTGGGACTACAGGTGCACACCACCAGGCTGGCTAATTTTTTATTTTTTTGAGACAAAGTCTTACTCTGTCACCCAAGCTAGTGTGCAGGGGTGTGATCACGGCTCACTGCAGCCTTGACCTCCTCGGGCTCAGGTGATCCTCCCACCTCAGCCTCCCAAGTAGCTGGGACTACAGGTGTGCAACATCAAGCCCGGCTAATTTTCGTATTTTTTTGTAGAGATGGAGTTTCGCCATGTTGCGCAGGCTGATCTTGAACTCTCAGGCTCAAGCAATCCTCCCACCTCGGCCTCCCAAAGTGCTGGGATTACAGGTGTGAACCACTGTGCCCAGCTGCCAGGTACTATTTTAAGCATTTCACATGCATTAACTCATTTAATCTTCACCTATAATCCTCACCTTAACCCTGTAAGATAGGTTATAATAGTTAATCCCATTACATATATAAAAGAACTGAGACACAAGGAGAGTAAGAGCTGAGTAGGAGAGCCAAGGCATCTGGCTTCAGAGCCTATACTCTTTACCCACTATGCTACAGTACTCTTATAATCTATTTTTTTTTTTTTTTTTTTTTGAGATGGAGTTTTGCTCTTGTCACCCAGGCTGGAGTGAATAGTGCGATCTTGGCTCCTGCAACCTCCACCTTCTGGGTTCAAGTGATTCTCCTGCCTCAGCCTCCCTAGTAACTGGGATTACAGGCACCCGCCACCATGCCCAGCTAATATAATCTATTAAGAAAATCTATTAAAAGTTCAACTCTGTGAAATTGAAAATGTACCATTTTTATCTACAAATAGAGGCAATTTCATATGGTTTTCCTTAAACTAATATACAGTATGCTATATTTTATTTGTAAAAATCTGGAAAATATTTCAAAAGCATTTACAATCTCATAGCTCAGAAACTACTGTTTTATATTGGTGTCAATTCTTCCAGTTTATGTTCATGTATAGGTGTGCATAGCTGTATGTTTTCACTTAACATTATATAATATTTCCCTAGGTGTCTGAAAATGTGACTTTTGATAATTGCATTATGTTCCACTCTATGAGTAAGGATAAGGAATTTATTTCACTTTTTTTTTTTTCAAGACAGAGTCTTGCTCTGTCACCCAGGATGGAGTGCAGTGGCGCAATCTCGGCTCACTGCAACCTCCACCTCCCAAGTTCAAGCAATTCTCCTGCCTCAGCCTCCCAAGTGGCTGGGATTACAGGCGCCCACCACCACACCCAGCTAATTTTTGTATTTTCAGTAGAGACAGCGTTTCGCCCTGTTGGTCAGGCTGGTCTCAAACTACTGACCTCGCAATCCGCCCACCTCAGCCTCCCAAAGTGCTGGAATTACAGGTGTGAGCCACTGCGCCCAGCCTTCGCTCTTGATATATTTATACACAGTTGAGGTTCCCTCTGCTCCACAATGGCTCTTAATAGGTGAAATAAGGATTTGGAGGTTTCTTGGTCAAGATATTACCCTTGGCCGGGGTCACACCTGTAATCCCAGCACTTTGGAAAGTGGAGGCAGGTGGATCACATGAGGCCAGGAGTTCAAGACCAGCCTGGGCAACATGGCAAAACCCCTTCTCTACTAAAAATAAAAAACTTAGCCGGGCATGGTGGTGCATGCCTGTAATCCCAGCTACTCAGGAGGCTGAGGCATGAGAATTGCCAAAGCCTGGGAGGCAGAGATTGCAGTGAGCTGAGATTGCGCCACTGCACTCCAGCCTGGAAGACAGGCTCTCTGTCTCAAAAAAAAAAAGATATTATGCTTAATGAATGACATGGAATCTTATTTTTAATGATTCTTTTTACTAAAATTGTGCAGTCTGTTTTAACCATAATCTCTACCCCATTTCAATAGAGTCTCATTCTCAACCCAATTTAAATAAAAAATGAAATACATCAATAATAAAACACATTGATACAGGCCTGGGAAAAACCCAAGAAGTCATCTATTCCGGCTTTCTCATTCTGAAAACAGAAAAGCACAGATAAGTGGGAAGTGGCTACAGAAATGTCTTTTTCATACTCACACTTGGTGAAATATATTTATCTTCATCAATTTCTAATGGAACAGTAATCAATTTTTGGAATGCCTTCTTCATTTTTTCTCGGTCTCCAACAGCAAAATAACAGATAGTTAGGTTGTAGCCTGCCTTCAGATTTGGTGCCATGCTCATTATGTGCTCATATGAATTAATAGCATCTGAATACTGACCAGCCTGAATAAATGTAACTCCAATGTTCTGCATTATTTTAATCCTAAAAGAAAGACATGGATTAGCTTTAAAATTCTGAACTCTTTAGTATGGCATCCAAACCATTCACAAATAGTTTTCTTTTTTCCTCTCCCACTTTACTTCGTTTTTGTTTTGTTAAAGCTTTATTGATAAAAGCTTTATATAAATACCATAAAATTCACTCATTTTAAGTATATGATTCAATAATTATTGCTGTATTTATATAGTTGTGGAACTATAACCACATCCTTATTTTAATTCATTTCCATTACCCTAAAAATAAAACCTGTGCTCATTAACAGTCATTCCTCATTCTTATCCCCAGCCCTAGGTAACCATTAGTCTTTTTTTTTTTTTTCAGACAGGGTCTCTCTCTGTCACTCAGGCTGGAATGCAGTGGCATGATGTCTGCTCACTGGAACCTCCGCCTCCTGGGTTCAAGCAATTCTCCCACCTCAGCCTCCTGAATAGCTGGGATTATAGGCACATGCCACCACGCCGGGCTAATTTTTGTATTTTTAGTAGAGACGGGGTTTCACCATACTGGTCAGGCTGGTCTGGAACTCCTGACTTCAGGTGATTTGCCCGCTTCGGCCTCCCAAAGTGCTGGGATTACAGGCATGAGGCACCGTGCCCGGCCCATTAGTCTATTTTCTGTCTCTCTGTCTCTTCTAGGCATTGTACATAAATGGAGTCATACAATTTGTGATATTTTGTCTTGCTTCTTTCACTTGGCATAATTTTTTGAGATTCTTCCATTTTGTAGCATGTATCAGTACTCCATTCCTTTTTTTGTCAAATAGCATTTCATAGTATGAATACGTACCATATTTTATTTATACATTGCCTACTTGGTAGACATTTGTCTTGTTTCTACTTTTTGGCTATTATGAATAATTTTGTTATGAATGTTTGTGTAAAAGCCTTTGTGACAATCTATATTTTCATTTCTCTTGGGTATATACCTAAAAGCAGAATTGCTGGTCACATGGTAAATTTGTGTTTAACTTTTTTAGCTAACTGCCTGTTTTCCGAAGTAGCTGCACCATTTGACATCTCCAGTGAATGAGGTTTCTAATTTCTCTAAATACTCGCCAAAACTTATTGTTTCTTTGATTGGAGCCATTCTAATGGATGTGATCCCACCTTATTTCTAAACACTCCTCAATATAATCCCTCTATTTCAACTCAATTAGTTTATTCATAATTCTCTGATCAGATCATAAAGACTATTATTTCCCTGACTCGTCTCAGGTGTTGCCTTTTTCTCAGATGTTATCCCTTCTCTTCTCCTAAAGAGTCAATATCAAGTATGCCTCCTTCATAAAGCCTTTCTTGATCATTCTTGTTCTCAATAATGATTTCTTCCACTGAATTATTATAGCACCCATTGTCTTGATTATTGATTATGAAGCACTTAATATATGTTACTCAATACTCTTTTTTTTCTAAAATGCTCAAATTCTTGGTCTCACCTGGCTTAAAAGTACTTCAAGGGCATTGTGTTCTATAAGTTAGATAATATTTGCTAATGATAATGAGATATTATGTAAAATTCAAAAACGAATGATCTTAAAAGATGGTATTGCAAATAAATTAACTTTCACAGAGAAACTGTACTGTGCCTAGGGGAAATTATGATCAGTAAATATCCTGGAAACTTCCTATGTCCCCACAATTATCACTAGACCATAAGAGAACTTACTGTTTCTGCTCCTGAATATTATAATAGAAAATATCCCAGCTTCCCCCTCTTCTAGAAGACTCAGAAGTAATCCTTTTCTCTATTTCATTCTCAAGCTACAGCAAGAACGTAAGGGGAGCTTAATTTCTAGCCTTGTATTGATATGTTCTGGAGGACTGCTATTATGATTTTGTGTCCGCATTAAGTTATATCAGGGTAGTAATGGCCTTCAGGGTTAACCCCTTTATTGGTCACTTAGTTTTATTTCATATGATCATATACAATGCTTTAACCTTTAACTTGTCATTATAAAAATGTGTACAAGTAGTAAGAAGGGAACAGATCAAAATACTACACGTATAAATCTCATGTACAAACACTTCGAAATGTTCAACCCACTGAAAACAGGTCAGAAGAGTTATCTTGTTTCAGAAAAACACTTAAATTTTACAATTATTATCTATTGTTATAAACTTACCTCATCTGCTTATTGACACTTGGAACTTGGTCTAATGCCATTCGGTAGAATTTAATGGCTTTGGAATAATTTCTTTGCTTTAAATAGATATTTCCCATATTCATTTTCAATATTCCTAATTAAAAAAAATTTAATGAATGTATAATACTCTCATTTTTTCACTCTTTGATATTTTAGATGACTTTTAATTCATATTCTCTGAAGCATTTCTCAGTTATGAAGTCTCAGATATTATCTAAAATTCTAATTTTAAAACAGTTATACTTTTCAAACTTACCTCCTGTGAAGAAATGGAACTTAAGACAGATTCCTGAAACTATGGCTAGAAAACAACTGATTTACATTATTGTGCTTTACATTATTGTGCGTTCTTCTAAGAAAACATGGAACTTAAAGACATTTAAAAGTTAGACTCAAGAATGCCACATACATTTTAATAATATTAAAGGAAACGACATTCTGATAAACATTAATACTGCTACCAAAAAATTACACAATATAAATGCTAAATATAAACTATAATCTCTTGGGGATAAATTTATATAAGGAAAAGCACATTCTATGAGGACGCCATGGCTCATTCTACTTGTGATAACAGGATACATTTTTTTTTGTTTACTATTAGGCAGTATACCTCATACTAACTATATTTCTTCATCTGTAAGGATTTTTATATAAATAGTATGTTTAAGCAGGATACCCCTATCATAAATACTGATTTGTTTAGAGCATAGATCATTTCATTTTAAGGAAGCATAAAATGAAGAGACATAAATTAACACTATGAAAGAATTACATCTATTGGAAAAACTGATTATGTACACCTACCTGCATTGCTAAACATCTTATTTTTCACTATAACTTGATAAGTGTTAAGTGCTTCGGCATACATTTCATTAACTGAATACTGACTGGCCAAATTGAAAAGAACCTAAGGAAGAAAGTATTATAGAAAAGACACATAAGACCACTTTAGGCCCCTTTCACCTATAATCTTTCTAGAGATTAAAATCCTATAACAAAGTTAGCTACTTATATCAAGATACTCAGCCAATTATGAAATTAAGTAAACAAAAGAATTATCTTGCATTACAAATGAACATTAAAAAAAGAAGAGCTGTCCTCTAAATTTCACCTTAATTTTCTATGTATTCTATTTAATTTAGTAGTATTTGCCATCTATTAATCTCTGGAGGACCTACAAAGAATAAATGTGTATCATTAATGCTGCTGGTGATCAAAGAAATAAGCAAGATCGTGAACTAAATATAAATTAAATGTGGAAATATCTTAAACCTTAAAGTCTATCAGAAGAATCTGTATAGTAAGCTCTATATACTAAATTACAATTTAAGTAATTAATTTATAGTAAATTATGTTCCTAAAGGTAAAAAATGATCATCATAAATTATCTCTGAAAGATTTCATGGAATCGTAGAATATCAGCTATAAACAGTAAGCATCTAACATTTCAAAATTTCAAACGCCCTTTTTTTCCTATGTGTTTAGTATATGAAAACTTTACCCACTGAAAATACACCCTTTTAAACAGAAGTGCAAACATTATGGAGGTGTCTTTTCAGAATTGAATAAATGTTGCTAGAAATTAGAGGCATTAGTTTTTTTTTCCCCACTATCCTCATAGAACATTATTTTATATGCCTAAAGTTCTTGAAAATCACTGACCGAAAAGTCTACATTACAATCTCATCAAAATAACCACCTTGATAGAGCATTAAAATTAGTGCTCTTCAAGAAATAGAGCCATTGCATGGTAGGTTTGCAGGTACTTACTAAGTTATCAAAATATATATATATATATATTTTTTTGAGACGGAGTCTCGCTCTGTCGCCCAGGCTCTGGAGTGCAGTGGCGAGATCTCGGCTCGCCGCAAGCTCTGCCTCCTGGGTTCATGCCATTCTCCTGCTTCAGCCTCCCAAGTAGCTGGGACTACAGGCGCCCGCCACCACACCCGGCTAATTTTTTGCATTTTTAGTAGAGATGGGGTTTCACCATATTAGCCAGGATGGTCTCGATCTCCTGACCTTGTGATCTGCCCGCCTCGGCCTCCCAAAGTGCTGGGATTACAGGCGTGAGCCACCACGCCTGGCTACATATTTTTTAATAAATAGAGACGAGGTCTCACTATGTTGCCCAGGCTGGTCGCAAACTTCTGAGCTCAAGTAATCCTCCCACCTTGACCTCCCAAGGTGTTAGGATTACAGGCGTGAGCCACTGCACCCAGCCTAAAATAACTAGTTAAATAACTAAATAAAAGAGCTCTTTGCACAAAACAAAGAGTGTTTTATGAACTAAAGATTATTATTAATCTAATTGTGAGCACCTGAAGACCAGTAAGATTTTAAAAATAAAAGAAAAAAGACTCTGGAACCCATTAACCCTAGTCAAAATTTTATTTAAAAATTGTGTTATATTTCAATACTTACTGAGTAAGTTAAATCCAAGTTGATATTTTCTGGAGTTGTAACTTGTTCTCGCTGTCTCACCAGGACTCTCTCTTTTCTTCCTGCATCTTTTGCCTTTTCTAAGGCCTGAAATCAGATTTATACCTTGTAAATTCCTTTGAGTGTTCATCAACTTTTATGCATTTGAGAAATATCTACATGAAGGTTGGATGAATTCATTTTCTATCCTCAGATTCCTCAAGACACCCCTGTGGGCTCTTACTAGAAACTTCCCTTGGAAAGGGACTTTTTGTTTTTCAGAATGACAAAAAAAGCCCCAGTTCTATGAGTAATAAAAGCAGCTTTTTAAAGTGAACATTTCTTTCTAATGGTATTCATTAATCCAATAACTCACGGAAATTATATTTATATGATATGACAAAGTAACATGAACAAAGCAAATTAAAAGAAAAGATTGATACTTAAGAAGCAAAGTTAGATTCCCAAAAAGCAAACTAATTTTTTAGTTTACTTAGGAAAAAATATTTCATAGTAGTGAGACTTCAAGAAGAAAACAGCCCTAGTACTGTGTGTGGCTCATGGTAGCTACACCTTTCAGCAGCATATTGCTATCTAATCCAATAGTCCACCAGGCTGCCAAGTTAAGTATACCAATACATTAGAATTTTTTTCCCTACTGAAAAGACCAATGTCAAAAATTACAAAACCAGCCAATTATTCTGACATTCAAATTTATGAAACTGAGTTACAATTCCTGGTTCTCAAAATAATTGCTTCTTATCCTAAGACCAGTCAATGGCAAACAAAAATATTTGTCTATACATATGGTGTATGTATAAAAGCAGACATACATCTATAAATGCTTCATAATTTCGAATCTTGTTTATGAACTTACCAATTTTAAGTCTCCACAACTACTGGCAATACAGCTTTCTTCTACCAACTCATTTACTTCCTTCTCTAATTGCTTTATTTTTTCCTCTGGGCTATTAAAGACAAAAGCAGGTACAATTTAAATCTTTCGACCTCTAAAAATCTATACTAAAATTTATTTTATTTTATTTTATTTTACAGACAAGGTCTTACTTGGTTGCCCAGGCCGGAGTGCAGTGGCACAATCATAGCTCACTGCAGCCTGTAGTCTTGACTCCTGGGCTCAGGTCATCTCCTCCCACCTCAGCCTCTCAAGTAGCTAGGACTACAGGTGCATGCCACCATACATGACTAATTTTGTTTTTGTTTTTTGTAGAGACAGAGTCTCCTCATCTTGCCCAGGGAGGCTGGTCTTAAACTCCAGGACTCAAGCGATCCTCCCTCCTCAGCCTCCCAAAGTGCTGGGATTACAGGTGTGAGCCACAACACCCAGCCTAATTTACTTTCAACATTGAACGATGTGCATTTAAACTTTAAGAGTAGTTATAGATAAGACAAATGTATACATGGTATTAAAGAGCAAATGTAGTACTGTTTTTAACAACTACATCATGTAATTATTCATAATAGTAAAATAATAACAACAGTCAAGATAGGTAACATGGCCAGGCGTGGTGGCTCCTGCCCGTAATCTCAGCACTTTGGGAGGCTGAGGCAGGTAGATCACTTGAGGTCAGGAGTTTGAGACCAGCATGGCCAACATGGTGAAACCCTGTCTCTACTAAAAAATACAAAAATTAGCCGGGTGTTGGGGCAGGCACCTACAATCCCAGCTACTTGGGAGGCTGAAGCAGGAGAATATCGCTTGAACCTGAGAGGCAGAGGTTGCAGTGAGCGATATTGCGCCACTGCACTCCATACTCCAGCCTGGGTGACAGAGCAAGACTCTGCCTCAAAAAAATAAAAAAAAATAAAAATAAATAACAGGTTCTTGCTATGTTGCCCAGGCTAGAGTGCAGTGGCTATCTACAGGCACAATCATAATGCACTACGGCTTGAACTCTTGGGCTTAAGCGATCTTTCTGCCTCAGCCTCCTGAGTAGTTGACACTATAGGCGTGCACCACCATGCCTGGCCATAGAGAAAGTTTCTAATGAGGTGAAGAAGTTTAAAAATCCTGGCTCTATTAATAGCAAATCAAGTATTCCCAAATCAGTTATCTTTCAAAATAACAGTAATGTTGTTTTGCTACCACTTTCTTTTGGCAAAATACAACAATACTCTGAATACACATCAATGCCTAAATAAAATTTTACTACGGCTATATCAGAATAGATAGTAGTTCTCTTAATTCTCTACAAATGGACTTTATAAAAGTATATAGAAATAAATTGAGCAGCATAACTTTTTCTATAAAATTATATTCTTTGAGGAAACCTGGGACTAAGACTACAAAGTTTATTAGTTTATAAAGATCTGTAAAATTCTAACTGAGCAGTAAGCATAACAGATGGTAGTTTTATGAAGGTTACATGAAATATAGAATTCTATTTTCTAGTTGTCTGAAACACTTGAATGGATGTCTTAAATGTTGCTTACAGATTTTATTATTAAATTCAAAATATCAACATAGAATTTTAAACTTAAAAATCTGTAAGAGAACTTTATGTAGACACTGAAAGTAACTTACCCTGTCCCCATCAAATGCAAAAAAAATGCAATCTATATTCAGGCACTGTTGGCTACCTACCCACACAGAGCCTGCCACCCGCCCTTCTTCTTTGCATGCAGAAGCTAAGCAAGTCAAGAGAATCTCATTCTCTTTGCCAAGTGTTTGGTTCAGCCACGAGCATTTGATGCATTCCACACTGAGAAATGAAGGCATATCTGCTTCAGGTAGAGGGCTGCTAGAAAGATCTTCTTGGCTTTTTAAGAGACCTAAGACTAGGAACATTCTGCCTCTAGACTTTATCAGTTACATGGAGATTTTGAACTCTCAACGCTCTCTTGGCATCATAATGATCGGCAGGTGCTTGGGGAAAGCCAAGGGAAACAAAGAGAAGCTGGACCAGGGATGATGTTACTGAGCAGTTAAATTAACCATCCCCAGAACTTCCCTTCCTCCAGACTTCCTATTATGTGAGATAATAAATTTTCTTGTTAATTATGTATATGTCTTTTTTTTTTTTAAGTCTTTCTTTGAGACAGGGTCTCGCTCTGTCACCCAGGCTGTGGTGCAGTGGTATGATTACAGCTCACTGCAGCCACCACCTCCTGGGCTCAAGCCATCCTCCCACCTCAGCCTTCTGAGTAGCTGGAGCTACAGGTGTGTGCCACCATACCCAGCAAATTTTTTAATTTTTTTGTAGAGACGGGGTCTCGCTATGTTGCCCAGGCTAGTCTTGAACTCCTAGGCTCAAGTGATCCTCTCACCTTGGCCTCCCAAAAGGCTGAGATTATAGGCATGAGCCACCACGCCCGGCCTGTGTCCTTATTTTTTTTTTAAACATGTTTTCTGTTATTAGCAGCCAAAAGGACCATGAATGACATAATATTTAAATAAAAAATGCTTTTATTAGCTAATGTGCTGTCATTAATTAAGATAAAAAATAACGTGATTGTCTATAGAGGTTCCTTGCTAGTCAAAAATGGAAATTATGTAATTTACACGAAAGCCTAAATACTGGGTTTAAGAATTACAATTTAAATTAAAAAAAGAAACAAAAAAAAGAATTACAATTTAAAAACATATATTCTATAGAAGCAAAACAGTATAGTGATTAATTCCAGTTCTAGTTCCAGAGCCCAAGCTCCGGAACTAGAAAAACTGGGTTTGAATCTAAGCCTTGTCATTTACTAGCCTTAGAAAGTTAAGATAGCTGGGCTTCAGCTCCCCTCTTTATAAACTAGTGAGAGTAATAGCTCTGTTTTCATAGGGAAAGTACTTGGAAAAGTGCCTGGCACACAGCAAGGACTCAGTTAATGTTAGCTTTTATTACTATTTGTAAAATGTATACATCAAGGTACTTGGATACCAGCAGATGTATATAATTAAATGTATACCATAGCTTTTTGGCTACTGTCTAGCCACTAGCACAAAATTAAGTTTGTTCTATAAAAAATTAAATTTCTCAATAATATGACAAATTAATTTCATATGTGTTCTCTTAATTTTTTCCCTTGAAACGTCCTCTCCAGATAATCATATCTTACAACATTTACAACCCCATTTGGCTGTCAGGAGACTCAATACTGGCCCTGATAAAAAATTAGACCATATCTTCAAGTCATATAATATCACAATAAAATTGCACAGAATACATACGGCTATTCTTAATTTTGTTAGTTCTGGCAACTAGGGATGATTTTTTGTTTACTACTCTGCTGACACAAACTTTTTAAAGATTAAGAATTATGTAATTCTTATGGAATTCACATAATTATGTGAATTCTTATGGAATTCACATAATTATGTAATTCTTATGGAATTCACATAATTATGTAATTCTTATGGAATTCACATAATTATGTAATTCTTATGGAATTCACATAATTATGTAATTCTTATGGAATTCACATAATTATGTAATTCTTATGGAATTCACATAATTATGTAATTCTTATGGAATTCACATAATTATGTAATTCTTATGGAATTCACATAATTATGTAATTCTTATGGAATTCACATAATTATGTAATTCTTATGGAATTCACATAATTATGTAATTCTTATGGAATTCACATAATTATGTAATTATGTGAGCTGGTGTGGTGGCTCACGCCTGTAATGCCAACACTTTGGGAGGCTGAGGTTGGCAGATCATTTGAGATTGGGAGTTCGAGACCAGCCTAGCCAGCATGGCAAAACCCCATCTCTACCAAAAATACAAAAATTATCTGGATGTAGTCGCAGGCACCTGTAATCCCAGCTACTCAGGAGGCTAAGACAGAAGAATCGCTTGAACCTGGGAGATGAAGGTTGCAGTGAGCCAAGATCGCATCACTGCACTCCAGCCTGGGCAACAGAGTGAGATATCATCTCAAAAAAAAAATTATGTATTTGGAAAATAAAAATTTAAAATATGCAGCAACAACAACAAACAACAACATAAGGACTTACATACCTATCTTTTTTCTTGGCTTCCAAAGGGGGAGCAGGGCCCCTTGACTGACTAAGGGGGTCAAATGCAGAGCCTGAGACACAATTCAAGAGTTAATATTCAATTTGTAACTCAGCAAAATCGAAGAAAATATGAAAATATAAAACCTTGCATAAGCTATTTCATTTACCTCTTTATTAAATGGTTTCAATTATCTATTTATTAAATGGAGATAACATTGTGTCTACATAAACATTTCATATACTGGGAAATTGGTAAGATTTTTAACACATATAAAGCTATGTAAATAATACATGTGTTAAACTTAAAAACAAAAATAAGATATTCTCAGCATTTACTTTCTCTTCCACAGTGATCTATCTCTATTATCAACTCTAAATTATCAGTCACATGTCTTATAACCTGGTATTGGCTTTTTAATTTTCCTTATTGGCATACTAAACATTAATTTTTGTTATAATTTTATTTTTAAATTATCATTTAACTTTCTACATATTATTTCAACGCATTTTGACAAATTACACCATGGTTTAATTACCACCCCAACAGATATGTAGAAGGTTTTCATCATCCCTTTCCTTTCTTAATGGTACCTAAAATATCAGTGCATCTTATAATCAATGGCATTGTTAGATTTTATTTAAAATGACAGTAATATTTATATCACAAAATGGTAAAAGATTAAAAGATCCAAAAAAGATTATTAGTAGAGACAGTGTAACAAACCTCTCAAAGCTGCTTTGGTAAAACCAGCTGCTCTCACTGCTGTCATGGGTCTAGTAACTCCATCCTTTAAAGAGAATGGGAATCATTTATTCTTAAATAAGATCTATCTCCTATGTACAGTTCTGCACATTACACACACCTTAATATAGCCCTATTTAAAAAAATGCTGATTTTCAATCACTATACGTTTACTCCTTACTTCTACCTCCTCATGTATCAATCATGTCCTCTCTCCCCTTTACAATTTCAATTCTTTGATGTAACTGGGCTATAGTTTTAAAAAAAATTAATCAGCTTATTAGCCAGCTACTCTCTTACTTTTGGTTGGTCTCTTACATGCCTATGAGAGAAACCACAGAAATTGTTGTAAATGGTAACAGGAAAAATGGGCCCCAGAATACATCATATAAGCAATTATAAGTTCTATGTCCACACCCCAATGGGAATTCATCTGATACCTGAGTAAATAAATCTAAAGAGACCTCGCCTTCAAAGATTTACAACAGTCTAGACTTTCGCCCACAATTTAAAGAATCTGGGTCACTATATAAGTAATATCTTCTTTAACATTTTAAAATAATATAATAAAGTAAAAAAACTTTGGTAGTAAATTCCAAGTCACAAGAAAGGCACAAAATGAACACGCATGCAATAGAGATACCTGAATAGCCCCTGTCATTGGTCTTCCTATTGATGATGCCAGAGATGTCTTGGACTAGTAAACAGAAAAGTTCAGTTAAAAAGATTCCTAAAAATATCTACCTTAAATGTTTAAACCAAGTTATAGAAGTTTTCTTCATTCTATCGGCAAATAAACAAACATAATTTATTCCTTGTACCTCCTGGGCGTATAGGGTAAAACCATAAAACTATAAAACAGGGAGCAGCAAACTACAACCCATGGTCTTTGTAAATAAAGTTTTACTGGAACACAGCCATGCCCCATTCCTTTGCACATTGCCTGTGGCTGCTTTTGCTTTACAAATGCAGAGTTGGATAGTAGCAACAGAGACCATATGATCTGCAAAGCCTAAAATACCTAGCCCTTCATGGAAAAAGTTTGCTGTTTTTCTGAAACACCACCAAAAATCAAATTTATGAGTAATACACACTCAGGCTAACTAATAAAAGCATGTTTCATATGACACACGTTTATATTATGTACAAGGCTACTTTCTTCACTCATATAAAGGAACATTATAAAGGCAAGCGCCCTGGACCTCTAGGTTCTGAAGATATTTTTTTGACTAAGAAAAGCTATTCCACCTAATTCTTCCATTTTTCTCATTCCTGTTATTTCATATAAGCTAAAACATCCAAATTACAGGTAATTTAGAGTTTGATGTATCTTTCCCCCAAAGGCTTCTAATATAAGACCCAAATACACACTTCTGAAACACTTTTCTTACATTTTATATTTGTTAATTAGTAAATGTTTCCCAATTATATACACTATTACATTTATATAAAATCTAACTTCACATAAAATATATGAATGGAATACACGAGACTTGGTTGTATCATGTAGAAAATGAAAGGAAGTCAGCGAACACAGGGTTTACAAATGGAAAAAGGTAATAAAACATTTTCCAATACTTACAAATCAAAATGACTACAATATTCAAATTTATTAATCACACTAGACTTGTATAATGTTTGTAAGTATCCAAAATGGAAAATATATTTGGATTATGACCTAAGATATAATAAAATTATTCAGAACTGCCTAAAGTGAACTATTGTATGAGAAAAAGCATCTTAATATTTTCAGCTTACAAAAACCTACCCCATATCCAGTAGCTATAGGTCTAGTAACTGCCGTGCTTGATATTTTAGCAGTTATCTTGGGGAGGAAAAAGAACATAGTTAACAGGATTCAGACTGAGCTATATAATAGAAAACTGGAAAAGAAATAGAAAATATAGACTCATAAATAAAGAAATATTTCTATAATACTTAGAATGATTTCTTTTAAATTATCTTAAATATTAGGGAGCTCAGGTATTTTAATTATGTGAGAAGGAGACTCATTCTGGAATTCATTTTAAAGGAGAAAGGGGACTTTTGAATGATTTGAAGTGCCGATAAGAAAGATTTGTTTTCATGCTTGCAACCATCACGAATTAAACATTTTATTGCATAATTATTACTGCTAGCCACTAGACCAAACAACAGACACAAGATTTGGGGTCTGAGAACTTGGGTTTGAATCTCAGCTATCCCTATAACAGATACCTTTATTTAATCTCTTTGAACCTATAGTTTTCTCATCTTTTAAATAAGAATACAAAGTATATGGATCACAAAATTGTAGTTAGAATCAAATAGGAGCACATCGGTGAAAGTATACTAAAAATGTTAGTTGTTAGGCAGAACTGTTAGAAATATTTATTAAATATCACTCACAGAGGAATTCTACTTTCGGCTATGATGGACTGTTTTTAAAAACCTTCTCACTAAGAACTATTAAAAAATATACATGGGGTCAAAATATTTTTTTTTAAGTGTGAATACGTTAGAGAACCATCAAGACAGTGAAGAAATACAAGGTCTGAAAATAAAGAAGAGACGGGAAGGCTAGAGAGGTGAGCCCACATTTAGGCCTGCTTTCCTCCTAGAGGCATCTGTTAATTCCAAAGGCAAGTCTGAGACACTGGACACAGCTTTTGAGACTCACAGCCTGAGGGGATAAACACTGGCGATGAGGGCCTGCCAAGAATGCAGCCCGGTAATCCTCCAGGCTTCAGATTGTGATCTCAAAAGGCTACACCCTAAGACTAAAAGGTAAATAATAGTATACTAGCCCTCATAAGGGCTGACATCCAATTCAGAATCATCTCAAACCCGACTGGATTAAGGTGATCATGGATTCCTACTGCTGCTAGTACCATAAGTAAAAGTAAATTCTCTCCAGTGAAAGATAAGATCCTCTAGCACTGTGCTATCCAATAAACTTTCTGTAGTGATGTAAAAGTTCTATATCTGCCCTTTCTGATAAGACAGCCATTGGCCACACAAGGCTGTTGAACATATGAAATGTAAGTAGTACAACATGAATTTATTTATTTTAGTTTTAAATAATGTAAATGTAAATAGTTTCATGTGGCTAGTGTCTCTCATACTGAGTAGTGCAGACGTAGAGCCATAAAGTATCTCTAAAATTTTTCATTTATAATGTCTCTCAATTAAAACCAACCAGACATACAAGAGGCAAGACTACCTAACCAAAAGCCAAGATAAACAAAAGAATAGAAAGAAATTCAGAAGTGGGTACATATAATGGAAATATCACACATAGACTTTAACATAACTATGCTTAACATGATCAATAAATTAAAAGATTAGTAATAGCAACTGAAAATGAACTAAAAACTATAAAAAAGGAATATACATGGAAATTCTAGAACTGAAAAATAGCTAAAAATAATATAAAATCCTGGCACTGTCCAGGCAGTAGTAAAACTGTTAATTTATACTAGACTTTAAAAAGTTAAAGATGAGTATCATAATATTTAGGGAAACACTAAAAGAATAGTCAGAGAACGTAAACTACCAAGATAACAGAAAAAGAAAATGGAATAATAAAAAACAAGCAAAAAAGAAGGCAAGTAAGGAGAGAAAATGAAATATACAAGAGCCAGGAAAAAAAAAAAAGCAAATAGTAAGATAGCAAATTTAAAGGAAATCTGTAACTTCATTAAATGTAAGTGGAATAAATACTTAACTAAAATAATAAGATTGTCAGACTATTAAAAAAATAAAAACCAATCACATGCTGCTAAGAAGAATTACATTTTAAATAAATTGATATGGAAAAGTTGGAAGTAAAAAGACAGGAAAGACATACAATAAAAATGCTAGACAAAGAGCTTGTATAGCTATAACAACATATTAATATCTTACAAACAGACAAAAAGCATTACTAGAGATAGAGGCATACTTCGTAACAATATAAGGCTCAGTTTACTATGAAAATATAGCAATTCTAAATATCTTTGCTCCATATATATAAAGCAAAAACCTAAAAAAAATACAAACCCACAACCAGAGTACAAGAATTGATCATGCTTTCTCATTAAAAATAGAACCAGTAGGCCAGACACAGTGGCTCATGCTTGTAATCCTAGCACTTTGGGACACTGAGGTGGGTGGATCACCTGAGGTCAGGAATTCAAGACCAGCCTGACTAACATGGTGAAACTCCGTCTTTACTAAAAATACAAAAATTAGCCGGGTGTGGTGGCTCACGCCTGTAGTCTCAGCTACTCAGGAGGCTGAGGCCCGAGAATTGCCTGAACCCAGGACGTGGAGGTTGCAGTGAGCCAAGGTCATGCCACTGTACTCCAGCCTGGGCAAGAGAGTGAGACTTGGTCTCAGAAAGAAAGAAAAAAAAAAAGCAGTAGGCAAACAAAAAATCAGTAAAAATATTGAACATCTAAACAAAACCATTAACACACTTTACCTAATTGACACATTACACTGTACCCATCGTGGAACATATATATCCTTCAAGAATGCATTTGGGACATTAACAGATTTCAAAAAATTTAAAGCATACAGATTATGTTCCCTATCTAAGAATAAAACTAGAAATCAGTAACACAGAGATAACTAGAAAAATGTATTATGTTTGGAAATTAAGAAATATACTTCTAAATAACCCACAGGTCAAAGAAGAAATACCCATGGAAATTAGAAAATATTTTTAACTAAATCATAAGGAAAATGTAATTAGAGGTAAAAAAAATACGGGAAAAAACATACATATATGTTAATTCTGTAGGAAAACAAATGCCTGAATTGTAGGTGATAACATATAAAGTTGTTAGGTGAACTTTAGACATTGGAAGGTATTTTAATTTGTATACATGTTTCAGGGCTTAAACTCATGCTTGATAAGATTGGCTCCAGGTCTTAAGAAAAAACTGAAAAGGAAGGATATGGGTCTCTGCAACTTCTTCCATGAGAACCAACTGAGGGGAAGACCATTATTTTTTTTAACTACTGCCTAATGACTAAATCTCGTTTTTGTGTTTTGTTGTTAGCATTGGGCAGCTCCTACAGTCTCTTCCCTCATTCATCTTGTACCCTTACCTGCAATGTCCTTTTCTCCTGTATCTCAAGGTCAATCTCAATTCTACATATTCCACAATAATCAACTCTTAATTTATCTTCTAAGCAATCTCTTCTGATTTTCCCAACTAGTGGTAAATAACCTCTCTTTGAAATTCCACAGCAATTTATACTCTTTTATTATAATTTATTACTTCATGCCTTGTAATATCTAAGTGTGTCCATTTAATTTTCCTTCTGAAGACTGTAAGCTCCTTAGGAGCAACCTAGAATTTTGTCCTCTTAAGTGAACCTGTAAGATGTTTCATATGAGAAGTATAAAACTTTTTCCCATTTAATATAACAAGTAGGATGTGATGAAAATATCATTCAACAGAGGATCAAATGACCCCCACACTATCCCAGTTACAGATAACTGTGAGACCTTGGCTTTTCTAGGCTTCAGTTTCCTCATCTATAAAATAAGAATCTCCAAAGTCATTTCTAAAGATCTTTTGAAAGGCCACCTGGCAAAATTATCACCTGTTACGTGATCCCTGAAATCACTTAATTGAAGACAAAGTTCACTGATTTACTAAGTTAGTCAATAAAGATGTATGGAACTCTTAAGTAGACAAGGAAAAGAATGATGAATAAGATAATCTGCCTCTCTGAAAAGCTTACAGTCTAATCACTGGCCTAGTGCAAGGACTCAGAGCCTATGGTTTTTCTTCCCATAATGAAGGTAACTTCAAAATTAAAATATGGGTTGTAAGAGAATTAAATAAATAAATAAAATATGGGTTTTAGAATGTGTAGTGAAGAATTAACTTTACTCAAAGAGAAGTCTGGCCTCTGTTGTTGGCTCCTAGGAGATGATTTCTACACCCTTGAAATGCTCTGCCTGACGGGAGTGTCTTTGTTTGCCCTGGCTTTGGCCACTGGTCAGTCTATCAATGTGATTCACAATGGGAGCTTTGGGACACATCAGCTTCTGGAGTTACTAGCCTGAACCTCCGGGACTAGAGACTAAAGGTTGGCCTGGTGGGTGGTATGTGATCAAGCCTCAGTAAAAACTCTGAACGCCAAAGTCTAGAGTAGAATTCCCTGGTTGGCAATACTCTTCAAGTACTATCACACTGTGGTTAGGAAAAGGTACTGCCATGTCTTGCTCCACAGGGAGAGGATAATCAGAAGCTCTCTGTTTGGACCACTCCTAGGCACTGCTCTATGCATCTCTTCCCTTGGTGGATTTTAATTTGTATCCTTCCCATGATTAAACTGTAAGTACAGGAGATTTCAGTGAGTTCTTTGAGTCTTTCCAGAGAATTATCAAGCCTGAGGATGGTTCTGGGAACCATGAACTTGTAGTTGGTGTCAGAAGTGGGAGTGGTCTTGTGGAGGACTGACTGTGTCCTCTACCTGTGTGGTGATTTAGCCAAACTCATTGCAAGGAACCACACTAAATGCATTTACCCTAAATGAGATGGGCAAGCTACTCACAATGATTTATTTTTGCTAGATAAGTACATAGGACAGGGAGGACGGGAGAACATGACAAAGTGAGGGAAGATAACAGCAGAAGGACACTTCATCTAAAGCAAAGGAGTTTCGGCTGGATAGCTCGTTATTACCGGGGGCTGCCCTATGCATTGTAGAATGGTTAGCAGCATCTCTGGCTGCTACCCACTAGGTGCCAGTAGCACCCACTCAAGTTGTGACAACTGAAAATATCTCTCCAAGCATTGCTCAATGTCCCTGGTGGGGGGGCACAAGTGCCCCCAGCTGAGAGCCACTGCTGTATAGTATTAGATAGGTAGGGAGAAGCAGCATTCAAAAAAGGAATATTAGACATAGAACATTAGGGATAGAACTTTCTCTACTTCACTACTTAGTGTCAACCTTGTTTATTTTCAACTACAAACAAAGCTTGGCAGATTTCATGCACTGTGAAAGGCAGATGTCTATGCTTTGTATGACACATACAAAAACCTTAATACTAATACTGAAAAAAACTACTCTAGCAATTCATGTACTCGTAGAAAATTAATTGAGTATTAATTAATATTAATACAAGGAAGGGTAATCTGTAAATTAAGCCCCAATGTTTTGAGGGATCAATATTTATGCCACTTTAAAAATTAGAAAAGCAAATATTTTTAAAACAATAAATGTTTTAGGTAAACAATATTCTGATGCCTAATAAAAATGTTTACAGTTTGAATAACATAAGAAATCATTTGATCTCAAATACTTTAAAATTCACTTACTAGATACACTGAAAACTACAAAACATTGATGAATTAAAGAAGACATAAACAAATGGAAAGGCATCCTGTGTTCATAGGTTCATAGACTGAAAGACTTAATATTGTTAAGATGTCCATACCACCCAGTGTATTCAATACAATCCTTATCAAATCCTTACTATCCAAATGACTTTTTTTTTTTTTTTACAGAAATAGAGATTCATCCTAAAATTCATATGGAATATCAAGGGACCCCAAGTAGCTAAAACAATTGTGAAAAAGAACAAAGTTGGAAGGTTCACATTTCCTGATTTTAAAACATATTATAAAGCTACACTAATCAAAATAGTGTGGTTACTGGCATAAAGGCAGACAAATAGACCAATAGAACAGCATAGAAAGCCCAGAAACAAACCCTTACATATATGGTTAAATGATCTTCAGCAATGGTGCCAAGACCATTCAATAGGGAAGGGACAGTCTGTACAGCAAATAGTGCTGGGAGAACTAAATATCCATGTGCAAAATAATGAATTTGGACCTTTATCTTATACCATATATAAAAATGAACACAAAATGGATTAAAGATCTAAAGGTAAGACCTAAAACTACAAAAATGCTAGACGAAAACATAGGGGAAAAGCTTCATGACATTGTTCTTGGCAATTATTTCTTGAATATGACACCAAAAGCACAAGCAACACAAGTAAAGATGGACAATTGGGACTATATCAAACTAAAAAACTTTGGTGTATCAAAGGACACATCAGTGTGAAAAGCAATCTACAAAATGAAAGAAAATATTTGCAAATCATACATCTGATAAGACATTAATATCCAGAATATATAGAGAACTCCTACAACTGAATAACAAAAATGAACAAGTGTTCATTGACAGATGAATGAATAAACAAAATGCGGTATAAACATACAATGGAATACTATTCAAACTTAAAAAGGAAGGAGATTCTGTCACATGCTACAACATGGATGAACCTTGAGGACATTATACTAAGTGAATAAGCCAGTCACAAAAAGACAAATACTCTGAGACTCCACTTATGTAAGGTATCTAAATTAGTCAAATTCATAGAAATAGAAAGTAGAATGGTAGTTACAGGGGCTTTGGAAGTAGGAGAAAATGGGAAGTTTTTGTTTAATGGATACAGACTTTCATATATACAAGATGAAAAACTTCTGAAGATCTGTTTCACTACCATCTAAACTTAATGATGGTTATAATCTTTAACACTACAGGAATATACAGGTGAAAATGGTTAATCTGGTAAATTTCATGTTATGTATTTTTTACCACAATTTAAAAAAATTTTTTTTCACTTACTGGAGGTCTTCTGCCATGACTAGTCCTCACAGCTTGCTGAAAAGCTGCATCATTCTCCAATTCCTAAAATGAAAACACAAATTTAACATTCAACACAGAGTAAGAATTGGGGGAAAAAATAAGTTTAAACTGCTGTTTGGTACTCAAGAGCCTCTATAATTCATCTTTTGCCAACTGTTGACATCTAGGTAGGGACGAACGGACTCCTACCTCAAATCTCCCCACTTCACACTACCCAGAATAGCAAACCTCCTTCCTCTCCCAGAATGAGGAGTACCGGTCATGTTAGTCAATTTCATGGACATCTTATTGGCTACAGTTTTAATGAGTGGTATCACAATGCCGGGTTGAAACATCAAGTGTACAAGGATGTGGCCTTTCTTCTGTTTCTTTTTTCCTGGTGGCTTGGAATTGGAGATTTACATCTCTCTTTCTCTCTCTCTCCCCACCATCCCCCTGTCTTTCTCCTCTTCTCCCACCCTACCTAAGGATAGAAAAGGCCATATTTTCTACAAGCAGGGGGCACTCTCTTTGGTGCCATTTCCATCTGCCCAAATGAAAAGGATTTTTCATCTCACTGGAGAGGTCAAGTCTGAGACGCAGACTGGAGCTAATCTAAGCAAATGGGGGGCTCAACAAGTCCAACCTGCACTGCCATTTGGAATCAACATCTCAGTAGAAATAAAATGTTATTTTGCTTTGCTGATTCCTGAAATGTACTTACATTCCCCTTCAGGAAATTTGAGGAAAAGAACAGTAATCAAGGGCAGGATATAAGGGTTCCTGTGTTTCCTGAACAAAATACCACTTTTATAGTCTCTCAAAAGCACCCAGTCTCACCAACAGTCAATCTTCCAACCATCCTGTATTTCCTACTTCCCCTTCTCTAACACACACTCTGGCTTTAACCCTTCAGACACATTAAATGCAGTTCTCATCCTTGCCTCTGATTTATTTCAATCTACTTCCCACAAAAATACACTTGTCAATTATTTTAAAAATAAACAATACATAAAAAATAAAGTCACTATCAATTAACTTTTTAAAAATTTGAAAATAATCAAAATAAAATGTTTATATTACCAGGATGCTAATACAGTGCTTTTAAAACACAGTTTTATTGCATACAAGCCTTCTTCTTTAATTTTTACTTTAAATTATCTTTTTTTTTTTTTTTTTTTGAGACAGGGTTTCACTCCAACCTCCAGGCTGGAGTACAGTGGTGCGATCACAGCTCACTGCAGCCTCAACTTCCCAGGCTCAGGTGATTGTCCCACCTCAGTCTCCCTAGGAGCTGGGACTACAGGCACACACTACCACAACCTGCTAATTTTTGTATTTTTTTAGAGACAGGATTTTGCCGTGTTACCCAGGCTGGTCTCAAACTGAGCTCAATTGATCCACCCCTGAGCCTCCTAAAGGGATTACAGGCATAAGACGCTGTGCCCAGCCTAAATTATCTTTGTAACCTTCCATGTCAACTACATAAAATTACACGATTCTCAGTTACCCACAGAAACTAAAGACTTTTGAATGAAGTATAAATCCAAAGGTAACCTTCAACATAATTTATTATACTTCTACTTTAGCAGATCTTTGGGTAAAAAAATTTCCCTTAAGATTCCTAAATTATTAGTAAAATTTGGTTAATCAGCTCAGTAAATCCTAACTAAATGACAAACTAAAAAGGACAGTCAACAAATTCTCCAATTACAAACACCAAACTTATACAACTTCTGGAACTCTTTGCCACTTTGTTAACAAATTGCATCTTCTATGAATATCTTAAGCCACTGCTGCAAGTAATTCATTTATTTATTGAACTTGTTATTACTACAGTTAAGATCAAAGAAAACCAAGCATAAGCCAAAAATTATTTTTACTTCACTGTCTAATTTATTTTTGGGTCTGATATTCTGAGTATTCACTTCACATTAAATTATGCAGCCACAATGCAACAACCTGAGGAGGTAGGAAGTGTCCCTGGTGCTTTAAAAATAATAATCTTCAGGCCGGGGCGCTGGCTCATGCCTGTAATCCCAGAACTTTGGGAGGCTGAGGTGGGCGGATCATGAAGTCAGGAGATCGAGACCATCCTAGCTAACATGGTGAAACCCCGTCTCTACTAAAAATACAAAAAATTAGCCAGGCGTGGTGGTGGGAGCCTGTAGTCCCAGCTACTCAGGAGGCTGAGGCAGGAGAATGGCGTGAACCTGGGAGGCAGAGCTTACAGTGAGCAGAGGTTGCGCCAATGCACTCCAGCCTGGGCTACAGAGCGAGACTCCATCTCAAAAAAAAAAAAAAAAAAATGATAATCTTCATGATCCATTAATTCCATTTCTGGGACTCTATCCCAGGTAGTGTTTGATCAAAACATAGAAAATTATTTATGCATAAATTTTTTCACTACAATGTTATCTACAATAGCAGAAAACAGGAAAAAATATCCTATCATGAGAAAATACTTCTTTAGGTTTTTTAATTTTTTTTGAGAGGGAGTCTTGCAATGTTGTGCAATGGCGTGATCTTGGCTCACTGCCACCTCCACCTCCTGGGTTCAAGCTATTCTCCTGCCTCAGCCTTCCAAGCAGCTGAGATTACAGGTGCCCGCCACCACGGCTGGCTAATTTTTGTATTTTAGTAGAGACAGGACTTCACCATGTTGGTCAGGCTGGTCTTGAACTCCGGACCTCAGATGATCTGCCCACCTCAGCCTCCCAAAGTGCTGGGATTATAGGTGTGAGTCCCCACGTCTGGCAGAGAAAATACTTCTAATCACCTATATATTTTCAATATTATGTAGTCATTAAAGTAATATTTATTTAAATATTTAGTATCATGAGACACTGCTTATGATGTAGTTGAACGTAAAAAAGTAAACAGAAAAGTAATTACCAGTTCAATTCCAAACATACTAAAAGAAAATTGTGTATGTATACATGAAGACAAAGCAAAAAAATGTTTAAAATGTTGACAGTAGTTATTTCTTGAGTGATGGGATTACTAGTTTTTGTTTCCATAAGCATTTCTTAATTTTATAATTGGGAGAATGAGGAGGTTTCAATGGTTTTCCTGATTTATACTAAATTCCCTTGAAGGAAAGAACCCAGCCATGGCAGGATTCATCACTGCTGAATAAAGGGCCCTTGGGTCCTGAATAATCAGCAGCAATAACCAGGTAGTACGTACAGTGGGACTTGGGTGAGACTCTGAGATCTACTGGTTTCAGGTGTGACCCAGCACATTCACAGCTGTGGTGGCTACAAAGCGAGACTGCTTCTGTTTGAGATGAGAAGAGGGGAGAGTAAAGGGGACTTTGTCTTGCAACAGTGGATTAGAGCATCAAGTGGGTTCTTAGGGTCCCTGATTCCAGGCCTTGACTCTTGGATAGCATTTCTGGACCTACCCTGAGCCAGAGGGACACCCACTGCCTTGAAGGGTGAGTCCCAGGCCTGGCAGAATTCACCAAAACCTGAAGGAATAGCCCTCGGGCCTTAAGTAAACATTGGCGATACCCTGGTAGTACTCTCTGCGGGTCTGTTGTGGTGACAGACACAGGAGAGAATCTGCTGCCTGGGGAAAAGGGTGGAAAGAGTGGGAAGGACTTTGTCTTACGGTTTCAGTGCCAGCCCAGCAGCAGCAGAAGAATAGAGCACCAAGGAAATTTCTAAGGATTCTGACTCCAGGCCCTGGCTCCCAGACAGCATCTCTGGACCCGCCCAGGGCCCAGGGGAACTAGTTGACTTAAGGGAAGGATACAAGCCTGGCTGGTTTCACCAAAAGCTGTGGGATACAGTGAAAACAGTATTAAGAGAGAAGTTTATAGTTATAAGTGTTTATATAAAAAAAGAAGAAAAACTTCAAATAACCTAATGATGCATCTCAAAGAACTAGAAAAGCAAAGCAAACCAAACCCAAAGTTAATAAAATAATAAATATCAGAGCAGAATAAATGAAAATGAATCAAAGACAACAATACAAAAGATCAACATAACAAAAAGTTGGTTTTGTGAAAAGATAAAATTGACAAACCGTTAGCCAGACTAACTACAAAGAAAGAGAGACCAAAATAAGTAAAATCAGAGATAAAAAAGGGACATTACAACTGATACCATAGAAATGTGAAGGATCGGCTGGATGCGGTGGCTCACACCTGTAATCCCAGCACTTTGGGAGGCCTAGGCAGGCAGATCTTCTGAGGTCAGCAGTTCAAGACCAGCCGAACCAAAATGGTAAAACCTCATCTCTACTAAAAATACACCATTAGCCGGGCGTGGTGGCACACGCCTGTAATCCCAGCTACTTGGGAGGCTGAGGCAGGAGAATCACTTGAACCCGGGAAGCAGAGGTTGCAGTGAGCCGAGATTGCACCACTGCACTCCAGCCTGGGCTACAGAGCGAGACTCCATCTGAAAAAAAAAAAAAAAAGAAGTAACAAGACTGAAGCCATGATAAAAAGTCTCCCAGCAAAGAAAAGCTCAGCACCTGATGGCTTCACTGCTGAATTTTACCAGACATTTAAAGAAGAACTAATATAAATCCTACTCAAATTACTCCAAAAAACAGAGAAAGAGGAAATACTTCCAAACTCATTCTATAAGGCCAGTATTACCAATACCAAAACCTGACAAAGATGCATCAAAGAAAGAAAATTATAGACCAACATCCCTGATGAACACTGATGCAAAAATCCTCAATAAAACACTAGCAAACCGAATTCAACAATACATTAGAAAGATCATTCATCATCACCAAGTGGGATTTAGCCCAGGGATGCAAGGATGGTTCAACTTATGCAAATCAATCAATGTAATACATCATATCAACAGAATAAAGAACAAAAACCACATGATCATTTCAACTGATGCTGAAAAAGCATTAGGTAAAATTCAACATCCCTTCATAAAAACCCTAAAAAAAAACTGTGTATAGAAGAAACATACCTCAACATGAAAAAAGTCATGTAACAGACTCACAACTAATATACTGAATGAAAAAAAACTGAAAGCCTTTCCTTTAAGATCTGGAACATGACAAGGATGACCACTGTCACCACTGTTATTCAACATAGTACTGGAAATCCTAGCTAGTGCAATCAGGCAAGAGAAAGAAATAAAGGGCATCCAAACTGGAAAGGAACAAGTCAAATTACCCTAGTTTATAGATGATATGATCTTATATTTGGAAAAACCTAAAGACTCCACCAAAAAACTATTAGAACTGATAAATTCAGTAAGGTTGCAGGATACAAAATCAACCTACAAAAATCGGTAGCATTTCTATCTGTCGAAAGTGAACAATCTGGAAAATAAATCACGAAAGTAATCCCATTTAGAATATCTACGAATAAAATTAAATATCTAGAAATTAACTTAACCAAAGAAGTGAAAATCTCTACAATGAAACCTATAAAACATTTGTGCAAGAAATTGAAGAGGACATAAGAAAATGGAAAGATGTTTCATGTTCATAGATTGGAAAAACCAATATTGTTAAAATGTCCATACTACCCAAAGTAATCTACAGATTCGGTGCAACACCTATCAAAATACCAATGTCATTCTTCACAGAAACAGAAGAAAACATCCTAAAGTCTATATAGAACTACAAAAGACCCAGAATAGCCAAAGCTGTCCTGAGCAAAAAGAACAAAACTGAAGAATTACATTACCTGACTTCAAATTATACTACAGAGCTACAGTAACCAAAACAGCATGATACTGGCATAAAAACAGACAGACTAATGGAACAGAATAGAGAACCCAGAAACAAATCT
The DNA here is from genome assembly GCF_029281585.2 of Gorilla gorilla gorilla. Taxonomy (NCBI): domain Eukaryota; kingdom Metazoa; phylum Chordata; class Mammalia; order Primates; family Hominidae; genus Gorilla; species Gorilla gorilla. Next base: position 34,869,516 of record NC_073238.2, on the reverse strand, counting down.
AGACATCTACAGTGAACTCATTTTTGACAAAGGTGCCAGAAACACACATTAGGGAAAAGACAGTCTCTTCAATAAATGGTGCTGAGAAAACTGAATATCCACATGCAGAAGAATGAAACTAGACCCTTATCTCTCACCATATGCAAAAATCAAATAAAAATGGATTAAGGACTTAGAAATCTAAGACCTCAAACTATGAAACTACTAAAAGAAAACACTAGGGAAACTCTCCAGGACACTGGACTGGGCAAAGATTTATTGAGTAATACCCCACAAGCACAGGCAATCAAAGCAAAAATGGACAAATGAGATCACATCAAGTTAAAAAGCTTCTGCACGACAAAGGAAACAATGAAGTGAAGAGACAACCCACAGAATGGGAGAAAATATTTATAAACTATCCCTCTGACAAGGGATTAATAACCAGAATATGTAAGGAACTCAAACAACTCTGTAGGAAAAAATCTAATAATCTGATTTAAAAATGGGCAAAAGATCTGAATAGATATTTCTAAAAAGAAGACATACAAATGGCAAGCATGTATATGAAAAAGTGCTCAACATTACTGACCATCAGAGAAATGGAAATCAAAACAACAATGAGATGTCATCTCATTCCAGTTAAAATGGCTTTTATCCAAAAGACAGGTAATAACAAATGGTGGTGAGAATGTGGAGAAAAGGGAACACTCATATACTGTTAGTGAGAATGTAAATTAGTACAACTACTATGGAGAACAGTTTAGAGGTTCCTCAAAAAACTAAAAATAGATCTATCATATGATCCAACAATCCCACTGCTAGGAATATACTCAAAAGAAAAGAAATCAGTATGTACCAGGCTGTTCTTGCATTGCTATTAGGTTGGCGCCAAAGTAATTGCAGTTTTGCAATTAAAATGGCAAAAACTGCAGTTACTTTTGCACCAAAGAATGCTTGAGATTGGGTAATTTATAAAGAAAAGAGGTTTGATTGGCTCATCGTTCTGCAGGCTGTACAAGCATGACATCAGTATCTGCTCAGTTTCTGGGGAGGCCTCAGGGAGCTTTCACTCATGACAGAAGGCAAAATGGGAGCAGTCACATCACATGGGGTGAGGATGGCACCAAGAAGATCATGCTAAACCATTCATGAGAAATCCACTCTCATTATCCTATCGCCTCCCACCAGGTCTCACCTCCAATGCTGGGTATTACAATTCAACATGAGATGTGCGTGGGGATAAATATACAAACTATATCACAGTATATCAAAAAGATATCTGCACTCCCATGTTTGCTGCAGCAGTATTCACAATAGCCAAGATTTGGAAGCAACCTAAGTGTCTGTCAACAGACAAATGGATAAAGAAAATGTACATATATACAATGGAAAACTAGCCATAAAAAAGAATGAGATCATGTCATTTGCAATAATGTGGATGGAACTGGAGGCCATTCTACTAAGTGAAATAAGCCAGGCACAGAAAGACAAACATCGCATGTTTTCACTTATTTCTGGGATCTAAAAATTAAAACAACTGAACTCAAGGAGATAAAGAATAGAAGGATGATTACCAGAGGCTGGGAAGGGTAGTGGCAGGGGAGGGGGTGAGAATGGTTAACAGGTACAAAAAAAAACAGAAAGAAAGCATAAGATCTAGTATTTGATAGCAAAATGGGGTGACTATAGTCAATAATGTAATTGTACATTTAAAAATAACTAAAAGAATATAATCGGATTGTTTGAAACACAAAGGATAAATGCTTGATGTAACAGAAACCCTATTTACCCTTATGTGATTATTACATATTGTATGCCTGTATCAAAATATCCCATATTCCCCATAAATATATGCACCTACTATGTACTCACAAAAATTAAAAACAAAAAACAAGACATTTCAACTTTAGAATTTTTTTTAAAACCCTAATTTTAAATACCTTCAGGTGATCTAAGTCTTTTACACATTTGGATAGCTAGTGCTGAAGAATACAAGTATATATAATTCACCTTAATTCATTTTTGTAACCTGTCTCATGATCTTTCCTTCTGCTGCAATTATTATTTTTGGTGGAAGTCAGTAGAGTCTTCTGTAATAGCACTTTTCTAGGTTTTTGAATTAGCTTATTTAATCTAAAGCATAATACAGTAGAACTCTCAAATCCACAGTCTTCATAAACCAGCTGGTTAACCAAGACCAATGTAAAAAACAACTAGCTTTTGTTACCTCGATATCATAGATTGGATTGTAGTCATTATAGCCGGAATAAAGATCATCTTCATCTGTCTCTGGAGCCAGGTGCACATTTTGCATCATTTGTACCTAGGAAAAACTGGCAGTGTAAATATGTTCTTGGTATAAGAAATATATATATATTTTTTTGAGCTATGTCTTGCTCTGTTGCCCAGGCTGGAATGCAGTAGCACAATCACGGCTCACTATAGCCTTGATCTCTCTGGCACAAGTGATCCTCCCACTTCAGCCTCCCTGGTACTACAGGCTTGTGCCACCACACCCAACTAAGTTTGAAATTTTTTGTAAAGATGGGATCTCCCTATGTTGCCCAGGCTGGACTCAATTTCTTGAGCTCAAGTGATCCTCTCACTTTGGCCTCCCAAAATGCTGGGATTACCAGCATGAGCCACCACGCCAGGCCAGAAATAATTCTTAATTCCAATAAAGTATAACTATTTAATGACATTTGTGGTCAAATTTATCTATATATATTTTCATGGCTTCAATTTTTTTCACATCAAATTCCCAAAACTAGATGTCAAAACATTAAGTTATTGTCCTCATTTCACATTTATTTCACAACTACGACACTGAAAGAACAGTGACAGGCACTAGAGGGGGTACAACTGATTGTCCTGATTTTCATGGAGCTTAGTATCAAGTGCAGAAGAAAGGTATGCAACAGTCAATTAAAATGCAAGGCAGAAGCCACCACATACCCATCAGAATGTGTAAAATTAAAAAGACCAACAACACATAATGTCAGCAAAGATGTGGAGCAACCAGAGTATTCACACGTTGCTGATGGGAGTGTAAAATGATACACTTTGGGAGAAAAGTCTTGCAGTTTCATAAAATTAACATGTACCTTTTATCACCCAGCAATTCGACTCAAAAATATTTACTCAAGAGGAATGAAAACATATGTCTACGAAAAGATTTGTGTAAGAATGTTCATAGTAGCTGTCGACCTAAAGAAAGGAATTGAGGCATAAAATACAATTCTAAAAAGTTTACTTGAGCCAAAATGAGGACGACTGCCTGCCCAGAACACTCAGACTTCATGTAACCTTGGACAGGCGCTTCATTTGGCCTTTGTTTCAAGCAGATCTTTAAAGGCAAAAATGTGGGGCAGGGAGTGGGCTGATACAAAGCTGTCTGTCAGAAATTCTCACTGGTTTACAAAAATAACGTTGATTAGTGATTGGCTACATTGTATGGGTTATAGTATCCAGACAGTGACATTGTTAGATTAATTTATAGCTACTTATGGCAATAGCAAGCAAGTTTCAAGACATGATTACTTAGCCCAAGAAGGTAAAGGAGATGTGACTGCTGTTTCACTCCCACGCCTCTCTGGACCTGGTAATTTAGAGGAGAGTCTCATTCTTCAAATTACACCTTTCTTTTCTTTGTCACAAATTAAACCTTTCTTTTCTTTGTCACAGCTTTATTCATAATACTGAAAAATCAGAAACAAACCAGATACCCATCAGTAAAATGGACAAGCAAAATGTGGCATACTCACGCAATGAAGTACTATCCAGCAATAAAAAAGAATCCTAATTATGCTGAGTGAAAGAAGCCTTACATAGAGTGTACATTATGCACTGTTTCCTTTATATGAAGTTCTCAAACAGGCAAAGCTAATTTGCGGTAGAAAACCATCAGAACTGAGGTCGCTTCTTGGGGATGGGGGTTAGGGATTGAATGGAAAAGGACACGAGAGAATTTTCTGGGGTGATGATAAATGTTCTGTATCTTGGCAGGGGTTTGAGTCGCACAAGTGTATGCATTTGTGAAAACTCAGCAAATGTACACTGAGATTTCTGCTTTGTAAATTTTATCTCAAAAGTAAGAACTATAAACAAATATTGAACTATATAATTGATATGCATGCTGTTATTTCAGGGAACGTGTAATAGCTGTAATTTAGCTTAAAATACAAAATAAGACGGCCTAGGCCGGGCGCCGTAGCTCATGCCTGTAATTTCAGCACTTTGGAGGGCCAAGACGGGTGGATTACTTGAGGTCAGGAGTTTGAGACCAGCTTGGTCAAGATGGTGAAACCCCGTCGCTACTAAAAATACAAAAACTAGCAGGGCATGGTGGTGCACATCTGTAATTCCAGCTACTCGGGAGGCTGAGGCACGAGAATCGCTTGAACCCAGGAGGCAGAGGTTGCAGTGAGCTGAGATCATGCCACTGCACTCCAACCTGGGTGACAGAGTGAGACTCTGTCTCTAAAAAAAAAGATGGCTTGATAGATGGATTGAGAGATAGGTAAATGGGTAAGTACATGATAAAGCAGCTATAGAAAAAGGTTAATGGTGGAATCTAGGTAGCAGGAGTAACATTCAACATAAAATTCTTTAAACCTTGCTGCATGTTTGAAAATTTTCATAATGAAATGTTGAGGGAAAAAATGCAAGACAGAAAAAAAAGATATCAAAGCAAAATGAAACAGAAGAGTGAAAGCTGATCATACAAATTGAGTCATTCTTGTCATACCCAACTAAAACAGAGTCAAGAAGCTGGGGTGTGTTGGTGGGGAGGCACTCAGGACACATAACATTGCTTGAAGAATGGAATTCTCTGCAAGTCTGGCTGCTGAAACTGGCTGCTAAAACCTGAGGCCAATTTTATTTATAGCTGCTGAGATAACTTGCTGCAAATATAGGACTAATTCTGCCCACCACAGCTACCCACCAATTAGAACTTGCCAGCTTCCCAGAACCTCACTAGTTCCAGTGAACTTTCTCAAAGAGCACTACATAACACTTCTCCTTTTGATAAACCTCCAACCTTCTCTTTGTTCTTTGGACATACCAAAGACCACCTGGTCCTCAAACTGCAATTCTTTCTTCCTAAATAAAAATGTAAAATTTCAAGATTCATCTCTACATTTTGACTTGGACAGAAGCATGGGAGAAATGAAATTACCATATAGATATACTGTAAATCTAATAATTACTAAAGAATCTGGCAAGGATTCCTGGAAGTATCATTCAAATCAAGTCAATATTTTAGGCAATTTGAGGAGTGGGAGGTGGAGGAGGGCTAATTACCCAAGAAATGTAGTATTGCTAGTATTCAAGAAATGTATTTTCCTTAAAGCAAATACATATTTTCTTAAGGCCTGTACACTTTAAGTGCACCAGCAAATTCCTAAGAAATTTTCAGCTTAGGCTGGGCGCAGTGGCTCACGCCTATAATCCCAGCACTTTGGGAGGCCGAGGCAGGCAGATCACAAGGTCAGGAGATGGAGACCATCCTGGCTAATATGGTGAAACCCCGTCTCTACTAAAAATACAAAAAAATTAGCCGGGCATGGTAGCAGGCACCTGTAATCCCAGGTACTCAGGAGGCTGAGGCAGGAGGCTGAGGCAGGAGAACGGCCTGAACCTGGGAGGCGGAGGCTACAGTGGGCCGAGATTGTGCCACCACACTCCTGCCTGGGCGACAGAGCCAGACTCTGTCTCAAAAAATAAATAAATAAATAATAAAAATAAATAAAAATAAATAAATAAATAATAAATTTTAAGCTTAATCTTTTTCTCAGCATAATACCACATATATGTGGCTTCTCATAACCTTTAAAAATTATTTACATATTTAAAATACTAACAAAATTATTAGTTTTTGAACTATAATTCATATACCATACAATTTTTTTCAAGGTGCATAATTCAGTGGTTTTTAGTATATTCACAAGGTTGTGCAACCATCCCCAGTATGTAATTCCAGAACATTTTCATCATCCCATAAAGAAATATGGGGCCTGTTAGCAGCTCTCCATGCCTCCCTTCCCTTTCCCCAGTCCCTGGCAACCATTAATCTATTTTCTGTCTCTATGGATTTGCCAATTCTGGACATTTCATATTAAGGAAATTACACAATATGTAGCCTTTTGTGTCTGGTCTCTTTCACTTAGCATAATGCTTCCAAGGTTCATCCACGCAGTAGAATGTATCAATATTTCATTACTTTTTATGGTTAAATACATCTGCAACATTTTGCTTATCCATTCATTAGTTAATGGACGTTTGAATTGTTTCCACTTTTTGACTTTTATGAATAACATCACCATGAATGTGTGTGTACAAGTTTTAGCATGCATATATAGGTCCAATTCTATTGGGAATATATCTAGTACAGGAATTGCTGGATCATATAGTAACTCTATGTTTAACTTTTGGAGGAACAGCTAGACTGTTTTCCAAAGTGGCTGCACTATTTTACATCCCACCTGTAATGCATGAAGTTTCCAATTTATCCATGTCCTAGCCAACATCTGTTACTGTTCCTGTTTTTGATTATAGCAATTCTAGTGAGTATGAAATGGTATCTCATTGTAGTATTGACTTGCATTCCCCTGATGACTAATGATGTTGAGTATCTTTTCATCTGCTTATTATCCATTTCTATATCTCTTTGGAGAAATGTCTGTTCAGATCTTTTGCTCATTTTTTTTTGAGACGGAATCTCGCTCTGTCGCCTAGGCTAGAGGGCAGTGGCGCGGCTCACTGCAAGCTCCGCCTCCCAGTTTCACGCCATTCTCCTGCCTCAGCCTCTCGAGTAGCTGGGACTACAGGCACCCGCCACCAAGCCCGGCTAATTTTTTTATTTTTATTTTTATTTTTAGTAGAGACAGGGTTTCACCGTATTAGCCAGTATGGTCTCGATCTCCTGACCTTGTGATCTGCCCACCTCGGCCTCCCAAAGTGCTGGGATTACAGGCGTGAACCACCGCGCCCGGCCAGCTCATTCCTAAAAATCGGGTTATCACATGAATTATAAGGATCCTGTATATATTCCTGATACTAAACATTATATAAATGATTTACAAATACTTTCTCCCATTCTGTACATCATTTTACATTCTTTGTACTATCCTTTGAAGCACAAAAGTTTAAAAAAGTTTTTTTTTTTTTTTTTTGAGACAGAGTCTTGCTCTGTCACCCAGGCTGGAGTGCAGTGGCGCGATCTCGGCTCACTGCACGCTCCGCCTCCTGGGTTCACGCCATTCTCCTGCCTCAGCCTCTCCAGCAGCTGGGACTACAGGCGCCCGCCACCACGCCCGGCTAATTTTTTGTATTTTTAGTAGAGACGGGGTTTCATCGTGTTAGCCAGGATGGCCTCGATCTCCTGACCTCGTGATCCGCCCGCCTCGGCCTCCCAAAGTGCTGGGATTACAGGCGTGAGCCACCGCGCCCGGCCAAAAGTTTTAAATTTTGATGATATACAATTTACTTTTTCTTTGGTTGCACGTACTTTTGGTATCGTCTCTAAGAAAGAACTGCCTAATCTAAGATCAAGAATATTTATACCTATGCTTTTTTTCTAACAGTTTTAGCTCTTATATTTAGGTCATTGATCCATTTTGAGTTCATTTCTCATTACTTTTTGAAGATGAAAATTAACTACTATGAGGGCAAATGTCACCCACATAGAAATGGTCATTCCAAAATAGATTCAAAAGGTTATTAAAAGGGCCAGGCGTCGTGGCTCACGCCTGTAATCCCAACACCCTGGGAGGCCGAGGCGGGCGGATCACGAGGTCAGGAGATCGAGACCATCCTGGCTAACATGGTGAAACCCCGTCTCTACTAAAAATACAAAAAATTAGCTGGGCATGGTGGCGGGCACCTGTAGTCCTAGCTACTGGGGAGGCTGAGGCAGGAGAATGGCGTGAACCCGGGAGGCGGAGCTTGCAGTGAGCCGAGATTGCCGCCACTGCACTCCAGCCTGGGCAACAGAGCGCGCAACTCCGTCTCAAAAAGAAAAAAAAAGGTATTAAAACTCACTGGTAAAAGATATATAAAATATTTTTAATTAAAAGCTTTAGCTCAGATAATACTAAACCAGTGGTTCTTAAACCCAAGTGATGCTGAAGCTACTGGTCTGGGGACCACTTTGAGAACCACTATTCTGAACCATAATTTTGGATTATGAACCCTATTTAAGTCAGCTTAGTTGACACATAAGTTATAGAAGGAAGCAACTTTTAGAATGAGAAATCCTTTCTGCTAGGTTGTAACCAGATTTTTAAAAGGTTTGACTTGAGACTTTAGTTGAATAGACATCTTGTGGAACATACAAATATTAAAAGATGTGGAAAGTGAGGCCAGGAAAGGTGAAGGGAATCAAGCATGGCTAATAGCTATGGGTGGCAGAACAACTGTTGTTATACAACCCGGGGTTTCTGGATTCTCCAGGCTATTTCCAAAGCAGCTTATACATTTAACAAACTTTTTCCATGTTGAAATAATCTGGGGATGATGACACCTATGTTTAATATAAATCAAATGCTAGCAAAACCTTTTTTTTTTTTTTAAGTGAAAGGTATGTTTTTTAATACTCTTCTACTGACTATGGACAGTCTACTTCAAGCTTTTCCAACCCCGGCCCGCGCGTGGCACAGGACGGCTTTGATGTGGCCCAACACAAATTCGTAAACTTTCTGAAAGCATTATGAGATTCTTTTTTGCGATTTTTTTAAAGCTCATCAGCTACCTTAGTGTTTTTGAATTTCATGTGTGGCCCAAGACAATTCTTCTTCCGATGTGGCCCAGGGAAGCCAAAGATTGGACACCCTTGGTCTACTTCCAAGAAGCCTACTGCACTTTCTCGGGAAAAAAAAAAAACAACAACTCACAACCAGAAAATCGGACTAGTAAAAGTGCAATTTTAGGCTTAGAAAGAATCTTGGGACAACAGTACTTCACGTTTTTGGAATGTTTCCATCTTTGTGAGGCTAAGTACGCGCTTTCTGCATTGTTGTGTACTTTTATCTTCATTCCTGATTCAACTTTCATCAGGCAATTTGAAGTGCTTTACCTAACAAGAAAATTAAAGAGCGATGTGCACCGTCTCCGCTGTGCGATTGCAGAGCTGGCGCAGTAATCTAACTGGGTTTTAAGTTTCCCCGTCAGGCGTGACTGGGACTTGGGACAGCCATCGCCAAGCGGTCAGCGACGCCCGTCCCAGTTCAGAGGAGCAAGAAAAGCCTGTGAGCTGGGGACACCGACGTGAGAAACAACGGCCGCGTTTCTGAGTAGACAACTCGGGAGCCTGAGGGAGAAAAGCAGGGGCAGGCCGAGTCCATTTGGGGCCCCGCCTCAGACCGCCCCGGGGCCGGGAGGGGCGGGCAGGAGACGGGCGAAGAGGCCCTCGGCGGGGTGCGGCACACAGGACGCCGCAGGGGCACGGCTGCCAGGGGCCCTGAAGCACTAGGCCCCAGCGCCCTTCTCCTACCTCACGCTGAGGGAAGCGGGCGACAGTTAGTCGGGCCCAGGGACGACGCACCGGTTGGCCAAAGCGCAACGCCGAGCCGTTGCCAAGCGCGGAATCCAAGGAAGCCGCTCCCACAGTCCTCCGCGCGGGGGCGGGCGGGGCCGGAAGCGCGGGGGCGGGAGAGAGCGCGGCGGGAAGGGGGTGGTGCTGGAGGCCTGGGGAAGTGGGTGGGGGCGGAGAACGGCGGGTCAGAGAGAAGGCAGCCGGGTCCCCCTCAGTGGAAGGGAGTGGCGGTGGGCGGAGGGTGTTGAGGGGACGGTGCCAGCGGCTTGCGGGAAGCCGGGCGATGCGGGTAGAACGGTGGAGGAGAGGGCAGGGAGGCCGGGGCCTCCCGTGGAATGGAACCGGGGGGTTGGGAGGCTGGGGGCGGCCTGTGTGAAGGGGGCGGGGAGGGAAAGGGTCGCGGCCAGTAGATGCAGGAGGGAGGAGGGCCTAGAGGGGCTCCGGGCTGGCGGCCTCTGTGAGGAAGGGGAAGGATATGGAACCAAGATCCTTTAAGTCCTGATGAACTCATCCGTAAAGCAGATGCCCAAAGGATGATAGTAAGCTTACTGTGACATAGCTCCCGGAGCCGCAGCACGAGCCTTGTGAACCTTGGAAGCCCGTTTTCCGCGCAGTCACTAACTCGCTTAGTCACTCTGTGTAAAAGTTATTCTGGGATGACACCTGCCTGGGAAGTCTCACCTTTCCCCTCCACCTCTTCCTGTCTGCGTATTGTTCTGTAGCACCCCGTGCGCACCTTGATTGTAGCGCTTAAGGTGTCCGTTTTATTTGCTAGACAGGGATTGAACCATTGTGTCCCAACCACCTAGAACCTGGGTCATAGTGTAAAGCTTAATCAATGTAATGTAAATGGGGGAATTAAATTCATAATTGTTTAATGTTTAAGTTTTGTCTTAAATTTTAAAAGTAAATGTTGGGGATGGAGGGGAGGGACAGAGGGAGTCTAAAGACACCAGTAATTAATTAGTTTTTAAAAAATAAGTAGTGTTGGCCGGGCACAGTGGCTCACGCCTATAATCCCAGCACTTTGGGAGGCTGAGGCCGGCGGATTACCTGAGGTGAGGAGTTGGAGACCAGCCTGGCCAACGTGGTGAAACCCTGTCTCTACTAAAAATACAAAAATTAGCCCGGCGAGGTGGCAGGCACCTGTAATAAATCCCAGCTACTCAGGAGGCTAAGGCAGGAGAATCTCTTGAACCCAGGAGGCGGAGGTTGCAGTGAGCCAAGATGGTGGTATTGCACTCCAGCCTGGGTGACAAGAGCGAAACTCCATCCAAAAAAAGAAAAAACATAGTGTTGGGAGACAATTCTCCATGGGTCGCCTGCACTTTCCCATGTTTTGTGAGCAGAGACACTGACTGCCTTTGTTCTGGAGTATTATGATAGCTGGTATTTTTTAAGATGTGATTAACAGTTAAATTAGACTTGAGTAAAGCAGTTGGTCCTCCACAACGTGGGTTGGCCTCATCCCGTCAAGGGAAGGTCATAAGAGAAAAGACTAAGTTCCTCTGAGGAAGAAGGAATCCTGCCCCCAGACTGCCTTCAGCTCTTTCCTGGGTCTCTAACTTGACCTACAAATTTTAGGCTTGCCAGCATTATAAATAAAGTTTTGGTGCCGCAAAAGAAATAGCACTCAACTATAAAATTTTCTTTTTTCCTTCTCAGCAAGGCAATTAACTTCTATAGAAGGGCGCGCCCTCACAGATGGAGCAATGGTGAGCACACACCTGGACAAGGGAGGCGAAGGGGTTTTTATTCCTGACGTATGTGGCACCTGCTGCTGTGTCCTTCCCCTGTTGGCTAAGGTTAGACGGCACAGGCTAAACTAATTCTGATTGACTAATTTAAAGAGAGTGACCGGGTAAGTGGTTTGGTGGGAAAAATAGTTATGGCAGAGCAGGAAATCGGAATGAGTCAGGGAGGAGAATGAGTCAGGGCAGAGCAGGTAATCAGAATGAGTCAGGGTGGAGCAGGTAGTTGAAAAAGATTGCTTTACGAGGAAGTTAAGCTTTTTTTGTTTTGTTTTGTTTTGTTTTAATTGAGACAGAGTCTTGCTCTATAGCCCAGGCTGGAGTGCAGTGGCGGCATCTCGGCTCACTGCAAGCTCTGCCTCCTGGGTTTGCTCCATTCTCCTGCCTAAGCCTCCCGAGTAGCTGGGACTACAGGCGCCCGCCACCACACCCGGCTTATTTTTTGTATTTTTAGTAGAGATGGATTTTACCGTGTTAGGATGGCCTCGATCTCCTGACTTCATGATCTTCACGCCTCAGCCTCCCAAAGTGCTGGGATTACAGGTGTGAGCCACCGTGTCTGGCCAGAAGTTAAGTTTAAAAGTAGAAGACAAAGAATTGAACATACTGACATTGATTCTTTGAAGAGAAATTTAGAACTCATATCTAACACCAGCCTCCAATTGATTGAGCCAATTCCTTCAAATAAATCTCTCTCTGCAATATGCATCCTATTGGATCTGTGTCTGTAGGGAACTCTGATTAATATACCTTTTCAAGGAACAGCTTTGGAAGATTAAGATAATTGTCTGCTTCTGGAACAAAAGACAGGTTTGTTGCTGTTCAGTTTAATAAAGAGAGTGTCACCTTCTGGGGCAAAGGCTGAGCATGTTGGCTTGCAGTTCACTGTTCAAGACTGGGCTTTCCTAAACTTGGTGTACCTGGGCGGTAAAACCAATCACATGTGCAGCATCCACCTGGACTGTCCCCATGGGACTTGGAAGGGAAAGGGGAGCCGAAGGGAATATGAAGCCCAGGCTACTGGCTGTGCTGTGAAAAATAAAGCCCTTTCTCTCTGACTCAGGTGTTTTCTGCCATCATTTGTGGAGCTGTTAGATGAGCTTGTTAGCTTGCAAGTAGGGTAAAATCTAACATGATTCTGAATAGTGTCTAGCCATACATACATATCTAGCCAGCTCATAGCAGTTGTTCCAAGAAATATTTGTTGAATTAATTAGTGAATACCGGGGAGCCTTATTTCAAGTTACTGTCCCTCTATAGAGACAATTTGCATTATCTCTGGATCTCCAAACTGTAAATTTTCAGTCTCCTCAAAAAAATCTTTTTAATTAGAAACAAATTCAAGTTACTTCAACTTGGTTACTTTTTTTTTTTTTTTTTTGAGACAGAGTCTCACTCTGTAACCCAGGCTGGAGTGCACTGGCACCATCTCAGCTCACTGCAACCTCTGCCTCCCAGGTACAAATGATTCTCCTGCGTCAGCCTCCTGAGTAGCTGGGACTACAGGCATAAGCCAGCACACCCAGCTATTGTTTGTATTTTTAGTAGAAATGGGGTTTCACCATGTTGGCCAGGCTGGTCTCGAACTCCTGACCTCTTGTGATCTGCCCGCCTCTGCCTCCCAAAGTGCTGAGATTACAGGCGTGAGCCACCGCACCCGGCCTCAACTTGGTTGCTCTTTGGGTGTGATACAGTTACTTGCCCAGGGAGTGCTCATTCACCTTCATTTTAAACATCATTATGTAGCTAGCATTTAATGAACACACCTATTATTGCCAGGCAAAATGTTAGGGTCACCTAGCTTATATTACTGAAATTCAAGCTCCACAGAGAATGGGTGTTTTTGTCTTTTTTGTTCTAGACTGTATCTCCAGTACTTAGAAAAGTGCCTGGAACTAGTTGACTCTCAATAACTGTTAATCGAATGAATTGTCAGGACTTGTAATTAATTATATAGAGAGTTGGGGGTGAATGGGTAGTAAGCAGCAAGCATGAATCCCAAGTTTGGCATGAGTAATGGGATGAATGCCAGCACCATGTATTACTATGGAGAATACTGGAGGAGACGCAAGTTTGAGAGAGAAAGTGAGTTTAGTTTTGAATATGTTGAGTTTCAGATGCCTGTAAAATATGCAAATAGAGATGTTAACTAGGCAGCTGATGAGTATATACAGTTGTATTAATAAAGCTCAGAGAAAAGATCCTCAGGCCTGGTATGGTGGCTCACATCTGTACCTGCACTTTGGTGCCAAGGTGGGAGGATTGCTTGAGGCCAGGAGTCCAAGACCAGCCTGGGCAGCATAGCAAGACCCTGTCTCTACATATAAATAAAAATGAGCCAGGTGTGATGGTCCACACCTGTAGTCTTAGCTACTCAGGAGGCTGAGGCAGGAGGATCCCTTGAGCCCAGGAGTTTGGAAGCTGTGTTGAGCTATGATCATGCCACTGCACTCCAGCCTGGACAACAGAGTGAGACTCTATCTCTTAAAAAGAAAAAGAGGCCAGGCGCAGTGGCTGACACCTGTAATCCCAGCACTTTGGGAGGCTGAGGTGGGCGGATCATGAGGTCAGGAGTTTGAGACCAGCTTGGCCCACAAGGTAAAACCCCATGCCTACTAAAAATACAAAAATTAGCCAGGCATGGTGGCACATGCCTGTAGTCCCAGCTACTCAGAAGGTTGAGGCAGAAGAATCACTGGAACCTGGGAGGTTGCAGTGAGCCAAGATCGTGCCACTGCACTCTAGCCTGGGCAACAGAGCGAGACTCTGTCTAAAAAAAAAAAAAAGAAAAAAGAAAAAGATCCTGTCTAGAGATACACACTTGTTATATACTAGCTCCTAAAACATGGATTTAAGCCTAGGAGTGAGTGAGATTGCTTACAGTGAAGGAGGATATAGAGGAGAGTCTAAAATTGAGTCATGAAAAAGTAATATTTAAAGATTTTGTAGGCCGGGCGCGGTGACTCACACCTGTAATCCCAGCACTTTGGGAGGCCGAGGCAGGCGGATCATGAAGTCAGGAGATCAGACCATCCTGGCTAACACGGTGAAACCCCATCTCTACTAAAAATACAAAAAATTAGCCAGGCATGGTGGCGGGCGCCTGTAGTCCCAGCTACTCGGGAGGCTGAGGCAGGAGAATGGCGTGAACCCGGGAGGCGGAGGTTGCAGTGAGCTGATACTGTGTGACTGCTCTCCAGCCTGGGCAACAGAGTGAGACTCCGACTCAAAAACAAAAAAAGAAAAAAAAAGATTTTGTAGAAGAGGAGCCCCTAATGATTCTGTTTAATGGTCAGACATATTCGAGCAAAACCAGGAAAGTGAAGGTAATGGAAGCTAAAGGAAGAAAATGTGTCATTTGAATTCTGGCACTCTGAATTAAAAAACAAAAAAGTCAAAAAGGAGGGAGTGACGACCGTGTTGTATGCCCAGGAAAGGTCAAGTAAGTTGAACCAAAGACATTTCACGTTCTTTAGCCATATGAAGGTCACTGTTCGTTTAACAAGAGCTCTTTCAATGAAACAGTGATGTATACGCCTGACTTCACAGAGTTGCATGGGTAATTGGTGATGAAGTAGTAGCTGGACACTGAAACTCAAGAAGGTTGACTGTGAATGAGAAGAAAGAGATAAGGCACTGGTAGATGGCAAACGAGCCCAAGGAGAGTTTCTGTTGGTTTGTTTTAAAAGATAGAAGATAATTAGAGCATGTTTTAATTACTCATGGAAATAATCCAGTTGAAAGAGTTCGAAGGTACAGGGGAGATGGCTAAGAGGGAGGAGAATGGAAGAGGTTCCAAGGTTGCAAAAAGGTGGAGAAGGTCTAGAATAAGCAGAGAAGAGGAGAGATGTTAACTAGAGAAATACACTAACATTGCTTGGTAAGTTTAGGTGCTCAATTGACACCAACAATGTGAGTTTATAGTGAAGCCTTTTCTGGTACTCTCGTAACCCCATTTTTTCCACTGATCTTCATCAGGTACAGACATGGAAAAGGCAGATGGGAAAATGTACCCAAGGTTGAAATTTGTTGTGCAGTTGCAAAGAAAGGACTCTTATCATCATAGACATGAAATTTAATATAAATAACAATTTATATTAAATTTATTGTATTATTTATATTAATTTAATATAAGTATAAGAAATGAGTGGGGCTAATGAATAGGAAGAAAGTGGAGGAGTTAGATTATAGGTCCTGATGAAGTTAGAACAGTTGCAGTAGAGTTACTTCAGCTTTTTGAATTAGTGATCATGGAAGTGGAACAGTTTTTTGTTTGTTTGTTTGTTTTTGAGACGGAGTCTCACTCTGTCACCCCAGCTGGAGTGCAGTGGCTCGATCTCAGCTCACTGCCAGCTCTGCCTCCCGGGTTCATGCCATTCTCCTGCCTTAGCCTCCCAAGTAGCTGGGACTACAGGCACCCGCCACCACGCCCAGCTAATTTTTTTTTGTATTTTTAGTAGAGACGGGGTTTCACCATGTTAGCCAGGATGGTCTCAATCTCCTGACCTCATGATCTGCCTGCCTCGGCCTCCCAAAGTGCTGGGATTACAGGCGTGAGCCACTGCGTCCGGCCAGAAGTAGAACAGTTTTGAGTTGGTAACAAGGTTCAGGGTTTGATGATGGGTGTGGTCTGGAGGAAGCCATTTGAGATAAGGTGTCCAAGGTTTGAAGCCACTGGAATAAGTGGAGAGGTCGCTGTGAGCCAGGCGGCAAAGACTGAGGGAAAGCAAACAGGAAGCTGGAAGAGATTTGGAAAAGGGTATACCAGGTGGCCTAAGATTCACAGCAGCAGATCTGCAAGAGGGTGGAAAAACCAAGGAGAAACCACCAACCCTGCCTTCTGACTCAGACATCCCTGAGCTGTGAAAGAATAAATAACCTTGACCTGATAGGGCTCCAAGGGAAACAGTATCCTCAAAAGACTACCAGTTTTCTGTGAAAGCAGAAGTGAGGAGAATATTGGGAAAATAAGTGGAAGATATGGGGCATCTGCTAATCACAAAACAGAAATTCCAGTGGGCTTGAGGGGAGATTGGACCAGGATATGTTGCTGACCAGAATGACCTGTAGTCTGGGTGGTGACCAAGGACAACAGAGGTGTGAGAGGAGGTGGATTTAGACCTGACATACACTTCTAGCAGAATTTGGCTATGGCCTGCAAGTGAGGCTCAGTGGCTCTGGCAAGAGGCTTGTTACTCTTCCTTTTTCACCCAGGTCAGCTGGTGATGCACTTGCAGCCAGGAATGAGTGAGCACCTGGGAACATTTATTCAGCGAAGGTGGTGGAGGATGGGCCCCTGCAGGCTGGTTTCCTACGTGAGGCTGATGCTGTCATGGTTTCCCTGAGGTCAGTGGGAGGTCAATGTTTTTGGTTCTTGGCTGTGTGACGTTCATCAATAATTGAACCGACCTGCTGCATTTCTCTCCAATCATTGCACCTCTCTCCTTCCCCCTACAACCTAGAGGGTCTAGGCAGCCTCTTCTCTCACCTGCCTTGTTACCACAGCCTTTTCTCCCTGCTTTCTCTCTACTCTTCTGTCTTCCAGCTTGCTCTCACTCAATGGATTCTCCACACGGTCCCCACTCCCCGCGACACCTTGACTTTTGGACCAAGTCTAAACTCCATAGTGTGGCTTAGAAGGCCCTTCACAGGATGACTGACCCCTGTGGAACTACTCAGGATTCTTTGTTGCAGCCAAGAAAAGCCAATTCTTGTTGATTAAGCGGAAAAGGAGTCTTTTTGGAAAGATATCAAGTAACTCATAGAATTGTCCAGAAGGCTAAGGAATGGGTTTGGAAAAACAACAGAAGCTCAGGGAGGTAAGGCACAGTCAAAACCCTAACACAGGAACCATCTGCTTATGTGACAGAGACCAATCCTCCCAGTTTCCTCAGGACAAGTTGGTCACCCCGCTTAGTCAGAGGTTGTGGGCAGGATCTCCACTTGACACCTGCCATCTTGCCATTGGACACTGGTTGCCACGCAGCTGCACTCTTCTTTTGGGCACTTTCTGCCCCACTGGACACGGGGATCTCCCACAGGCTCTGTGAACCATTTCTAACCATCCTCCCCTTTATCTGCCTACCTCCCAAGTCAGAGTCCTGGATAGGAACACAAGCTGGCTGTGCGTAGGTCAGTGTACCGTGTTGTAGCTGCCAGGAGCTCAAAGATGGGGTATCTGCTCACTTTAACCCTCCTCCCACCTATTTAGGGATTCTCATAAAGTGGAAAGTGTGTTCAGATGTTGGGCAGCTGAAAATGACAGCTACCCATTGAAGTTTCACTGTCCACGGTATCTCCCTTCGCCTCCTCTCTTGTTTATTATGCTCCAGCCATACTTAGCGTGTTTCAAGTCACTGCAAGGTACCATAACCTCTCTCACCTCTAGGCCTTCACACATGCTATTCTCTTGTCCTAAAATGGGCTTTCCTACAGTCATCTTAGCCTGGCCATTCCTTTCTCTAGGAAGCTTTCTCTAGTCCCTGGTATATGAGTTTTCTAGGGCTGCCATAACAAAACACCACACAATGGTGGTCTTTTTTTTTTTGAGATGGATGCCAGCACTTTGGGAGGCCGAGGTGGGTGGATCACTTGAGGTCAGGAGTTCAAGACCAGCCATGGCCAACATGGTGAAACCCCTTCTTTACTAAAAATGCAAAAATTAGCCGGGCATGGTGGCAGGTGCCTGTAATCCCAACTACTCGGGAGGCTGAGGCACGAGAATCGCTTGAACCTGGGAGGTGGAGGTTGCAGTGAGCTAAGATCATGCCATTGCACTCCAGCCTGGGTGACAAGAATGAGACTGTCTCAAAAAAAAAAAAAAGAAAGACAATAGGTAGGCCCAATTTCACATATTCTGCCTCAAATGTACTGTACTTTCTCCCTTAAGAGTCACCTAAGTGAGACCCATATTCTTTTTTTTTGAGACTGAGTCTCACTCTTGTCACCCAGGCTGGAGTGCGATGGTGTGATCTCGGCTCACTGCAAGCTCCGCCTCCTGGGCTCACGCCATTCTCCTGCCTTAGCCTCCCAAATAGTTGGAATTACAGGCGCCCGCCACCATGCCCGGCTAATTTTTTGTATTTTTAGTAGAGACGGGGTTTTACCATGTTGGCCAGGATGGTTTCAATCTACTGACCTCGTGATCTGCCTGCCTCGGCCTCCCAAAGTGTTGGGATTACAGGCATGAGCCACCGCGCCTGGCCGAGACCCATATTCTTTAATATGAAAAACACTGTTTTTCTAACTGTCACCAATCAAGTCCAGGGAAATCATACTCATGGCCTTTGGACAGGATCTTTAGATCCTAAATTGTGACTACACAGTGTACTCACACTTTAACCCAAAATCAGACTTTGAAACCAGGCTTGCAAGATTTCTTACTTGCAAATTACAAATTAACTTTAGCCTGCCAGCAATTTCAATCTGTTCTAAAACAAATGGACATTGGACTATAAATTACCCTGATGAAAGAGTCCTATGTCCACTCACACCACAAAAACCGCAGCCTTTAGCAAGTCGGAATTAGTATGTAGCATACAGGAAACCATAGGGCATTTCAAGTTGTGTCCTTACTATCACAGGCCCTAATGGCAGCATATAAACTAAAGCGCAGTTTATCTAAGGAAGCCTTTTGTTGTTTTTTTTTTTTTTTTTTGAGGCGGAGTCTCGCTCTGTCGCCCAGGGTGGAGCGCAGTGGCATGATCTCGGCTCACTGCAAGCTCCGCCTCCCGGGTTCACGCCATTCTCCTGCCTCAGCCTCCCGGGTAGCTGAAACTACAGGCGCCCGCCACCACGCCCGGCTAATTTTTTCGTATTTTTAGTAGAGACGGGGTTTTACTGTGTTAGCCAGGATGGTCTCCATCTTCTGATCTCGTGATCCGCCCCTCTCGGCCTCCCAAAGTGCTGGGATTACAGGCGTGAGCCACTGCGCCTGGCCCTAAGGAAGTCTATTTTTAAAGAAAGGACTACTCACTAAAGTCTGACTGTTAATTTCATAGCATATTGTTTGTCAGAGAGGAACTAGGTAAGATAGATAATGACTTAGCACCATTCGTGACTTAAAGGATGAAAAAGCCAAGCTCCTGGCCTTCTAATGGTAAAGTAACGCAGTCATACAGTTAGTGCAAAGCAGTTGGTTGCTTTTGCCTCTTCTTTCTTTGTTTAATCTTGATTTTTGTCTTGGATCATTCTTTCCACTTAAATCTGGTTTTAAAATGCCACAGTCATGCTCCCAGCCTTATTACTACTGAAAATTCTTAATGTCTACAACAAAGAATAACCCAATAGTTTAGTTGACTTATGTAAACATTTAGAATTATCCACATACTTGTTATGTCTTCCATTTTCTTTTTAATTTTCCATGCAGAGATGATTATTCAGTAAAAAGCAAGTCTCTCAGTTGGGTGGGCATAGTAGCTCATGTCTATAATCCCAGTGGTTTGGGAGGCCGACGCAAGAGAATTGCTTGAGCTCAGGAATTCAAGACCAGCCTGGACAACATAGGAAAACCCTGTCTCTACAAAAAAAATAAACAAAATTAAAAATTAAAAAATTAGCTGAGGCCAGGTGTGGTGGCTCACACCTATAATCCTACCTTTGGGAGGCTGAGACGGGTGGATCACTTGAGGTCAGGAGTTTGAGACAAGCCTGGGCAACATGATGAAACCCCGTCTCTACTAAAAATACCCAAAAAATTAGCCAGGTGCGGTAGTGGACGCCTGTAATCCCAGCTACTCGGGAGGCTGAGGCTAAAGAATTGCTTCAACCTGGGAAGCAGACGCTGCAGTAAGCCAAGATCATGCCACTGCACTCCAGCCTGGGCAACAGAGCAAGACTGTCTCAAAAAAAAAAAAAAAAAAATTAGCTAAGTGTGGTGGTGTGCACCTGTGGTACCAGCTACTAGGGAGGCTGAGGCAGGGGGGATCACTTGAACCCAGGAGTATGAAGCTGCAGTGACCTATAATCACACCACTCCACTCCGGCCTGGGTGACAGAGCAAGACCTTGCCTCTAAAAAAATTTTTTTAAACAGGATATTTCAGAGGAATTTCTAACAATTGTGTTGAGTTTACTGTTTTTTGGGTATAAGCAAACTTCAGTTTCTATTCCTATCAGTTTTGCCATGATTTTGCAGCTACTTACCTGTATTCAAACTCTCCATATTGTGAACCTCCCCTGCCTTTTTTTTTTTTGAGACAGAGTCTCGCTCTGTTACTCAGGCTGGAGTGCAATGGCTTACTGCAACCTCTGCCTCCTGGGTTAAAGCAATTCTCCCATCTCAGCCTCCCGAGTAGCTGGGACTACAGGCGTGTGCCACCACGGCCAGTTAATTGTTGTATTTTTAGTAGAGACGGGGTTTCACCACGTTGGCTAGACTGCTCTCGAACTCCTGACCTCAAATGATCTGCCCGTCTCGGCCTCCCAAGAACTTCACCTGCCTTTCTAACCTTATTTTCTTCTGTTAAGGAGAGATAAAGACTCTGGGAGCAAAGATGAGGTTCAGAGAAAGGTTTACTGTCAAGCAAGGAACCTGATCTGACCCAGAGAACTTCAGTTCTGGGGATGAGGCCCTAAGAATCCAGTCTCCGTCAGGAAAGCAGTCTATGGGCTCTGGAGCGACCTGGGATCTGGAGTGTAAGTGTGTCTCTATGGTTTGTCAAGAGGCGGTCTTCTCTGTGAGTGTGAAGTGCTTATTTCAGTGTAATGGCACCTCCGTGGTTTCCACTTATTCCTGATTATGGTACCCTCACAATCATTTTAGAAAGACTCAAGTCTGCATTGCCTCCCACCTCTTGGATGACATCGCTACTGTCATCATTATCATAATCACTAATATTATCATTGTAAGGTTTTGGAGACAGGGGTCATGCCTTATATTTCTTGCATTCCCCCATGGATGTGTAGAATACATTTTCTCTCTGGTCTTAGATGTTTTAATAATAAAAAGAAGGGCCGGGTGTGGTGGGTCACACCTGTAATCTCAGCACTTTGGGAGGCCAAGACGGGCAGATTGCCTGAGCTCAGGAGTTCGAGACCAGCCTGGGCAACATGACGAAAACCCGTCTCTACCAAAAAATACAAAAATTAGCCAGGCATGGTGGCGAATGCCTATAGTTTCAGCTGCTCAGGAGGCTGAGGCAGAAGAATCGCTTGAATCCAGGAGGTAGAGGTTGCAGTCAGCCGAGATTGGGCCACTGCACTCCAGCCTGGGTGACAGAGTGAGACTCCATCTCAAAAAAAAAAAAAAAAAAGAAAGAAAGAAAATGGGGAGGGGGGGGACATGGATTTAAAAACTAACTAGTGGGTACTGTGCTCACTACCTGGGTGACAGGATCAGTTGTACCCCAAACCTCAGCATGATGCAGTATACTCACATCACAAACCTGCATACGTACCCACTGAATCTAAAATAAAAGTTGAAATTATTTAAAAAATAATAAATAAATTATAAAACTTCTAACAACAACAAAAACAAAATAGGCAGATTTTAAAAACACTGTTATCAGTGAAATATTAAGTTTGGAAGAGGTCTCCTGACCCAAGAAGGGAAACATGTTCATCCTCCTTCACCACAGGGCTTTTTTAGTGGGAGAACCTGAGGACCAAGGCCAAGGAAAGCTTACCTTTCTCAGTCAGGGACTCTGACTCTTCCTCTGATATGGCTACTGAATTATTGCTTGACTTTGGGCAGGTCCCTTCTCTAGGACTGTGTCTTGTCACCTGCAAAAGGAGGGGGTGGGCATAGCCTTTCCCACTGTAGCTGCTTTTGAGTCCTCGACCTCATCTACTTTCTTTTGGGTACTACACCCTAGCGGGGTTTTTTTTTTTCTTTTCTTTTCTTTTTTTTGGCGGGGGGGAATGGAGTCTCACTCTGTCGCCCAGGCTGGAGTGCAGTGGCGTGATTTCAGCTCACTGCAAGCTCTGCCTCCCAGGTTCACACCATTCTCCTGCCTCAGCCTCCCAAGTAACTGGGACTACAGGCACCCGCCACCATGCCCAGCTAATTTTTTGTATTTTTAGTAGAGACGGGGTTTCACCATGTTAGCCAGGATGGTCTCAATCTCCTGACTTTGTGATCCACCCACCCCGGCCTCCCAAAGTGCTGGGATTACAGGCGTGAGCCGCTGCACCTGGCCCACCCTAGCGTTTTATTGCCTGCTAGTTTGACAATGTTCACAATGAATGGAATCTTAACTATTGTTAAGGGGGAGCTCCTTAGTATTTATTTATATTTTAGTTCAGGTTCAAAAGTAAGATTTCTCTTCACGCAAACGTCTCACTTTTTTTTTTTTTTTTGAGACAGAGTCTCGCTCTGTCGCCCAGGCTGGAGTGCAATGGCGCGATCTCAGCTCACTGCAAACTTCACCTCCTAGGTTCAAGAGATTCTCCTGCTTCAGCCTCCTGAAGATGGGACTACAGGCGTGCACTACCACGCCCAGCTAATTTTTCTATTTTTAGTAGAGACAGGGTTTCACCATGTTGGCCAGGATGGTCTCAATTTCTTGACCTCGTGATCTATCCGCCTCGGCCTCCCAAAGTGCTGGGATTACAGGCGTGAGCCACCGTGCCCAGTCACGTCTCACTTTTAAGAATCAGTAGAGTACTCTAGATTTAAGGTAGTCTGTATTCAGAGATCACTGATTAAAACAGAAGGGAGTGGAGCAGAGGGAAGAAAGAAAAGTGGAAAAATACTCTAATAAACGTACAAGCCGCTTTTATGGATGGAAAAGTAAAAAGCTGGCCTGTGGCATGCTCTAATTGCAGCCCACATGACCCTGCTTGTGCCTGGAGCAAAGTGGGGCCCTGTGAAAGGTTTCCTTACAAAGCAGCACAGGCTGGCTGGTTCATGAACTCACACACTGCACTGTTGTTACAGCCAGGCTTTCATGCACACCAAAGCTGATTTCTAAAAGGGCGTTTGTGCAGTCTGTGTGCAAAGTAAATTTCCATCACTTTGGCTTTTCTTTTGCTGCTTTCAGAAGAGCTGGCTTATAAAAAGCCTTATTCCCTAGTATAACATGTCATTTTTTCTACTTGCTTGAGTCAGTAATTAAATTGGTTTCATAATAACAGATATGAATTTAGCTTTTCAACTTGAAAGTAGGATCAGTGAAGGCTGGAATGTGGCTTGAAAAGAAACCAGTAAGTTCTTTCCAACCCAAAGTCAACTCTCCCTTGTTCAGCATCCAAAATCACTAAAAAACAAGCACTCAAGTAAACCAAATAAATATTGTACAAAGATATTTGATTACAAGAAACAGTGAAATTAAGTGCATTATGTTTTCAGCATTAATTATCTTTGTTGATCCACGTCAGCTCTATACAGGGTCTAACAGTAACATGTTCACTCATTCCTTTATCCATCCATTCATTTGTAGGAGTTTCACAAATGGATAAGCCAGAAGGAAGGCATTCCTGGCAGATACGAGAGCATATGCAAGCTGCGCACCTAACACAGCAGCCACTAGCCGTGGCTGTTTAAAATTAAATGGAAGGCCAGGTGTGGTGGCTTATGCCTGTAATTCCAGCATTTTGAGTAGCTGAGGCAGGAGGATCACTTGAGGCCAGGAGTTGGAGACCAGCCTGAACAACATAGTGAGATCTGTCTCTATAAAAAAATTAATGTAAATTAAATTAAAAATAATTCTGATTAATGTTATACTTATGTGTGCTTTTCAAAATTAAATCAAATTAAAACTTCAGGCCGAGAATGGTGGCTCACACCTGTAATCCCAGCACTTTGGGAGGCCAAGGCAGGTGGATCACCTGAGGTCAGGAGTTTGAGATCAGCCTGGCCAACAGAGTGAAACCTCATCTCTATCAAAAATATAAAAATTAGCCAGGCGTGGTGGTGCATGCCTGTAATCCCAGCTACTCAGGAGGCTGAGGCAGGAGAATCACTTTAACCCAGGAGGCGTAGGCTGCAGTGAGCCGAGATCACACCACTGCACTCCAGCCTGGGCAACAGAGTGAGACTCTGTCTAAATAATAATAATAATAATAATTCATTTCCTCAGTCACACTAGCCACATCCAGGTGCTCAACTGCCACACAGGAGTAGTGGCTACTGTGTTGGGGAACGTGACATAGAACATTTCCTTTATTGCAGACAGTTCTGTTGGACAGTGCTGCAAGGATGGAGAGACTGTTAAGATCACCTGACTACACCATTTAAAAAAAATTTTTGAATGAACTATCTTTGTTTGTAAGCCCCAAAACATGGTCTGAAGACTCATTAGTGACCTGATCATACAGCTGACCTCTGAACAACATGTTTGAACTGCGTGCGGGTCACTTATAGGCAAGTGTTCAACTGCACGGGGCAGGAGCAGTTGGTGCCCAATCCGCTAATTGTTCAAAGGTAGAGTGTAGTTTTTAAAGACAAGTGAGGTAATTTCTTTTAAATCTCTAGGCTACTACAATACAGAATGCTGGGAAATGAATTAATGTTATGCTTACATGTGCTTTTCAAAATTCCCCTTGTGACTAATGGGATGTCACTCTGCAAAAACATTGTTAGTTTCCCATTGATTCCACTGGTTTGAGTGTGTTTAATACCGAGGAAAGTGAGAGTTCTTTTGGAAGATGGGAGGTTTTTGTCTTTTTGAGGTGGTTCATTTACTTTGAGAATCATCGTTTTGTATTTTTAAAACCAAGTCTTATATGCAAAATTATTGAACTGTGAGAAAAGGCAAATAAAATCTTTCTTTTTCATTGCAAATGTGTCTTTATCCAGTAATGACTTTGAAACGGGCATCTAAATACTTTCTCTGAAACCCCAGTGAAGAAAGTCAGGGGGTCACCCAGGGTGAAGATCTTAATTGGCCTGTTTCCTTCAGCAAGACTACATGCTTGTTGATTTAGCTTCTCAGCTTCTAATTTTTGTAGATTTCTCAAATTCAGGATCTCCATCTCCCTTCCTCTTACTCATCCTCCTACCACCCCTAGAATCCTGAATCTAGACAAAGATAAAATCCATAAGTGACATTTTCTGTAAGTGAAGTTGGAAGTGATTTGGGAAAAAGCTACAGTAATTATAAGTGGTTATGAAATCCTAATTTTCTGACAAGAACCTACTATCTCTCTGGACATAGTTATACTCAAGCACATCAGTTTCCCTAGACAATATCATACACATCATAGCCTCTGTGACATATGGTTGTATAGGTTGTCGGTTGTGCACTGCACAAGGACACATTTAAGGAGGTGTCGCTCACGTTATAGACATCACAGATTTGGTACTTATAACAAAAATAAAAACAATTTTCCAGAAGATGGCAGTAAAGTTGTTGGAGGCTGAAAGAATGAGGGTCGTGGTCAACTCAGTGCACCACTGGCGGCTATATGAGCAAACAGCAAACTGTTCTCGTGAAAGCAGGATGTTGGTAAACTGACAAACTGTGCCTGCCGCCCAGAAGGAATGCTGAGGGCAGTCACAACCCAGGCACGAGTGTTTCTTGTGATTAGGCACAACTGAATCCTGTTAGCAATAATGTGAACCTGTGATCAGTTAAGCAGCTGACCAATCTACCTCCTCCTCCCTGCTCTTTATACCCAATAACTATGAAGGGCTGAAGAAGCTCGAGGCTGCCTTTGCTCACTAGAAGCAGGGGGCTCTCTTCTTCTTCCCCTGGACCCTTCCTTTAAAACAGTTACTTTTGTCCTAAGTTTTCGTTTCCACTTTCATCCCTTCTTTCAGTCTCATAAAGACGGTCTCAAGTAGTAACAGTAGTAACTGTTGTAGCGATGGTCTCAAGTAGTAACTGTGGCAGTCTCCCACACAAAGTATCTTGTTCTTAAAAAAAAATCAAGGGGCCAGGCCAGGTGGCTCACACCTGTAATCCCAGCACTTTGGGAGGCTGAGGCGGGCAGATCACGAGGTCAAGAGATCGAGACCATCCTGGCCAACCAACATGGTGAAACCCCATCTCTACTAAAAATGGAAAAATTAGCTGGGTGTGGTGATGCACACCTGTAGTCCTAGCTATTTGGGAGGCTGAGGCAGGAGAATCGCTTGAACCCAGGAGGCAGAGGTTGCAGTGAGTTGAGATCGTACCACTGCACTCCAGCCCGGTGACAGAGCGAGACTCTGTCTCAAAAAAAAAAAAATAATAATTATGACAATTTTCTGTAGAGGGGAGTACAATGTCTTGGTGAAGAAGTGCCTTTTTCTGATTTACACAAAGGTATGAAATGGACTACCATTGGCTCTAGGGCTGTATAAAATCAAATCCAGACTATTAGTGAAAGTGAACCAATGCAGTTTAATAAGTAAAGAAAAAAAAAGAATGATCAATAATATATATTGAGGCCAGGCACAGTGGCTCACGCCTGTAATCCCAGCACTTTGGGAGGCCGAGGTGGGCTCATTTCTTTGAGCTGAGTTTGAGACCAGCCTGGGCAACATGGCAAAACCCTGCCTCTACTAAAAATACAAAAATTGGTGGCGGGGGGCGGGGTGTGCAGCGTGGTGGTGCGTGCCTGTGGTCCCAGCTTCTCCAGGAATGAAGCTGGAGAATCGCTTGAACCCAAGAGGTGGAGGCTGCAATGAGCCAAGATCGTGCCACTGCACTCCAGCCTGGGTGACAGAGTAAGACCCTGTCTCAAAATAATAAGTATTGAAATTCTGGCTTCCAGAATACTTGTTCTTTGTTAATATATTATATTACATGTGCAATATAGTGTCTTCGTTCATTCTGGCCACTATAACAGAATGCTGTAGACTGAGCGGAGCGTGGTGGTATGCATCTGTTGTCCTAGATACTTGGGAAGCTGAGGTAGGAGGACACTTGAGTCCGGGAGTTTCAGTCCAGCTTGAGTAACATAGCAAGACCCCTCTCTAAAAAACAAAAATGCTATCGACTGGGTGGCTTATAATAACAGACATTTATTTCTCACAGTTCTGGAGGCTGAGGGGTCCAAGATCAAGGCACTGGCAGTTTCAGTGTCTGGACAGGGCCCACTTCCAGGTTCATAGACAGCCATCTTCTCACGGTCTCCTCACATACTGAAAGGGATGAGGGGTTTCTCGGGCCACTCTCATAAGGGCACTAATTCCTGGGCATGAGGGCTCTGCCCCATGACCTAACACAACCCAGAGGCCTTGCTTTCTAATAACATCACGGTGGGGGTAGGGATTACAATGTATGAATTTGGGGAGACATAAACATTCAGTCTAATATGTGTAGTATAAATAAGATAGTGTAATACGTGCTTCCCTAGGCCTCATGGAACCACAGGTACACATGTGATTAATATATATGGGGAGGAATTCTTCAGTTTTAGGAACATCTTTCTATCACCCCAAAAGTCTCCCACACACATACACACTGTCTTCCATCTTTGGATCCCCCGAAAAGTAATGTATCAAAAGTATTGTGATGTTAAGGAGGAAACGGTTTTAGAGAAAAAATAAATTCCTGATTCACTTTGTGACATGTTTAAATTATTTTGTTCCTCGTTCAGGACTATGAGCTTTCTGGCTTGGGCAACTACAGCTGAAAAATGCAACACCCTTTTCTTGTGGAGCAGTTTTACCAAAGTAACGTTTCTCTTATGTTTTGTTCATTTCAGAAATTGTCATCTTCCTTTCCCCCTCTCTTCTTTTCTCTCTCCCTTCCTCCCTCCCTCCCTCCCTCCCTTTCTTTTTTCTTTCTTTCTTTTTTTTGCAGGGGTGGGAATAAAGTTTCACTCTGTTGCTCAGGCTAGAGTGAAGTGGCACAATCAAACCTCACTGCCGTCTTGACCTGCTGGGCTCAAGCAATCCTCCTACCTCAGCCTCCCTAGTAGCTGTGACCACAGGCACATAGCACCATGTTTGGATAATTTAAAAAAAAATTTTTTTTCGTAGATATAGAATCTTGACATACTGCCCAGGCTGATCTCGAACTCCTGGGCTCAAGCAATCCTCCTGCCTCAGCCTCCCAAAGTGCTGGGATTACAGGCGTGAGCCACCTTGCCTGATCTTCCTTTCTAAGCAAAATAAATATAGGCAAGGGATGGATGATCAGAAAGCATTTGTAAAGTGCAGTATTAATGTAAGCTATTACTTGTGATATTTTAAAGGATGTCAGAAGTGGACAGGAGGAGAAGGACCTATGACCAATGTGTTTAGACAGGGGATAGGAACAGACATAAGCAGCGACGTGTGCACTGGTTTTATGAACTAGTTTGCTATGACCCTGCAATGCCTTTGCATGTTCCTGGAGACTATGCCTGAGTTTTCAAATTCATCTTTTGTAAAACACTGTTCAAGCTTAGGATAAATATATAATTCAAGACATTTTGACTAGAAAGGAAAGATCTGGTCTGAGATGGACCTGCTAAGTGGCCTGGAAGTCTTGGGGCTGTCACCTGTAGAATGGTGGGGCTGGAATCTGCTTTACATATGCCAGGGAGGTGCCAGGGAGGGCCAAGTGAGAGTATGTGTAAGGAAGAGCTGCTGTGTGATACTACAGAGAACACAGAATGATCCAACACTGGCCATGTGCCAAGCACATTTTAGAATGGATTCTATCAGTTAATCATTAACAATAACCCTTTAAGAGGGAACCTCTATTATGACCATTGTACTGCTGAAAAGGCTGAGTTTTGAGGAACTAACTTGTCTAAAATCATGCAACTAGCCAAGCACGGTGGCCCACATCTGTAATCCTAGCACTTTGGGAGGCCAAGATGGGCGGATTGCCTGAGCTCAGGAGTTCAAGACTAGTCTGGGCAACACATTGAAACCCTGTCTCTACTAAAATACAAAACATTAGCCAGGCATAGCAGTGTGCGCCTGTAGTCCCAGCTACTTGGGAGGCTGAGGCAGGAGAATTGCTTGAACCCAGGAGGTGGAGGTTGCAGTGAGGAGATCAAGCCATTGCACTCCAGCCTGGGCGACAGAGCAAGACTCCATCTCCAGAAAAAATAAATAAAAATAAAAATAAAATCATGCAAGTAGTAAAATAAGAATTTGAGATTCAGACCCTGGCAATCTGACTCTAGAGCTCACATTTTTAACCACCGCACAGTTTTGCCTTTCTGATATTGACTTGTATACTGTTACCTATGTAGCAACATGTTAAGTTGGGGATTACGGCTGATGCCCTAAGACAACAGATCACAGATGTAAAAATGAATTGCCAGACCAATGTGCATTTTTTCAAAGTAGGTGGTCCAGAATGTTTTGGAACTTTTTGATCTCTTACTAGTATTGGGGTAAAGGATGGAGAGTTGGGATTTCACCTTCAAAGTGTTCCTCTGCGACTGGTCCCAGCTGGCAAGAGGGGAGATTTAATGACCTAATTAAGACTGTATTTGCAACTTAAATTACCCTTAGGCTTTTATTTCCCCAAAGTGATCAGAAAAATCAGGGCCCCACCTAAGTTTTAAAAGGGGAAAGGGAGACAAAAATAAAGTTGGGCTTGAATTACATCCCATGAGTTGTTCTAGTTCAGTGAATCTAGTTCAATTACACATGCTGTACAGAGTTCTTTATACTACTTTAAGCAGTTAATTTCTGTTATGGGTGGAGTAGCCACAGCTTCAGAGAGGAAGCAGGGCTGGGCTATGTAAAAGAAGAGGAAGTTTCAGGTAATTTGTGGTGAAGAGAGCATAGGATTTGGCATTGCTATAAGTCTGTAGAGCTAGTTGAGCGCTTGAAACCTCACTGCCCAGGAGAGGTCTTTCTTCACCATTGATTCCGAAAACCATCTTCCTCACCTCCATCATCCTTAATCCCCTTGATCTCTTTATTTCTTACATAACACTTATCATGACCTGCATTATTATTCCCTTACACATACATTTATTTCCTTATCTACCTGTTTAGTTTCTCTTTCACTAGAATAACAGTTCCATGAGACTAGACGTCTGTCTGTCGTTGTCACCACTTTGTTCCCAGTGCTTTGAACTGAGCTGTCTAATGGGGTAGCCACTAGTTACATGTGGCTATTTAATTAAAATGAGTTGATTAAAACAATTTTTTTTTTTGAGATGGAATCTCGCTCTGTCACCAGGCAGGAGTGCAGTGGCGTGATCTCTGCTCACTGCAACCTCCGTCTCCCAGGTTCAAGTGATTCTCCTGCCTCAGCGTCCCAAGTAGCTGGGATTACAGGCACGTGCCATCATGCCCAGCTAATTTTTGTGTTTTTAGTAGAGACGGGGTTTCGCCATGTTGGCCAGGATGGTCTTGATCTCTTGACCTTGTTATCCACCTGCTTTGGCCTCCCAAAGTGCTGGGATTACCGGCGTGAGCCACTGTGCCCGGCCTAAAATAAAATTTTTAAAAATTTATTTCATCAGCCACTTCAGCCATATTTCATGCCAATAGGCATATGTGGTTGGTGACTACCATATTGGACAGTGTAGATGTTGAACATTTCCACTACTGCAGAAAGTTCTCTCGGGCAGCACTGATTTAGAAAAGTGACGGGCACATAGGAAGTGCTCAACAAAGATTTAATGAATGAGTATCAAATAAATGAAAGTTGTTGAACTTGCCCTCTTTGAAGACAATTAAGAGATCCTGGGGATTTGCTGAGATAACGAAGCAAAATTACTTCTGTACACTAGAAACATGACACTAATGTGAGCTATTATTATTGTAATTCAAGCTTCCCTGGGCTTCATGAGCTGCAGGTACAAATGTGATTGTGTAAAAAGGAAGGACTCAAATTTCACTGGCTCTTGCCCTGGCCCACATAACACACATGGGTTATCTTATGAGACCCTTTCTTGATGTCTGCCCTTGGGGTTGGGAGAGCTCTTTACTGGCCATTCCTGCCAGCGACTAGCTTGCCAATATTGATAATCAGGCCATAGATCCGTTTCCAGAAGTATTCAATTCACAATCAGAAAAAACAAATTAGCTAGGTGCAGTGGCTCATGCTTATAACCCTAGCACTTTGAGAGACTGAGATGGGAGGATCACTTGAGCTCAGGAGTTGGAGACCAGCCTAAGCAACATAGGGAGACCACATCCCTACAAAAATAAATTAGCCCAGCGTGATGGTGCACACATGTAGTCCTAGCTACTCAAGAGGCTGAGTTGGGAGGATCACTTGAGCCTCGGAAGTCAAGGAGGCAGTGAACCATGACTGTGCCACTGCACTCCAGCCTGGGCAACGGAGCAAGGCCCTGTCTCAAATAAATAAATAAAAACAGTAAAACAAAACATTTAAATTAAAAAAATCTGCAGGTCAACAGGTTCAGCCAACATCAAAGTGTCTATGACCTCCCAGAAGCCCTCAGGGACCCAAAGCAATGCTCGATTATCCGGCCTTCTTGGTGCCACACACGAGGTGGAAGGCACACACCCCTGCCCAAGTCCTCTGTTTTTTAAACTTTGTCACGTAGGCACCAAAGCCCAGCTGCTGTGTAGCTCTTTGTCCCATGGAATTCACAAAAGCACCCCTCCCTCAGCCTCTCCCTGCAGCTCTTGTCGACAAGACCCAGGCCAGATGAGAGGTCAGGGAACAAGAGTCACCAAGGACCCTCAGAAATCCCCTTGATATTCCCCTTTGCCTATGCAAATTATTCACAGACAGAGGTATTTACAGGCTGCAGACCCAGTCATCATCAGACACAGCTGAACCAATGGCTTCAGTAACAGCTCATCTCACCTGGACCACCAGTATACTAACGTCTTATCCTCACCCAGGAGTAACTTTTCGGAGGGTATAGAAGTGGACAGCTGTTGGCTGATTTCTTCAGAGCTTTGTCGTGGGCTCCATTTCCTGGTGTGCTGGTTCACAAGACTGTGTGATGCTGGGCCACATGGACTTCTGAATGTCCTGGAGCTGCGGGGGCCGCCTGGACCCTGGCTCAAGTTCTCCACCCTGCCTACAAGGTCTTGACTCTTTGACTTGGCCTTTTCTGCCCAGCTCTGCTTTCTTCAGGCTGGAGGGCTGGGCTGGAAGCAGCACTTCCTTTTTCTTCAAGCACTTTATGATCAAGAAGACTTAACGGCTGTCTTCATCTCACAGGCATTCCTCAGGGCTTGAGGCCCTCTGTTTGGGAGGTATCCTAGTTTTCCACCACCGATAGGAGTTTGGAGTTGTTTTAGTGTATTAAAAAGATGATTCAGGGGTTTACTTTTTATTTAAATGATTAATATTCAATTTATTAAAGTTATAATATCAAAGTTTTCCCTTAGATTTTGAAGATTATTGACAAATCACATTTTTCTTTTTTAAAGTATATTAATTTTTTTTTGGAGACAAAATTTTGCTCTTGTTGCCCAGGCTGGAGGGCAATGGTGCCATCTTGGCTAACTGCAACCTCCGCCTCCCGGGTTCAAGCGATTCTCCTGTTTCGGCCTCCTGAGTAGCTGGGATTACAGGCATGTGCCACCACGCCCGGCTAATTTTTTTGTATTTTTTTTAGTAGAGATGGGGTTCTTCATGTTGGTCATGTTGCGGGATTATTAAGTAATCAGAGAGACCAGTGGGGTTCAGGAGGATATTTATTAATCATTTAGGTGCACCAGCCCAGTCGGATTAATACCCAAAGGATTGAGCCCTGAACAAAGAGTTAAGTTACCTTTTACACATTTTGGGGGGCGGAGGGAGATCTGTGCAGGGGGAAGCATACTACCAAAGGCAGTTATTCAATTAATTGAGACATGCATTACATCATTTCTTACTTTTCAAGGAAAAACACGTTTTGTGACTTGAGTTTATCTGTCTAGTGCCCTTGCAGCTGCACAGCTAGGGAATCAGGGTCTTTCCAATGCCTGGGAAAGGAGAGAGAAGGCTCACTAGCCACAGAAAAATAGGCAGTTAATTTTTAAAGGACTCCAGCTCTTTCTCTTTCTCAGCGGGGAATTGGGTTTTCTTACATACAACTGAATTTCTGTTTACACACTCTTTAATTTCTTTTAATTCCTGTTCCAGTCAGGCTGGTCTCAAACTCCAGACCTCAGGTGATCCGCCCACCTTGGCCTCCCAAAGTGCTGGGATTACAGGAGTGAGTCACTATGCCCGGCCTAAAGTACATTAAAATTTTTTAGCGATCACTTATAGGGGCTGTTGAATTTACTGAGGTGATTAAATACTTTCGCAGCATTTAAAAACTGCATTTAGGCTGGGTGCAGTGGCTCACGCCTATAATCCCAGCACTTTGGGAGGCTGAGGTGGGCGGATCATGGGGTCAGGAGATCGAGACCATCCTGGCTAACACAGTGAAATCCCATCTCTACTAAAAATACAAAAAAAAATTAGCTGGGTGTGGTGGCGGGTGCTTGTAGTCCCAGCTACTCCGGAGGCTGAGGCAGGAGAATGGTGTGAACCCGGAGGCGGAGACTGCAGCGAGCTGAGATCGCCACTGCACTCCAGCCTGGGTGACAGAGCGAGACTCCGTCTCAAAACAAAACAAAAAAACTGCATTTAAATGCCAGGCGCAGTGACTCATGCCTGTAATCCCAGCAATTTGGGAGGCCGAGGTGGGCGGATCACCTGAGGTCAGGAGTTCAAGACCAGCCTGACCAATATGGAGAATCCCTGTCTCTACTAAAAATACAAAATTAGCCTGGCGTGGTGGTGCATGCCTGTAATCCTAGGCTGAGGCAGGAGAATCCCTTGAACCCAGGAGGCGGAGGTTGCAGTGAGCCGAGACTGCGCCATTGCACTCCAGCATGGGCAACAAGAGCGAAACTCCGTCTCAAAAAAAATAAAACAACCCCCTCCCACCTTTATAAATGTACTGTATTTGATTTCCTTTTTGTATATTTCAACAGATCTGACTTAACTACCCCAAATACAAAACAAGTCTTATAAATGTAATAAAAAAACTTATAAATGATCCTAAAGTGATTCTAAAGTTCTCTTAGATGTTCTAAAACTATGCAAGAAATTAGGAAGTTTTCATTTTAAAATATCGTCTAAAGCAGTTTATTTTAAATAGCAGTTACAAGGCTGTCTCTGAGACTGAATTTCTCAAAAATTAAACATTACTAACTCAAAAACATAAATACCCTTATTTCTTCTCTTAAACCCTTACATACTTCATTCTTAAAAGATACATATGACCACATTGAGGTCACCTAAGAGCAGAGCATTTGGCCAGGTATTCTGAGTAAATCTCCTCACTGCGACCATCCTGCAGGCTGAGTCTTCAGTCCCTTTGGTGTCTTGCCATTAATCTCTGCAAGGTTTCTTGCCTCTGGGAACAGAAGTGTCCCAGACCAGCCTTGTACCCTTCCTTCCCTGAACACAGTCAATCATTTCTCTAAGCAATTCTGTTTCCTTCTAGTGAAAAAATGGCAAGATTTGGGCATTGGGGTTTCAGGTCAGATTTGAAATACCAGCAGCATTAATCCGAGGCCATTTCAGAGGGCAGAGCTGGAAAATATTCTTTTTTATTTTTGAGAGACAGGATCTCATTCTGTCACTCAGGCTGGCATGCAATGGCAGGATTATAGTTCACTGCAGCCTTGAACTCTTAGGATTAAAGGATCCTCCTACCTCAGCCTCCTGAGTAGTTGGGACTACTGGTATGTGCCATGACACCTGGCTAGTTCTTTAAAAAAATTTTTTCTTTTTTTTTTTGAGACGGAGTTTCATTCTTGTTGCCTAGGCTGGAGTGCAATGGCGCAATCGGCTCATTGCAACCTCCACCTCCTGGGTTCAAACAATTCTCCTGCCTCAGCCTCCCGAGTAGCTGGGGTTACAAGCATGCACTACCACGCCTGGCTAATTTTGTATTTTTATTAGAGATGGGGTTTTGCCGTATTGGTCAGGCTGGTCTTGAACTCCTGACCTCAGGTATCCACCCGCCTCGGCCTCCCAAAGTGCTGGAATTACAGGCATAAACCATTTTGCCCAGCCCCCAAATTTTTATTTGTAGAAATGGGGTCTTGCTATGTTGCCTAGGCTGGCCTCAAACTCCTGGCTTCTAGCCATCCTCCCACCTTGGCCTCCCAAAGTGCTGGGATTATTACAGGTGGGAGCCACTGTGCTCAGCCATTTTTATTTATTTATTTTTTTTGAGACGGAGTCTCGCTCTGTCGCCCTGGCTGGAGTGCAGTGGCGCCATCTCGGCTTACTGCCAGCTCCGCCTCCTGGGTTCACGCCATTCTCCTGCCTCAGCCTCCCAAGTAGCTGGGACTGCAGGCACCCGCCACCATGCCTGGCTAATTTTTTGTATTTTTAGTAGAGACGGGGTTTCACTGTGTTAGCCAGGATGGTCTCAATCTGCTGACCTCGTGATCTGCCCGCCTCGGCCTCCCAAAGTGCTGGGATTACAGGCATGAACCAAGTGCCTGGCCTTTTTTTTTTTTTTAAGTGTCAGCTCATATGAATATTTTTGATTCAATTCTAACATCATTGTGTTTCTCTTCAAACTTTTTGTTTATATCATTAAACCTTATGTTCTCTTATGGTGAAATTTTGGTGCCAAACAAAATCAAATTTATTTTTGGCTTGACAGAAATACCAAAAAAAAAAAAAGTAAAAGATAGTAATACCTGTATTGGCTTGAAAAATAAAACTACCAAGTGAAGTTCAAGATTTTCTTTATAGTCCTTTTTGTCGTGAGACTATATCTCAGTAAGAGTGGTTTCTGGAGTTACTTGTGATTCTCGTGTCATATGGTTACCTGAGAACATTTCCAATTTGAAGTGTTGGCATTGAAGCTGTGAGTTCTTAAATGCTGGCAACTTTGGTCTATTTGTCTTCTCTTGGTGGTAATATTGAGGTACTGAAGGAGTGCAGAAATTAATCTTACCTGATTTTATGAAACAGTGGAAAAACATAAGAAATTCAGCCTCTGAAGTCTGTCTTGTTTAATTTTACCATCATCTGGCCCAACTGCAGCAGCTGAATACTTGGTTATATGTGCAATATTTATTTATTTATTTATTTATTATTTTTTTTTGAGATGGAGTCTCGCTCTGTCACCCAGGCTGGAGTGCAGTGGCCTGGTCTCTGCTCACTGCAAGCTCTGCCTCCCGGGTTCATGCCTCAGCCTCCCAAGTAGCTGGGACTACAGGCGCCTGCCACTGAGAGGTGAAGCCAGCAGGGCTTTTGGGTGGGGTGGCAACTTAGAGAACTTTTCTGTCTAGCTAGAGGATTGTAAATGCACCAGTCAGCCCTCTGTGTCTAGCTAGAGGATTGTAAATGGACCAATCTGCACTCTATAAAATGGACCAATCAGCACTCTGTAAAATGGACCAATCAGCAGGACGTGGGTGGGGACAGATAAGGGAATAAAAGCTGGCCACACCAGCCATCCCTGGCAAACCGCTTGGGTCCGTTTCTATTCTGTGGAAGCTTTGTTCTTTTACTCTTCATAATAAATCTTTCTGCTGCTCACTCTTTGGGTCCGCACCACCTTTAAGAGCTGTAACACACCCTGTTAGGGTCTGAGGCCTCACTCCAGAAGTCAGCGAGACCATGAACCCACTGGAAGGAACAAACTCCCCACCGGAAGGAACAAACTCCAGACACACCACCTTTAAGAGCTGTAACACTCACTGCGAGGTCCGCAGCCTTATTCTTCAGTCTTCAAGTCAGCGAGACCCAAGAACCCACCAGAAGGAATAAATTCCGGACACACCACCACGCCTGGCTAATTTTTTGTGTTTTTAGTAAAGATGGGGTTTCACCGTGTTAGCCAGGTTGGTCTCGATCTCCTGACCTCGTGATTCCCCCCATCTCGGCCTCCTAAAGTTGTGGGATTACTGGCGCGAGCCACCGCGCTTGGCCCTATATGTGCAATATTTGTAATAGGGGGATTTTGGCTGTGCAAACTCATTCTGCCTGAAAATATTCCATTTCTAATTATGTTAGAATCTACTTGTTTTCATGTACTTGATTCAATTTTAACTTTTCCAAGTTAAAGTCTTCCTTTTCTGAGCCACAGTCTTTTTCATGCGTTAGTCACATGCTACACAAATTCAACTTCCAAGGACTAATCAGAATCTCAGAAAACATAACCAAGGTATATTAAAATCAAGTTAATTTTTTAAAAAGAAAAGAAAATATGCCAGAGAATACTCATTTAAATGTTTGCCATTCACATGAAACCTAGTTATAAACTCATGTATATTTTCAGACTATCTGGGTTCCATTAGAATCAACTCATAAAATACACCAGTTTTTAACATTTATAGAAGTCAAAAGTGCTTAAAACAGAAACCACACTGGACATTTCAACATGGAGAATTTAATATGGAGGATCAGCTCAATATCAATAGGTGTGTGAGGACTGGAAAGTAGCAAGAGTGAATGGGGAGGTCACAGCAATGTCAGGAAGTGGCACTACCCCAGGACTGGGGGAATGAGGGAAGATTTGGGGAAGACCTGAGGCTTAGATGAGGGGTCTCGTGAACTGAGGCTTAACCCCCAGTGGAGATGGCTGGGCTGGTCCTCTGAGCAGGGGTGAGAGGAGGTGTTTGGAAGGGCCAAAAGGATCAGGAAGCAGAGCAAGTGGCAGTCACTGGTGCAATTGCTGGGGTGACGCTAACAGCAGGCGTGAGTTATCACACGCTGTCACCAGGCTGGAGTGCAATGGTGCAGTCTCGGCTCACTGCAACCTCTGCCTCGTGGGTTCAAGCAATTCTGCTGCCTCAGCCTCCTGAGTAGCTGGGACTACAGGTGTGTGCCAACACGCCCAGCTAATTTTTGTATTTTTAGTAGAGATGGGGTTTCACCATGTTGGCCAGGATGGTCTTGATCTCTTGACCTCATGATCTGCCTGCCTTGGCCTCCCAATTTAATTGGGTTTTTAAAAATTATTATTGAGTTGCAATATTTCTTTATGGTATCTTAAATAGATATATGTTTCACCAATAGTTTCTCCCAGTGTGTGGCTGATATTTTTATTTTTCTTAACAGTGTCATTTGAAGACATATTTTTGGTTTTAACAAAATCCAATTTGTTCTATTTTTTTTTTTTTTAATTTTTGAGACAGTTTCACTCCATCACCCAGGCTGAATGCAGTAGTGTGATCATGGCTTACTGCAGCTTCGACCTCCTGGGCTCTAGGGATCCTCCCATCTCAGCCTCCTGAGTAGCTGGGACTACAGGTACATGCTGCCACGCCTAACTAATTTTTTATATTTTGTTATAGAGACAGGATCTTGCTATGTTGCCCAGGTGGGTCTTGAACTCCTAGGCTCAAGTGATCCTCCCACCTCAGCCTCCCAAAGTGCTGGGATTATAGATATGGGCCACTATGCCTGACCAAAATCCAATTTATTAATGTTTACTTTTATGACTCATGTTTTTTGTGTTCTATCTAGAAAACTTTTGCCTAATTCAAGGTCACAAAGATTTTCTTCCATGTTTTTTTCATCCATATTTTCTAATGTTAGGTCATAGATGCAGGTCTAAAATTTATTTTGAGTTAATTTTTGCATATGGTATGAGTAAATATTTTTGCATATGGATATTGAGTTTTTTCAGCACCCTTTTTTGAAAGGGCTGTACTTTCTCCATTGAATTACTTTGGCTTGTTTATAAAAATGAATTGACAAATATACATGGGCCTAATTTTGGGTTCTCTTTTCTGCCATATGTCTTAATAACTGTAGCTTTAGAGTAAAAGCTTCCAAATTATGTCATTTCCATATAAATTTTAGAACTAACTTTTAAATTTCTATAAATAAAAGCCTTATGAATATTTGGGAATGCATTGAATCTCTAGCTTATTTTAAGGCTAATTGAAATCTTAAGTCTTTGGATCTGTGATGGCTATATCTCTCCAATTGTTTACATCTTCTTTAATTTATCTTGGCAAAGGTTGGTAGTTTTTGGTAAGGTATTGCATATATTTTATTAAATGAATTCATACATATTTAAACTTTCATTTGTTATTGTAAGTGACATTTGTCACTTATTATTTTAAAACACTTATTGTAAGTGTTTTAAAATTTTGAGCTCTAATTATTCATTCCTATTATATATAAATACAACGGATTTGTGGGAATTGACCTTGGATCTATGCATGCTTTAAACTAACTTATGAGTTCTATTAGCCATTTTTAAAGATTCCTTAGGAGTTTCTAAATACATAATCATGTCACTTGTGAATAAACATAGTATTATTACTTCTTACCCGATCTTTGTGCCTTTTATTTCTTTTTCTTGTCTAATTGCATTGGATAGGACTTCTAATACAATGTTGAATAAAAAATGTAAGAAAGAATATTCTTGCCTATTCCCAATATTAGGGGGAAAATATTGTCTTTCACTATTAAGAATAATATTAGATAGACAAATGGATAAATTTACAAAATGAAATATTGTTTAGCCTTAAATAAGAAGATTTTGTCATTTGACACAACATGGATGGGTCTGAAGGACACTGTGTTAAGTGAAATAAACCAGACACAGAAATAAAAATATTTCACGATGTCATTTATACGTGGAATTTTTTTCTTAAAGTTCAGATATACAGATATAGAGACTAAAGCAGTGGTTACTAGAGGTGGAAGTAGGGGAGGAAAAGGGGAAATGTAGGTCAAAGGAAATGAAGAAGCAGATATGTAGGATCAACAAGTTTACAGATCTAATGTGTAACAATAACACCAGGACTATAGTTTTTTTGTTGTTTTTTTCTTTTTCTTCTTCCTTTCTTTTTTAAGACAAGGTCTAGCTCTGTAGCCAGGCTGGGGTGCAGTGGAGTGATTGTGGTGCACTGCAATCTCCACCTCCTGGGCACAAGTGATTCTTGTGCCTCAGCTTCCTGAATACCTGGGACCACAGGTGTCTGCCAACATGCCCAGCTAATTTTTGTGCCCAACTAATTTTTGTATTTTTTGTAGAGATGGAGTTTTGCCATGTTGCCCAGGCTGGTCTCATACTGGAGAGCTCAAGCAATCCACCCACCTTGGCCTCCCAAAGTGCTGGGATTACAGATGTGAACCACTGCAACTGGCCACTACAATAAAATTATATTCTATTAGGGATTTTTATTAAATAAGGTTTTAGCTGCTCTTGTCGCAAAAGAGTGACTATGTGAGATGATAAATATGTTAATATGCTTCACTTTGCTATTTAAATGTATCCCATAATATCATGTTGTAAACTTCAAATATGCTGCAAAATAGGCCCTGTGTGGTGGCTCACACCTGTAATCCCAGCACCTTGGGGGGCCAAGGTGGGCAGACCACTTGAGGTCAGGAGTTCGAGACCAACCTGGCCAACATGGTGAAACCACATCTCTACTAAAAATACAAAAATTAGCTGGGTGTGGCAGTGCACGCCTGTAGTCCCAGCTACTCAGGAAGCTGAGGCAGAAGAATTGCCTGGACTCGAGGTTTCAGTGAGCAGACAGCTACCACTGCACTCCAGTCTTGCTCTTGTTTTTGAGAGCAAGACTGTCTCAAAAACAAATAAATATGCAACATAAAATTTATGTTTTTTTTTAAAAAAAGAATGATATGAGCTGTAAGTTTTCTGTGATTGCTCTTTATCAGGTAGTGGATGTTCCCTTTTAATCTTAGCTTTTATTAAAGTTTTAAAATCATGCATAGACAATGAATTTTGTTGTAGTTTATTCTACATCTGTTAAGATTATCATATAGTTTTTTTCTTTTTTTTTTTTTTTTTTGAGATGGTGTCTCGCTGTGTTGCCCAAGCTGGAGTGCAGTGGTGCCATTCTCCTGCCTCAACCTCCCATGTAGCTGGGACTACAGGCAACCGCCACCATGCCAGGCTAATTTTTTTTGTATTTTTTTTTAGTAGAGACGGGGTTTTACTGTGTTAGGCAGGATGGTCTCAATCTCCTGACCTTGTGATCCACCCGCCTTGGCCTCCCAAAGTGTTGGGGTTACAAGCATGAGCCACCATGCCTGGCCTAGTTTTTTTCTTTTAGTCTACTTATATCATGAATTACGTTTCAAGTGTTGAAACAACCTTATGTTTCTATGAAAAACCCCCTTTACTTATAATGTTTTATTCTTTTTTATATATTGCTAGACTCAACTTGCTAAATGTTTTAAAAAATATGTTTGCATCATGTTCATGAGGGATATTGATCTGTAGTTTTCCTTTGCTGTTTTGTAAGGTTTGATATCAGGATAATGCTGGCCTCATAAAATAAGCTGGAAACGTTTCCTACTCTTGTACTTTCTAGAAGAGTTTCCATTCAGTTGGGATATTTGTTCTTTAAATGCTTGGGAGAATTTACCCTTGATGACATCTGAGCCTACAGTTTTCTTTGGAGGACAGTTTTTTAAAATTACAAATTCAATGCCTTTCACAGACAGAAGACTTACCTGTTTCTTTCTGAGTGAGGCTTAGTTATTTGTTTCCTTCAAGGCTTCCAGGAATTTGTCCATTTCATAAATTCATATATTTATTGACATAAAGTTGCTCATAAATTTCCCTTATTACCTTTTTGTTTTTTGTGTGATCCATAGCGATATTGGTAATTTATGTATTCTTTCCTCTGACCAGTCTGCTAAGGTTTTACTGATTTTATCAATCTTTACGAAGAAACAATTTTCGGTTTCATTCATTTTCCCTATTAACAATTTTCTCTATTGTTATTTGGTTTTCTATTTCATAAATTTCTCTTTTTTTTGAGACAGAGTGTGGGAGTTCAGTCAGGCTGATGGGAAACATTTTAAGATGAAGTTATAAGATATAGACACAAATCTTCTTGGAAGGCTAGAAGGTTTTGCAAAAGTCTCAGGATAGGGTTAGCTGAAAGCAGTCTAATCCTTACCTTGAGTAAATAGCTTAAAGTAGATACAAAGGAATGTAGAGTAGTTTATTTAAATAGCTTGTTTACTCACGTGGTCCTCAGTCCAACCTTTGATCAACCACGGGTGCATAATTGCTCTCTACTTGGGGGGTGGGCAACAAGGTCAGTTACCCTCTAGTGGTGCTTACTCAAGACCTTTGTCATTTAATCTATACTGAATAAATGCAAGCTTCCCTGGCTGAATGGGGCCACGACTGCTACTCTTTACAGCACCTTCCTCGGTGTCTGTGAGTGGCCTGGACCCTTAGCCAGACTAACAGGCAGAATATCTGTGTCAGTGTATGTTATTCATCTGTCATTGGGTCAGGGTCTGTGGGATGGACCCCTGCAGCGGAGTCTTGCGCTGTCGCCAGGCTGGAGTGCAGTGGCACAATCTCAGCTCACTGTAACCTCCGACTCCCTGGTTCAGGAGGTTCTTCTGCCTTAGCCTCCCAAGTAGCTGGGATTACAGGCACACAGCACCATGTCCAGCTAATTTTTGTATTTTTAGTAGAGACGGGGTTTCACCATGTTGGCCAGGATGGTCTCGATCTCCTGACCTCATGATCTGCCTGCCTCGGCCTCCCAAAGTGCTGGGATTACAGGCATGAGCCACCACACCTGGCCCCTATTTCATAAATTTCTGTATTTTCCTTTTTAATAACTTTGAGATTAATTTGCTTTTCCTTTTTCTAATTTTTAAAGGTGGAAGTTTGATCATGGATTTGAGAGCTTTCTCTTTTCTAATATTGGCATTTAATGGTATACTAAGAACTGTACGGCTCCATCCCACAATTTAAATACTTTATGTATTTATTTTAAAATTTTCATGCAATTCTAAGAGTTCTGTCAAATACATACTGTAAATATGCACTACTGGCAAGACACAGAACAGTTCTGCTCCCCTCTCAATTCCCTCTCTCTGCTCCTTTGTATTTAATTCTTCGCTGCACTCCTGGTACTCACTGATCTACTCCCTATCCCAATCATTTTATCATTTCTGGAATTTTTTTTTTTTTTTTTTTTTTAGACAGAGTCTTGCTCTGTCACCCAGGCTGGAGTGCAGTGGCACTATCTTGGCTCACTGCAAGCTCTGTCTCCCAGGTTCACGCCATTCTCCTGCCTCAGCCTCCCAAGTAGCTGGGACCACAGGCACCCGCCACCATGCCTGGCTAATTTTTTGTATTTTTAGTAGAGGTGATGTTTCACCACATTAGCCAGGATGGTCTCAATCTCCTGACCTCATGATCCACCCGCCTTGGCCTCCCAAAGTGCTGGGATTACAGGCTTGAGCCACCATGCCTAGCATTTCTGGAATTTCATATAAATGGAATTACACAGTATATAGCCGTTTGAGTCTGGCCTGTGTGAGTCTGGCCTGTGTGTGTGTGTGTGTGTGTGCATGTGTGTGTGTATGTGTATCGGAGTCTCGCTCTGTCGCCCAGGCTGGAGTGCAGTGGCCCGATCTTGGCTCACTACAACCTCTTCCTCCTGGGTTCAAGTGATTCTCGAGCCTCAGCCTCTCGAGTAGCTGGGATTACAGGTGCCCACTACCACACCTGGCTAATTTTTGTATTTTTAGTAGAGGCGGGGTTTCACTATGTTGGTCAGGCTGGTCTCAAACTCCTGACCTCAAGTTATCTGCCTGCCTTGGCCTCCCAAGGTGCTAGGATTACAGGCATGAGCCACTGCGCCAGGCCAAGTCTGGCTTCTTTCATTTGACTATCTCTTCTAGATTCATCCACATTGTGTACATTCGTTTTTACATTTTACATTGTGTTCATTCCTTTTTATTGCTGAGTTTGTTCCTTTTTATCGTCCATTGTGTGGATGTACTATATGTACTCCATATCGTTTTCCCACCTGCCAATAGAAGGGCTGTTGGGTGTTTCCACTCTCTGGACTATAAACAATGCAAATGCAAATGTTTACATACAGGTTTTCGTGTGAACTACTGTTTTCCAAAGTACGATTTTGCATTTCCATCAGCAATATAGGAGTGTTTCAGTTGCTTCACATCTTCACTGGCACTTGGAATTCTCAGTTTTGTTTGTTTAAACTTTAGCCATTCTGTTAGGTATGTGGTAGTATCTCATTATGGTTCTGATTAACATTTCTCTAATGACTAATCATATTAAGTATCTTTTCATGTTAACCATGTATCTTTTCAGTGAAATGTGTTCAAATCTTCTGGTTATTAAAAATTTTTTGGTAAGATATACATAACATAAAATTTAACATCCTGTTTTTTTTTTTTTTTTTTTTTTTTTGCAACAGAGTGTCACTCTGTCACCCAGCCTGGAGTGCAGTGGCAGGATCTTAGCTCACTGCAGACTCTGCCTCCTGGGTTCAAACAATTCTTGTGCCTCAGCCTCCCGAGTAGCTGGGATTACAGGTGCACACCACCATGCCCAGCTAATTTTTGTATTTTTAGTGGAGACAGGGTTTCTCCATGTTGGCCAGGCTGGTCTCAAACTCCTGGCCTCAAGTGATCCATCTGCCTCAGCCTCCCAAAGTGCTGGGATTACAGGTACACACCACCATGCCTAGCCTTAACCATTTTTATGTGTACAGTTCAGTACTGTTAAATATATTCCCATTGTTGTGAACTAACCTCCACTGAAATGGTTTCTTGTACCACTGAAACTCTATTTCCAAACTCCCCATTTCTTTCTCCCCACAGCCCCTGACAACCACTATTCCGCCTTCTGTCTCTATGAATTTGACTACTCTAGGTACTTCATATATGTACAA
This sequence comes from Gorilla gorilla gorilla, assembly GCF_029281585.2. NCBI lineage: Eukaryota > Metazoa > Chordata > Mammalia > Primates > Hominidae > Gorilla > Gorilla gorilla. Next base: position 34,824,816 of record NC_073238.2, on the reverse strand, counting down.
TTATAGAATATTTTTTTCTTTTGTGTTTCATTTATTTTACTTAGCATATCTTCAAGATTCATCCATGTTGTAGCATCCATCAGAATTTCCTTCCTTTTTCAGCCTGGATATATTCCATTGTATGTATATTCCACATTTTTGCTTATCCATTTGTATTAATCCATTCTCACACTGCTATAAAGAATTGCCAAGAATGGGTAATTTATAAAGAAAAGAGGTTTAATTGACTCACAGTCCCGCAGGGCTGGGGAGGTCTCAGGAAACTTACAATCATAGTGGAAGGCAAAGTGGAAGCAAGGACCTTCTTTTTTTTTTTTTTTGAGATGGAGTTTTGCTCTTGTTGCCCAGGCTGGAGTGCAGTGGCACAATCCCAGCTAACTGAAACCTCTGCCTCCTGGGTTCAAGTGATTCTTCCTGACTCAACCTCCTGAATAGCTGAGATTACAGGCACACACCACCATGCCCAGCTAATTTTTTGTATTTTTAGTAGAGATGAGGTTTCATCATGTTGGCCAGGCTGGTCTCAAACTCCTGACCTCAGGTGATCCACCCGCCTTGGCCTCTCAAAGTGCAGGGATTACGAGTGTGAGGCACTGCACCTGGCCAGGACCTTCTACACATGGTGTCAGGAAAGAGAAGTGCAAGCAGAGAAAATGCTGGGTGCATATAAAACTATCAGATCTTGTGAAAACTCACTCACTATCACAAGAACAGCATGGGGGAAACCACCCCCATGATCCAATCACCTCCTAGCAGGTCCCGCCTTGACACACGGGGATTATAATTCGAGATGAGGTTTGGTTGGGGACACAGAGCCAAGCCATTATCACCTTTCATTTATTGATGAACACTCGGGTTGCTTCCACCTTTTGGCTATTGTGAATAATGCTGCTATGAACGTGGGTTTACAAATAACTGTTTAAGACAAACTTTCAATTCTTTTGGGTACATGCCCTGAAGTAGAATTGCGGGATTATCTGGTAATTCTATTTTTGGTTTTTTGAGGAACTGCCCTACTATTTTCCATAGTGTCTGCTATGCACCATTTTACATTCCCAACAACAGCACATAAGGGGTCTCATTTCTCTATGTTCTCACCAACACTTGTTATTTTCTTTTTTGTTTGTTTGTTTTGACAGTACCATCCTAATGTGTGTGAGGTGGTATCTCATTGTGGTTTTAGTTTACATTTCCCTAATGACTAATGACGTTCAGCATCTTTTCATGTGCTTATTGGCCATTTGTATATTTTCTTTGGAAAAATGTCTATTCGAGTCCTTTGCCTAGTTTTAGTTGTTTGTTTTTGGTTGCTGAGTATGAAAGAAAATGAATTAATTAAGGCTTAAGTTTAAGACTTCCTAAAGTGGAGGAGTTGAAAGATTACGAGAAGACTGCTCTTATACATGCTAACGGTCCAACCACAGAATGTTCCGATAGACTTGGATAACAACTGATGTCAGTATACGTTGGCCTCCAACAGGAAGTACTCTAAACATCCAGAATGGGTTTGCAATTTAGGATTTCTGCCCAACCAATAAACTTCCTCTGAAAACAACTTTCTGTTCAGGGCTGCCCTGATTCAGTGTACCTGAATTGCAATTCCTTGTTTCCCAAACAAGGGCTATTTTATTTGACCTCTGAGGTAATTTCTTTTTAGTTTGCCCATTTAAAAACTTTTAAGAATTATTATTGAGGCTGGGCGCGGTGGCTGACACCTGTAAGCCTAGCACCCTGGGAGGACGAGGCGGGTGGATCACCTGAGGTGAGGAGTTCGAGAACAGCCTGGCCAACATAGTGAAACCCCATCTCTACTGAAAATACAAACATTAGCCAGGCGTGGTGGGGGGCACCTGTAATCCCAGCTACTTGGGAGGCTGAGGCAGGAGAATTGCTTGAACCTAGGAGGTGGAGGTTGCAGTGAGCCAAGATTGTGCCATTGCACTCCAGCCTGGGTGACAGAGTGAGACTCCGTCTCAAAAAAAAAAAAATTATTATTGAGTTTAAGACTTTTTAATATATTTCCTATACAAGCCCTGTAACATACGTGATTTGAAATATTTTATCCCAAATTGTGGCTTGTCCTTCCATTTTCTTAATATTGTCTTAGAAAATGTCTTAAGTTCTTAATTTTGATGAAGTCAAACTAAGTAACCTTTTCTTTTATGTTATGCTTATGATGTCATATCTAATAAATCTTTGCCTAACAGTCACAAAGTTTTCTGTTTTCTTTTGCATGTTTTATAGTTTTTAGGTTTTACATTTAGGTCTATAATGCATTTTGAGGTTTTGTATGTGGTTAAGTGGTAAGAATTAAGGTGGTGATTATTATTATTATTTTTGCTTATGCATATCCAATTGCTCCAGCACCATTTGTTGAAAAGACTATCCTTTTTCTATTGAATTGTCTTTGTACCCTTCTCAGTCAGTTCAGGCTGCTGTAACAGAAGTACCATGAACTGAGTAGCCTATGAACAACCAACATTTATTTCTCACAGTCTGAAGGCTGGAAGTTCAAGATCAGAGTGCTAGCAAGATTGGGCTCTGGTGAAGGCCCTCTTCAAGGTTGCAGGCTGCTGTCTTCTTGTTAAATCTTCATATGGTGGAAAGAGGACAAGAGAGCTCTCTGTAGTCCCTTTTAAAAGGACAGTAATCCCGTTCATGAGGGCTCCACCCTCACGACCTAAATACCTCCCAAATGCTCCAGTCCCTAACTACCATCACATTGGGAGTTTCACTTATAGTAAATGCTGAAATCATGTAGAGTTCTTCTAAATGTGTTTTTTTTCAAACTTGTGTTCCTTTCAATAGTAATGGATTTTGTTCTGGAGTACAGTTAAGTTACCTGGAATCTGGGTGGTCCTTGTGAGGCTGGCTTTTGATCTTTCTTAAAATGGTTCCAGAGAAACCTGTAGTCTAGGACTAGCTTAGCTCCACTGCTGAAGCCACAGGGTTCTATCTGGTGTCCTGTGTATTATGAGGTCTTTTCAGTCTGGCTGTGGGAACACACATCTTTGAGTCCTGCATGAGTCTGGGGGTGGTTGGCTTACTCATTCTGGGACTTCTCACCCCACCCTCTCACAGGTTCCTCTCTCACACGCACAGCTCAGCACTCAGCCAAACATGTGAAGGGCCTCTCTCTTCTACAGGTCCCTGGAGTTCCCTCTTTCCCCTGAGTGTTTGCCTCCTCTCTGCTACCATGCCCTGCAAATTCTCATCATTTGGCTTTTCTGAACTTCAATCTCTTTTTTCCTCAACTCAGTGAGAAAACCAGGCTCTGAGCTTTCCCTTTCGGAGCTGCAGCCCATGCCTTGTCTATTTCCCTCTCTCAGGGATCGCTGTCCTAGGCTGCCTCTTGTCCAGGGTCTGAAATCCCTGTTTCTTCTATTTTGGGGGCCTTCTAGTTGTTTCAAGAAGGAGTTTAAGTTTCATCCTTATTTTTCCTCTTGGTCAGAAGCAGACAGTCTCCGAAAATTCCATAGTCTTTAAAAACATTTCTCATTGATATTCATCATGTTTTCAATATTTTTCTATTAACAACCATGCTGAAATAAAGAAATTTGTCTAACTTCATGTCCACTTGAATTTCTGTACAACAGATCTCTAGAATTGGAACTGCTAAGCCAAAGGGTACATACATTTTAAATTTTGTGTATGTCAGAAACTGCAAGGGTCTGAGATTTTCACTAAATTGCAACAGAGGTTCTGCACTTGGATGCTGACAGAAGTCACAAGACTCCTGGATTAAAAATAAAATATCTTATTACAGTAAAAGCAATAGCCAGAGTGACACCATATTTATATGGGTTCTTGGATCCTTAATTCCCACAGGGTTACATAGAGGGCCAGATGACTCCTGTGTTTGCAACGAGCAAGGGCCCAGCACTTTTTGCTTTCTTTTTTTTTTTGAGATGATGTCTCGCTCTGTCGCCCAGGCTGGAGTGCAGTGGCGTGATCTTGGTTCACTGCAAGCTCTGCCTCCTGGGTTCACACCATTCTCCTACCTCAGCTTCCCGAGTAGCTGGGACTACAGGCGCCCGCCACCACGCCTGGCTAATTTTTAGTAGAGACGGAGTTTCACCGTGTTAGCCAGGATGGTCTCGATCTCCTGACCTTGTGATCCGTCCGCCTCGGCCTTCCAAAGTGCTGGGATTACAGGCGTGAGCCACTGCATCCGGCCACTTTTTGCTTTCTTTTGAGACAAAGTCTTGTTCTGTTAGCCAGGCTGGAGTAGAGTGGCAAAATCATAGCTCACTGCAGCCTTGAACTCCAGGGCTCAAGAGATCCTCCTGAGTAGCTGGGACTACAGGAATGCACCACCACACCTGGCTAATTTAAATAAATCTGTATTTTTTTTGTTTGGTACCAGAAAGATTAAAGTTATAAATATATGTACACATAAATACACACACACACACACACACACATATACACACACACTAGAGATTGGGGGGGTTCTCACTATCTCGCACAGGCTGGTCTCAAACTCCTGGCTTCAAGCAATCCTCCTGCCTCAGCCTACTGAGTGGCTGAGACTACAGGCGGCACCAGCCTGGATAAGTTTTTAAATTTTTTGGTAGAGACAGGGGTCTCGCTTTGTTGCCCAGGCTGGTCTTGAACTCCTGGCCTCAAGCTATTATTTGCTACTCAGCTTCCCAAAGCGCTGGGATTTCAGGCATGAGCCTCAGCGCCCAGCCAACTATCTTAGCAAAGAGCAAACTTTTCAGGGAGCAGCAAACAAGCCAGTCTGCTGCCCCCATAGCCTCCAGCAGTGAGCAGTCACAGGATGCTCACTCCCTGGGTGCCTTGACTATTATATTGGCTGCCTGTGTAACTAACTACAGAAACTGCTCCATCAGAAGATGGAAGCTTTGGAGCCTTGTATTCTCAGCCAGAGCAGGCGCGGTTGCTCAGGCTAGCGGCTGTCTCAACATTGTACTGTAACATTCCCTCCAAAAAGTCCTCAACATTTAAGCTTGCCTTCTACTGTGTATAAGTTGCATGTCCGAAACACTCCATTACAGATATGGGAACATAATCAATCCATGTGACTTAGCCAATCTGATGAGTGAGAGATGACTTATCTTCCTTGTGTTACTTTTCATTTCTCTTGAGGTTGAATACTTTACAAATATTTATCGATAATTTGTGAAACTGTTCTTTAAAAAACAAAACAAAACAGAAAAAACCTAACCCCTCCCCTGAGATTTCTCTTTCCATGTTCCTGACTCAGGGGAAACAAAGGAAGACTTCCTTTTATCATCTCAGTGTTGGCTGCGGTTCCAGCTTGAGTACTGTCTCCTCTGTCTAATGACTGTGTCATTTCCCGTTCAGCTTGTGCTGTGTGGACGCACACCACTGTCAGGCAATGTGTGATGCCCCTTCCTCTTGGTCTGTTCCGGGCTCCAAGAAGGCCAGGAGTCAGGGCACGAGGGCATTTCCTTTTTCTGATACATAAACCGAGTGCAGAGTGTGCTCCGTGGAGGAATTCAGACGTGTCCTTCCGTCGCGCAGATGAACGCATCAGGTGTTCTCTTTCACTGCTGTCGCAGTCTCTGCGCCCAGTTCGCAGTTGGCGGCAGCGGCAGGCGTCTTTCAGAGACGAATTAGCAAAGGGGACATTCTCTGACAGTTTCTCTAGGGTGCTTTAGCGCTAGAGCCCGTGCCAGCCTGCCCGTGTCCCCTCCTATAGACACGGACTTCACGGTGAATGCTGACAGTCACAAGCGCGTGGTCTTCCCGCTTTCCACCCCCCGACGTACCCCCGCGCTGGTCCTGCCCCTGCCCACGAGGGTCGGCGCGCGGGGTGTCTCCCGGTGTCTCGGCCCCGCGGCGCGCACCCCACTCAGGGACCAAGCGGCCCTCCCCGCCCTCCCCGCCCTCCCGGTCCGCGCGCGCAGCCAATGGGCGCGGGACCCGCCCTCCCCGGAGCCCAGAGCTCGCAGCTCCGCCGGCGCCTGGTCCCAGCGCCCGCGGCGCCGCGTTCCCGGCCCAACCATGGCGTCCTCCGCGGCCGGCTGCGTGGTGATCGTTGGCAGGTAAAGGGCTCCGAGCCGCGCTGCTGCCCCTGGAGCCCGGGGAGACGCCGGGGACGTGGTGCCCGCGCGTGGGGCCCTCGGGGTGGGCGCCGGGTCGCTGTCCCCGCCCCGGCCTCCGGTCCTCCGAAGCCCTGCGCCCTGCGGCCCCTACGGCGCTGGCGGGCTCGGGGAGAGGCGCGGCTGGAGGGGCTTGGCAGGTGGAGGCGCCCCGCGGAGTTGGGTCTGCTTCCCGGGAGCCGGCGTTGCAGGAGGTTCCGAGGTTGACCGCGCAGGCCGCGGGGCCTGCGGTTCCTGGACTCTGTTGAATGTCGCCGCGTCTGCCCGCAGGTCCACATAGAAGTGCCAGGCACCGTGTTGAATGAAACGAATTCTGGCTGCGATCCTGCGACGACTGTGTTGTCATCCCCATTTTACGAATGAGAATACTGACACTAAGCAGTTTACCTAAGGTCACAGGCGTTTAGTGACGGAGACAGGACTAGCCCAGCAGGGAGGGTGCCAGCGCAGTCCTGTCGGCGACGATGTCGCTGGAGGCCGCAGCAGGTGTTAGGCGAACGTACAGGCAGCCCTAATTCCTGGGCGAGGCGATGTTTCCAGAGGGGAGGTGGGGGCCGATGGAGCCCAGAGAGTTTGCTAAGTGTGTCCATTTAACAGCTTAAATTCTGCCCAAACTGATTTTTAGTGTGTGCTTCCCCCAACCCGCCCCCCACCCCCTACGGTTACAATCCTTGCTATTTTTGTTTTTTAAAAATGGGCATTTGTATGTACCTTTCTTTGGCCAGCTGTTAGCAGCAATCTATAAACATGTTAATACTTGCTATTGATAGTTAAAAGCACCTTTTTGGTGACTGCTGTTGAGGTGTTGGCCTGCCCCCGACTCCGCCCCCCATCAGTGTACAACCCGGTGTGGAGACCACTTCCAATGTCAGGGTGTTTCCTTCCCACTGAAGGAAGGCATCAGATTCCTTGTTGTCAGCTTTCTTTTCTCCAGAGCAGTGGAGTTAACTGTGCCTTTGTTCTTTCTGGCCCATGAGTGCCCGTGGTTGAATAGTGAAGGCATATTAAAAAGTGCACTTTGGGCCGCGCGCGGTGGCTCACGCCTGTAATCCCAGCACGTTGGGAGGCCGAGGCAGGCGGATCATCTGAGGTCGGGAGTTCGAGACCAGCCTGACCAATATGGAGAAACTCCGTCTCTACTAAAAATACAAAATTAGCCGGGCGTAGTGGCACATGCCTGTAGTCCCAGCTACTCGGGAGGCTGAGGCAGGAGAATCCTTTGAACCCGGGAGGCGGAGGTTGCGGTGAGCCGAGATGGTGCCATTGCACTCCAGTCTGGGCAATAAGAGCGAAACTCCGTCTGAAAAAAAAAAGTGCACTTCGTACCAGTGGTGGTAGTTACCTCTGTCTTGCATTTTATTGTTACCAGAGTTTATGTGTGTGTGTGTATATATACACTCACACATATATATACACAGTTTTTTACACGCATGCGTGCGCGCACACACACACACACACAATTTTAATAGGATAGGGTCTCGCTCTGTCGCCCAGGCTGGAGTGCAGTGGCACTATCATGGTGGATCTCCACCTTCCGGGCTCTCATCCTCCCACAGCAGGCATGTGTCACCATACCCGGCTGATTTTTAAAATTTTTAGGTAGAGATGGGGTCTCACCATCTTGCCCTGGTTGGTCTTGAACTCCTGGGTGCAAGCGCTTTGGCCTCCCAAAGTGTGGGGGTTACAGATGTGAGCCACTTTGCTTGGCCTTATGTACCTCCATCATGCCTTAGAGTAGTGTTATGCATGCACCTAATACATGTGAAGTAAAGTTTTAGTTGATTGTGCAGTTATCTGGCTGTGGGTGGCTCAGTCTACTGAGGAGGAACTTCAGTTAACAGTTTACTTCTGATTCCTTGAGGGATGTTGATAAGGAATTAGAGAAAGGCTTCCAAACTTTAAGGACCACGTAATTCTCTGGGGCCTCTGCTTGTTTCTTTGTTTTCTGGTGTGAAAGTCCTGTCTTTCCCCCACCCTCAGCACTTCAGCACACACCCAGCTCTGCCTCTGGGACAGTGCTGGTTTCTTCCCTTCCTCTTTACCACCCTTCTTTCTCGTCCCTCTATTTCTTTCCTGGCCCCACAGGTGATTCCAAGGAAAACCCACTTAACAAATAGGGCTTGGGGAATGTCAATTAATTTGCCAAAACCTGGTTCAGTTTCATTCTTAGGTTGCAACAGACCAAAATATACATATTTCAATTTCAGGAGCATATTGTGTTTTCAGCTTTCCTTATCAGTTTATAGATTTCATCTTGAAAGTACCTGCTAGGAATACAGTCCCACTTAATTCTTTTCCGCTGATCTTTTCCCAAAGTTCACTCTTCCTTAGGGCCACTTAGCTGTCCTATAAACCTCCAGGGCAAGTCCCTTCAGAATGGAGAGGGCTTGAAAGAGGATGAGAGAAACCTTTTGGGCCTAGGGCTGCAGGAAAATCTGGTAGTGATAACTTTTAAAAATGGGAGTAGAAGTCCAGGCATGGTGGCTCATGCCTGTAATCTCAGCACTTTGGGAGGCCTAGGAGGGCGGATCACCTGAGGTCAGGGGTTCGAGACCAGCCTGGCCAACATGGCGAGATCCCGTCTCTACTAAAAATACAAAAATTAGCCGGGCGTGGTGGTGCATGCCTGTAATCCCAGCTACTCAGGAGGCTGAGGCAGGAGAATCGCTTGAACTCAGGAGGCGGAGGTTTCAGTGAGCCAAGATCACACCACTGCACTCCAGCTGGGGGACAGAGTGAGACTCCATCTCAAAAAAAAAAAAAAAAAAAAGGAGTAGAAATGGGTATCATGAAGATAAATTTGCATTGGAGTAGTGTTCTAAGGCTTTCATTTTGTTAGTCTTACCTTTATAAAACACTGTGTTTCTAAATCGCTAAAATATGAGTTCTGTATTTGTATACACACTGCAAGATTCAGCCTGTAGCCCTTGAGCTTGTTTAGAATAGGAACACAAAATGTTCCTGGTGCAGGGCATGCCCTTTCTCCTGTCCTGCTTTTTAGGGGGCACACTCTTTCAGGATCAAGCTCAGGGACTGTCTCCTCCAGGAAAAGTTCTGCTTCTGGGCCTTTCCCCTAAGGATAGAAACTGTATTGTTGCCATTTGTATCCACCATGCCTGGTCCCAGTAGACAGATATTTGAGCGTTTGTAACAGAGACTGCTTATTTTTTAACTGATGTGCCCTGTGAAGGGCTTGGTAGGATGTTGTTTTATATCAAGAAAAACATCCCATAAACTAGAAAGGCAAGAAAGAAAGGTATCCTATAAACTACAGTCTCCTTCATTTTTTTTAATTCCAAAATTTTGTTTGGGGTGATTGTACTTTTTTTTTTGAGACGGATTCTTGCTCTGTCAGGCTCAGGCTGAAGTGCAGTGGCACCATCTCAGCTCACTGCAACCTCTGCCTTCTGGATTCAAGCAATTCTCCTGCCTCAGCCTCCCAAGTAATTGGGACTACAGGCACGAACCACCATTCCTGGCTAATTTTCGTATTTTTAGTAGAGACAGGGTTTCTCCATGTTGGCCAGGCTGGTCTCGAACTCCTGGCCTCAAGTGATCCGCCCACCCTAGCCTCCCAAAGTGCTGAGATTACAGGCGTGAGCCACTACACCTGGCCTGTGCATTTTTTATAAGAAACTTTCTGAGGCATGAATTTTCTTTGAAGTGCTATTCTAGGTATTTTCCTGCTAATTTTTGTACACATACACAGCAAACCCTAGGATGCCCTCCTTGCCTTTTGAATCAGCTTAGACACTAAATGTGCCCTTCGCAGGAGTTACTTAATAGCTCTTTCTGGCAAAATTTCCATAGTAGACTGAGATCATGAGTGTAGGAACAGTTTTACTTCAATTTTTACCCAGTAAATAAGTAACTGTAGCTGGAAAGATACTTTCAAATGTATCTAAAGTGAATTTATTCAAAATTAAGTGACATTAATGATAGAATTGAAGCAATTATATCACTTTTCTCCCTTGCTGCTTTGCTACTGTATAACAGAATAAATGTTCATCTGCATTCACCTTTTGTAGTACCCATTAAGATTCATGAATTCAGAAGCTTTAAGACATGTCGCAATAGTCACAGTGGGAAGGGCATTGAATTACCTCTATCGCTGGCTCCCATTTTGAGGTCCCCAGGCATATAGTGGTTGGAAAAAAGGCCAATAAGATGTCACAAGCTCTCAGGACAGGAAGTTAGTTATTCTTGGGCCTGATGTAAGGTAGTATTGGGGAACAATACTGAGGGAAACCTGAAACAGAAACCTGAGGAAAACCAAGCCAGGGAAGTTTCCAGCTCTGGGGCCGTGCAATCTGGTCCCTGTGCCTCTCTGTAGCTTCCTTTGCTCTGTAGATTCCCTCTCCTTGTACTTGCTCACTTTTCTTTCCTTCCCTGTGACTTTATCTTGCACATCACTGCCAACCCTAAGGTTATCCTCTTTCAAGTATAGTGCCTCTTACTGATTTTTTTCTGTATTTTGGGTCCAATTTATTTTCTTTCTTTCTTTTTTTCGTTCGTTCGTTCGTTCGTTCCTTTCTTCCTTCTTTCTTTCTTTCCTTTTTTTTTTGAGACGGAGTCTCGCTCTTTCGCCCAGGCTGGAGTGCAGTGGCGCGATCTCCGCTCACTGCAACCTCCGCCTCCGGGTTCACGCGATTCTCCTGCCTCAGCCTCCCGAGTAGCTGGGACTACAGGCCCCTGCCACCACGCCTGGCTAATTATTTATATTTTAGTAGAGACAGGGTTTCATCGTGTTAGACAGGATGGTCTTGATCTCCTGACCTCGTTATCCACCCACCTCGGCCTCCCAAAGTGCTGGGATTACAGGCGTGAGCCACCGCGCCTGGCCCGGGTCCAATTTTCAGGAGAGGAAACCCAGTGGTTTCACCTCTGTGCATCCCAGGCTGCAGATGTTATAGGGTGCTCCTAAGCCAGTTGATTGGCTGCTTTGGGTCAGGTGTCCAATCCATGTCCAATCAGCAATGACTGAGTGTGTGGGCATGAAGGGGTGGGGGAAAGGACACCAGCTGGTCCCCAGGGGTCAGCGGTCTGCTGTTGGTCCTCTGCAATGAAGGGGCCAATCTCAAGACTGAAAGGGAAGTGGGGCCCAGTCCAATCACCTGATATTTGATGCCAGAATCCCGGCCGATGGTTACCCTCCCTCAGGTCAGATAATTGCGATTCCAAGGATTTGCTGCCTGTTTGATTAGGGGGCTGCCTTTCCCTGAGCGACAGCAGCGGGGTAAGACCCAAGGCATGGAGGCAGGTGCATTAGCCCCAGACCAAAGCACCATGCTCTCTCCCTCATGATTGCTTCCCCTCTCCAGGGTTCAGACCCTGCAGCCAGCAAACATATAGTTGTTCCCTGAAAACAGAAAAGCACCCTCTCTTGACCCCATTTTTCCCTCTGGTAATTGCCACATTGCTCCTCAAAACTTAATAAACTTATCCATATTGTCTCCAGTTTCTTTCTTCCTATCCATATTCTCTCTCTTAACTTTGTATTAGGGAAACATTTCAAACTGTGTTAAAGTTGAGAGAACAGTGCAATGAACCTTAAAGTACCTTCCCCCACCCCCTCAACTTCAACAATTATTAACACATGGCTAATCTGGTTTCAGTTATTCTCCCTTCTCTGGATTGTTCTGAAACAAATGCCAGGCATTGAATCATTTCGTTTGTAAATATGTCAGCATGTATAGTATCTAAAAGATATGGACTGTTTTAAAACTATATAACAACAATAGCATCATCATGTGTAAAACATTAACACAATTCCTTAATATCTTCATGTAATATCTTTAAATATCTCTTCCATATTCAAGAGTTCCCTGATTAATTTTTTAAATACTTGGCTTGATTGATTTAGGGTCTAAATAAGGCCCACATGTTATATTTAGTCAATACGATTCTTAGCTCTTTCAATCTATAGATTGTTCATCCCTCTCTGGTTTTGTAAAATTTTTCTTGCCGTTTATCTCCTGAAGAATTTGAGTCACTTGCCCTGTAAAATTTCCCATATTCTAGGTTTTGCTGAATGTATCCCTTCCCTCCCCTCCCCTCCCCTTCCCTTCCCAAGATGGGGTCTCGCTATGTTGCCCAGGCTGGTCTTGAACTCCTGGGTGCAAGCCATGTACCTACTTCAGCCTCCTAAAGTGCTGGGATTACAGGCGTGAGCCACTGCACCCAACCCGTGTAGTGTCATTTATCATGTTCCACCATCCCTTCATTTCCTGAAACTGGTAGTTAGGGCTAGAGGCTCATTTTCTCTTAAACCTACCCTGAGCAGTCTTTCATCAAGCCCACAAATCTGCTCTTGTCATGGTCCCCACCCCCATTCATCTTGCAAAACCCAATGGTCAATCCTCAGTTCAAGTGTTCATCAGCAGCGTTTGATGCAGATGGCAGCTCCCTTCACTTTCCTGACCACACCCCCCTCCCATCTCATTGGCACTCCCTTTTGTCCCCATATTCTTCCCCATTAAAGTTGGAGTGTCCCAAGGCTGAATCCTTGGACTTCTTTATCGATATTCACTTTCTTAGAGATCTCACCCAGTCACACACTTTTAAATACCACATCTCTACAGTAAATCCCAAATTAATATCCCAGCCCAGCCCTTGGCTCTGAACCTGGATACTTACAGCCAGTGATTTGCTAGACCCACCCCTTAGCACTTCTCACTGAAAACATCCCGTTTTGAACTGATCTTCCCTCCTAACATCTGCTCCATTGCTAGTCTTTCCCAGCAGAGTTAATGACATCTCCATCCTTTCTTGTCCAAAAGAAACTTGGCACTGTCCTCCATTTTTCTTTTTCTCACACCCACATGCAATTCACCAGCAATTCTTCTTGGCTGTACTGTGAAAATATTGCATATTCATTTCTCAGCTGGCCACTTTCCAGCACCCCCTCTGCCTCCGTCCTGGTCCCGCCTCCCATCACATCGGGCACCAGCCTCCTGACACCCAACTGGTCTCCTAACTTCCATCTTTGCCCTTCTGCAGTATATTCTCAGTAAGACAACTAGAATGTCCCTTTAAAAACAGAAGTCAGATGATATCTTTTGTCTAAAACCTTCTATTAGCCAACTATCTCACTCAGTAAAAACCAAAATCCCTCCATTGCTTCTGAGGTGCCATGAAATGAGCTCACCGTTCTCTCCTTCCCTTTGACCTCATTGTCCCCTCCTTCCTCTCCCCCCACCGCCCCTCCAGCAGAGCACCAGCCTTGTTGATCTGGACCAGCTGGGCAGACAGACTCTTTCAGGAACACTTGTCGCAGAAATACACTCATGGCTTGGCCCCTTACCTCCTTTGCTAAAATGTCACCTTCCCAGTGAGACAGTCCCTGGTGGCACTTTTAACATTTCTCTGCCTCTCAGTCCCTACTCCCCTGCTTTCTTTCTCCCAAGTGCTTTTGCTTATTTAGTTTGTTGTCTGCCTACCTACTATGAGCTCCTTGGGGTCAGGAACTGGGCAGTGCCTGCACATGGTAGGTGCCCTTTACGTATTTCCTCAGTGAGTCATCGTTGCCTTCCAATTAACCCCATGGCAAGAGCCAGCTGACCGTTATCTCGTATTTTTCACTTGATAACCATGGCTTTTTCACATTTATTGAGCCTCTACAACATGCCAGGAATATGAAGGTGAGTGCTAGTTCCTGGTGCATAGAGTTTACCCTGTTGAACAAATAAATTCATACTGCTCACCAGCATTGCTTTTTTTTTTTTTTTTTTTTTTGAGACGGAGTCTTGCTCTGTTGCCCAGGCTGGAGTGCAGTGGTGGGATCTCGGCTCACTGCAAGCTCCGCCTCCCGGGTTCACACCATTCTCCTGCCTCAGCCTCCCAAGTAGCTGGGACTACAGGCATCAGCCACCATGCCCGGCTAATTTTTTGTGTTTTTAGTAGAGATGGGGTTTCACCATGTTAGCCAGGTTGGTCTCGATCTCCTGCCCTCGTGATCCACCCGCCTCGGCCTCCCAAAGCGCTGGGATCACAGGCATGAGCCACTGCGCCCGGCCACTAACATTGTTTTTTATTTTAAACTTCACTATGCAAAATTTACTTTTTTTATTTTTTTGAGATGGAGTTTTGCTCTTGTTGCCCAGGCTGGAGTGCAGTGGTGTGATCTCGGGTCACTGCAACCTCCACCTCCCAAGTTCAAGCGATTCTCCTGCCTCAGCCTCCTGAGTAGCTGGGATTACAGACGCGTGCCACCACTCCCAGCTAATTTTTGTATTTTTAGTAGAGACAGAGTTTCACCGTTTTGGCCAGGCTGGTCTCGAATTCCTGACCTCAGATGATCCACCTGCCTCGGTCTCCCAAAGGGTTACAGGTGTGAGCCACTGCACCCGGCCATAAAGATTTCAAAATCCAAAAACAATTTGCAATCTGAAATACTGGGCCCAAGCATTTTGAATAAGGCCCACTTGGCCTGTACTGCATTTGTCATCTGCTCCTGTCTCTCCATCCACTCCCAGGCTTGCACACCCATATAAGGTGGGTGCCAGAGGTAGAATTTTTTTCAGAGTTTTGTCCCAGGATAAAGACTGTATTGAGAAAGTTGACTTTGGGTAGAGCAAGATTACCTTCTTTTTTATACAGGGTCTTGCTCTGTCTGAGGCTGGAGTACAGTGGCGTGATTGTAGCTCACTGCATACTGCATCCTTGAACTCCTGGGCTCAAGTGATCCTCCTGCCTCAGCCTCCTGAGTAGCTGGGACCACAGGCATGTGCCACTACACCCAGCTAATTTAAAATTTTTTTTGTAGAGATGCAGTTTCCCTCTGTTGCCCAGGCTCTTCTTGAACTTCTGGGTTCTAATTATCCTCCCGCCTCAGCCTCCCAAAGCCCTGGAATTACAGGTGTGAGCCAGGCCTGTTCAAAATTATCTTTTGGCCGGGCGCGGTGGCTGACGCCTGTAATCCTAGCACTTTTGGAGGCCAAGGCAGGTGGATCACAAGGTCAGGAGATCGAGACCATCATGGCTAACACGGTGAAACCCCATTTCTACTAAAAAATACAAAAAATTAGCCAGGCGTGGTGGCGAGCGCCTGTAGTCCCAGCTACTCGGGAGGCTGAGGCAGGAGAATGGTGTGAACCCAGGAGGCGGAGCTTGCAGTGAGCCGAGATACCCCCACAGCCCTCCAGCCTGGGCGACAGAGCAAGACTCCATTTCAAAAAAAAAAAAGATTATCTTTTGATATTCAGTCCCCAGGAGAACAAAGCCATGTGCTGAGGCTTGAAGAGGGGCCAGGGAAACTGAGATTGAAATGTTACAAATACATATTTTCTCTAGGCTAGTGAGAAAGTGCCCAGTTGCCTTCTGGTGGGGTAGGTAAGCCTTGTCCCCACTCAGAATCATCCTTTTGCAGGGTAAGTTAGTGTTCATTTTTTTAAAAAAATATTTTTTAAACTTTTAAACCACATTTAGCATAGTAAAATAGACATAACATACAATTTGCCTTTTTTTTTTTTTTTTTTGAGATGGAGTTTTGCTCTTTCGCCCAGGCTGGAGTGAAGTGGTGCCATCTTGGCTCACCGCAACCTCCTCCTCACCGGTTCAAGCGATTGTCCTGCCTCGGCCTCCTGAGTAGCTGGGATTACAGGTGCCCGCCACCATACCTGGCTAATTTTTGTATTTTTAGTAGAGATGGAGTTTCCCCATGTTGGCCAGGCTGGTCTTGATCTCCTGACCTCAAGTGATCCACCTGCCTCAGCCTCCAAAAGTGCTGGGAATATAGGCGTAAGCCACTGCGCCCGGCCCAACTTGCCATTTTAACAGTTCTTAGTGTACAGTTCAGTAGTGTTAAGTATGTTCCCATTGTTGTACAATCAATCTCCAGAACTTTTTCATCTTGCAGAATTAAAACTCTGTACCCATTGAACAACAGCTGCTCATTTCCCCCAGCCCCAGCCCCTGGCATCCACCCTTCTAGCTTTCTGTCTCTATGGGTACCTCAGGTAAGTGGAATCATAGGGCATTTGTCATTTTGTGACTGGCTTACTTCATTTGGCAAAATGTGCTCAAGGTTCATCTGTGTTGTGGCATGTGTCATTTCTTTTTAAGGCTGAGTTAGTGTTTATTCTTAAAAGCCTAAGACTCTGAACACAGATAGCTGTTTTCTGCATTCACACCTTAAGACAACTCCCTACATTATGCCAAATGTGACATTTGTTTCCCCCTCACCCTTCTACTCAACTAAATTTGAGTATTATTATTATTAATTATTATTATTTACTGGCTCCATCCACTCTTATGAAAATTTAAGTATTATTGCTTTACATTTTTACGGCATGAGTTGGTTGTCAAAGCATGTTTACAAACATTTATTTTTAATAACAGCAATACTGAGCTGTAATTCACCCATTTAAAGTGTACAATTCAGTGGTTTTAGTATATTCACAAGGTTGTGCATCCATCACCACAATCAATTTTACAACATGCTCATCATCCCAAACCTTGGACCCACTAGCTATCACTTTTCATTCCTTCCTCCCCTAGCCCTGGGCAACCACAAATCTACTTCCTGTCTCTATGGATATGTCTATTCCGGACATTTTATAAATGGAATCATACAATACGTGAACCTTTGTGACTGGCTTCTTCCACTTAGCATAATGTTGTCAACATTCATCCATGTGGCATGTATCATCATTTCATTCCTTTTTGTGGCTGAATAGCTCTGTTATATGGGTATGCCACATTGTATCTGTTGCATTTAGCTGTTATGAATAATGCTGCTATAATCATTGGTGTACAAGTTTTTTGTGGACATGTTTTCATTTCTGTTGGGTACATACCTAGGAATGGAACTGCTGTTACATGCTTTCATTAAAAAAAATCTTTATTTTTTTAGACAATTTTTACATTTACAGAAAAATTGTGGAGATAGTATAGTTTTCATATGTCATCTCACCAAATTTCCCCTATTATTAACATCTTACATTAATATGGTGCATTTGTAACAATTAATGAACCAATATATTATTATTAACATCGTTTATTAATAATTTTAATAATATTGGCTATTCATGACCAACACATTATTATTTAACAACATTCACATTTTATTCAGATTTCCTTAGTTTTTACCTAATGTCTTATTGCTGTCCCAGGATCCCCTCTAGGATACCAAATTACAATAATCATTTCTCTTTTGACTCATCTAAACTGTGACAGTTACTCAGACTTTCCTTGTTTTTGATGACCCTAACAGTTTTGAGGAGCACTAGTCAAGTAGTTTGTAGAATGTCCCTCCGTTAGGATTTGTCCGATGTTCTTCTCATGATGAGAATGGTGCTATGGGTTTTGGGGAGGAAGACCACAGGGATAAAGCATCGTTTTCACTTTGTCTTATATCAAGAGTGCATACTCTCAATGTGAGTTACCACTGTTGATGTTGACTTTGAACACCTGGCTGAGGTAGGGTTTGTCAGGTTTCTCCACTGCGTGGTGACCCTAACTATTCCCTCTTCCATACTGTGCTTTTTGGAAGGAGGTCACTCTGCACACGGAAGTGGGGGTGATGCCCTACCTGCCTAAGGGGGAATACCTACATAAATTATTTGGCATTTTTCTGCAAGGGAGATTTGGCTTCTTCTTCATTTATTCAAGCATTTATTTGTGGTATACTTTGTGTTATAATCCAGTATTGCTGTATTAATTTTGTGGCTCAAGTTCCAGCTTTGGCCATTGGGAGCTCCTATATCGGGCCCCTATCCCTTTGACATGCCCCATCGATGCGTTTTTTTTTTTTTTTAATACTTTCTTTTTCTTTTTGGTGCTACAAACTGCTCCGGGCTCATCTTGTATATTTTCTGGCTCTGTCTTCAAATTAGCCATTTCTCCAAGGAGTCCTGCTTCCTATTACTGGAGAATAGTATTAGAAACCAAGACTTGGACTCTAGATGTTTTCTGTACATTTGTTTTTCACTCTTTGAACAACCCCATGTGAACTCTTTATGACTTTTTTTGTCTTTTCAGTTTTCAGGAAGTCTGAAACAGCAGTTGGAGTGTAGTGGTTAAGAGGAAGGACTCAGGAGTCAGATTGCTTGGCTTCATCTCATAGATCCATCACTTATCACCCTTGTGGACTTAATTCCTCCATGCCTCAGTTTATCACTTATGTAGGCTTAATTCCTCCATGCCTCAGTTTCCCTACATATAAAATGGAAATACTAATAACACCTACCGTGTAGGGTTGTTGTAAAGATTAACATAGGTAAGACCTGTGGTATGTTTAATGGTGCCTGACACCTAATCCATGCTGAAATGTGGGTGGCAGTGGCAGTGGCAGTAATTATTGGGGAGGACAGGGCAGATGCTCTCTCTGTTCTTTTAAATTAATTAAGTGACTTGCCTAAGACATGGTCAAGTGGAAGTTCACTAACGGGTCTTGTGTCTCCATGGTACCCTGCTACCTCCTGACTGTAATATTTTATTCAGCGTGTGAGTACGTGATAAATACCTGAGATGCTGCGGGGCTCCATGTGGAATATGAATACCAGCACTGGAGTTGAGGGCTCAGGAGCTCCTGGGTGGAAACAGTTAACATTTAAAATAAATTATGTTATTAAAATGTGTACTTAAAAAAATTCATACATAATATTCCTACATACTTGTGGGGTACCTGTGATATTTTGTTACATGCATAGAATGTGTAATGATCAAGTCAGGGTATTTAGCACACCCATCACCTTTAACATTTATCATTTCTTTGTGCTGGGAACATTTCAGATCTTCTAGCTGTTCTGAAATATACAACACATTGTTGTTAACTCTAGTTACCCTACAGTGCTATCAAGCTCTAGAACTTACTTTTTCTATTAACTGTATGTTTGCACCCATTCACCAACCTTTCTTCCTCCCTCTCCCACCCCCATCCAGCCTCTGTTAACCACCATTTTATTCTCCACCTTCATCAGATCAATGTTTTTAGCTTTCACATGAGTGAGAACATGTGATATTTGTTTTTCTGTGCCCGGCTAAAATGTGTACTTTTAAGATATGTATTAAATATTTTAAGAATAGGATACTGTGTAATTAAAAAAAAACTCATTCTGGGTTAGGAATGAAAAGCCATTCGATTATTAAATTAACTCGAATCCTTTCTTTTATCTCCCTTTAGTGGAGTCATTGGGCGAAGCTGGGCCATGCTGTTTGCCAGTGGAGGCTTCCAGGTGAAACTCTATGACATTGAGCAACAGCAGATAAGGAACGCCCTGGAAAACATCAGGTGGGCCAGCCGGCGCTCTCCAGGAGGAATGGAAGTGGGTCTGTTTCTCTCAGTTGGTCTTGTTTGTCATATCCTCAAGGCTATGAGGATCTGTGATGTCACATTTTCGTCTGATGGCTACTGCAGTGCCTCTGAGTTGGTAAAGGCCAGGCCTACAGTGGCTGGAATGTGAATTCACACTGGGGAAGGGCTCCCATGAGGGAGGAAACGACCCTTCTTGCTAAGAGGATCTGCATCAAGCATGACTGACTGCAGGCTTCTCTAGCTGTTTGCCCCGGGGCTGGAGGGCTAGGGTTTCCTGCTTCCATCTAGGCAGGAGGAACTTGCTTCCAGCGTGTGACAGCCATAGCTGCAGGGGCATTACAGTTTAGGAACAGAGGTCCTGCAGCTTGTTTTGACCTGTTGATCTAGTAATGGTAGGACCCAAATGAAAACATCTTGAATTTTAGTTAGAGGTTTAGCACTCATGTGAGAGGACAGAACTGGAGCTGTTTATGTGGTTATTATTAACTGTGACAGCGGTACTAGTTAAAGGTGTGAGAGTGCATGAATTTACTTAATGCTGAGTGCTAAGAATGCGGAGGGCTGTTTTAGGGATGGTAGTCACGGGAACCAAAGAAAGGCTGAGAGTGAGGGAGGTCAAGGACAGGGGAAAGAAGCCATTGCAGCGTGCCCGGAAGCAAAGGCACTGGCGTGGAGCACCCTCACCGCATGGCGCGTCCCCCTGCGGTGCCGTCACGGAACAGGGTTCTGACCATCTCAGACATGCGTTAGCTGGTTATTATCCTTATTTGGAGGGTGTCCATGAATATATAACTTGAATTTGCATTTTTGTGCAACAAAAATATGCTTACTTTATTGTCTACCTTTTGAAAAGATTAATATGTAGGGTATGGTGTTAAACTATAGGCATGAAGAAATTATATACCCTAACCAGTGTTGTTTTACAGATTAAGAACTTGAACACAGAGAAGTTAAGTTACTTCTTCCATATTGTTACAAATAGTCAATGCGAGGGTAAAATGTCAATCTAAAAAACAAAAACCTTGTCCAGGTCTGGTAGCTCACACCTGTAATCCCAGCACTTTGGGAGGCTGAGGTGGGAGGATCATTTGAGG